>NC_053160.1:98882797-99227797 GCF_016835505.1 Polypterus senegalus
TTCGCTGCCTTCTCAATTATATAATGCATGTTTTCTTGAGCGCTTTTGAGGTCTTCCTGGTTTTCTATGTACTGCGTGATTACGTGGGAGGCGTGATGATGTCACACTAAACTCCGCCCCACGCGTTGAAGCTCATCTCCATTACAGTAAATGGAGAAAACTGCTTCCAGTTATGACCATTACGCGAGAATTTCGATATAAAACCTGCCCAACTTTTGTAAGGAAGCTGTAAGGAATGAACCTGCCAAATTTCAGCCTTCCACCCACACGGGAAGTTGGAGAATTAGTGATGAGTCAGTGAGTGAGGGCTTTGCCTTTTATTAGTATGTATGTATGTATATATATATATATATATATATATATATATATATATAGAGATATTTATTTATTTATTTATATATATATCTATATATATATATATATATATCTATATATATCTATCTATATATATATATATATATATATATATATATATACATATACACACACATACACACACACACAAACATATATATACATATACACACATATATACAGTATATATGCAGTACATATATATGCATACATATCTATACTAATAAAAGGCAAAGCCCTCACTGACTGACTGACTGACTCATCACTAATTCTCCAAGTTCCCTTGTAGGTAGAAGGCTGAGAGATCGTCGCGCACAGTACGGCCAACTCCTTTCAACAACCGCCAATGCCTGTTAAACATATACATCTATACAAATAAAAGGCAAAGCCCTCACTTACTCACTCACTCACTCACTAATTCTCCAACTTCCCGTGTAGGTAGAAGGCTGAAATTTGGCAGGCTTATTCCTTACAGCTTACTTACAAAAGTTGGGCAGGTTTCATTTCGAAATTCTACGCATAAGGGTCATAACTGGAAGCTATTTTTCTCCATATAATGTAATGGAGTTGAGTTGGAGATGGACGTGGGGGGGCGTGGTTTCGTGTGACATCATCACGCCTCCTACGTAAGTATGTAGAGAACAAGGAAGAACTCCAAACAGCGATGAGCACAAAACGCCATTTCACAATTGAGAAGGCAGAAAAACATTATGAAGCAAATGATGCATACAAGCATATTCATAAGTACAGCTACTGCGGAAACAAAGCACGGCATGAACCGTAAGTTTATATTAAATTAAGTTCATAGACAGGCTGCCACTAGCTTTTTTAATTTAGTGCCTGCCCATATAAGGCCGTCCATCAGCGGCAATCCAATACAAACACTGCTGGGTCTTAGGAACCTTCAATGCAAGAACACCAAGCGGCTCACGTGAACTGACGCAGTGCACAGACAAAAAGCAACAGTTCCAAAGAGTGCTGAACAAAAACCGAATTACACAATTGAGAAGGCAGCAAAAAATATGAAGCGTCTGATACATACAATTATATTCATAAGTGCAGCTACTACGGAAACAAAGCACACGGTGGAAAAAGTGAATGTCCCGCTAAAGGAAGACAGTGTAAAAAAACCCGTGCATGCAGTTTGTCACATCTCAGATAAAGATGAAGACGAGCTGTTTATTGATGCAGTAAGAAACGAATCGATGAATGAAACCTCTTACCTTTACAACGACTGACAAACACGGAATGTAACTTGAACACAACACATCGTACAAATACGACCCTGATTGAAACAAATAATGATAATCAAATCCTTGATGACAGCAACATTCAATAACACTCACAAAACAATTACTGTATATTGACAATCATGTTACGCTATTTTTAAAATGTTCCCTTTTCTTTTCATAACTTCTACTTCTCCACTGCGATACGCGGTATATATATAAATGTATATATATACCCGATCTACAGTACATACTCTCAGATAGACAAGCCACACACTGTGGCGCAATTGTAGAGTCTTCGCCTCTAACGCCGACATTCGAGGTTCGATTCCAGAGAGGGGATGCACTGAGTATGTACGCCGCTACCCGATTCATTTTACCTTCGATCTCCTTGGTTTGGGACGTATGAAAAATATTAGGTTAACGAGAATCATGTTACGTTATTTTTAAAATGTTTCCCTTTCTTAGCACAAGCACAGCTGAGAAGCTTGATGCATGTACTCCATAACGCATTTAATCACACTTTCAATTCCAAGCAAACGGGAACTTTTGTCAATGCATGATTTCCTGGTACATCCATTGCACTGATGCACACATCACAGCTACAAAAATGTTAGAGTCGGAATAAAGCGCATTCCTACGACTGATCATTTAGACTACCCGAAATAAGCCTTGATAAAAGCATGGTTTTGTGCACACTGAAAAGCAAGCAAAATTAGATGCATTACAGAAAGCGGACTTTGTGGCTCTTACTGGGGATCATTGGACTTCCGTGACCGTTAGTAATTCTAATTACATCTAATTACAAAATGTTCAATGATCACACTGTTTTAGCCTAATGTACAAAATAATTTTGGCTAATGTTACTCAGAGTTTAAAGAGTAAGCTGGTCAAATTACCTTTTATGTTTCTGACTTATTTTTTAAGAAGAAAACTGCACTTTATGTTGAAATTTTGGTTATTATTATTTAAAGACAATACTATTCTGAAAATGTACTTAAAGTACTTAAACTACCACTTTATTTTTAAGTCTGCCCAATTTTAACCAGGGATGATATTTTTGTTTCTGTTTTGAATTCAAATGCAGTTTAAAAGCTTTTTTTCAGAAATTAAAACAGCTTCAGTTTACAATATTCATGTCCATGTCTATTATTTGATTCTGTCGCCCACTAAAACCCTTTTAAATTAAAAAAAAAAAACATTTGCATTTGGGGCAAATTTACGTAGCGATTACATACGATTAATCAAGATTAATTCTTACACAGCCTCTAATTAATTGGATTAATTTTTTAATCGAGTCCCACCCATAATATATATATATATATGTAGATATATATATATATGTAGATTTGTATATATATGTGTATATACAGTATGTGTATATATATGATTATATATGTGTCTATGATTATATATGTGTCTATATATATATATATATATATATATATATATATGATATATGCTATATATACATATTTGTATATATATATATATATATATATATATATATATATAGTTAGATAGATAGATAGAGATATGACAACACTCATATCAATGACAAAACAATTACATTAACAATCATCTTACATTATTTTTAAAATGTTTGCTTTTCTTTTTCATAACTTCTTTAACACACTACTTCTCCGCTGCGAAGCGGGTATTCTGCTAGTATACTAATAAAAGGCAAAGCCCTCACTGACTGACTCACTCACTCACTGACTCATCACTAATTCTCCAAGTTCCCATGTGGGTAGAAGGCTGAAATTTGGCAGGCTCATTCCTTACAGCTTCCTTACAAAAGTTGGGCAGGTTTCATTTCGAAATTCTACGCGTAATGGTCATAACTGGAAGCTATTTTTCTCCATTTACTGTAATGGAGTTGAGCTCCATTTACTGTAATGGAACTGTTGTAGAAAACCAGGAAGAGCTCCAAACGCACTGAAGAAAACATGCATGGAGTTTAGTGTGACATCATCATGAGTGCTGCTACTCCACGTGTACAAGTTAATACACACACTGTCTCTACAGTTTCTCGAGAGTTTTGATCACACTGAATCCTCCAGGCACTTACTTCATCTCCTCCCACAAAAGGTTACATTGACAATACTCACAGAAAAATCCACAAGTTAATACGTCTCTACAGTTATTTTTAAAATGTTTCCTTGTGTTTTCTTAGCACAAGCACAGCTGAGAAGCTTCGATGCATGTGCTCCATAACGCGTTAAAAAAAAAATCACGCATTTAATCACACTTTGCATTCCAAGCAAAGGGGAACTTCTCTCAATGCATGATTTCCTGGTACACCGATTACATTGATCAGCGCTTCCTGATTCATTTTACCCTCGCACCCCCTTGGTTTGAGAAGAAGTATGAAAAAATATGAGGTTAAACACAGAAAAACAGATTACCAATTGAAGCTTTATGAATAATCGATTCGCCATCAATAATTGTTTTGGTAAAGCCATACTCAGTGTAATCCTCCTTCCATTTTATAATTTTTCCGCCACTAGCCATGATTAAATGAACGGTAAAAAAGTAAGAGCAAAGCGAGGGTGACTTATTCAGGCAGGCAGACGACAGCTCAATACCTCGAATTTGGATATAAGTGGGTTCTATTTAGTCGCCAGAAATATCTTTGTTAGGAATGGAAGTTGAATTTAGTCTTTAAATTTCTATGGTAAAGAAAAAGTTATGCAATGATGACTAAATTTAACTATATAAAGTCAAAACTTTTATATATAAAGTCATTCCCAAATATATAAAGTCAAAACCCTAGTATATAAAGACGGCGTTGGAATATTTCTGAATATATAAAGTCAGTGCTGGAATATATAAAGTCAAAACTTCAATATATAAAGTCCGCGTCAGAATATACAAAGTCAGCGCTGAAATATCCATCCATTTCCCAACCCGTTGAATCCGACCACAGGGTCACGGGGATCTGCTGGAGCCAATCCCAGCCAACACTGGGCGCAAGGCAGGAACCAATCCTGGGCAGGGCACATGCATCATTTTCAAAACATTAACCAAACAGTGCGTTTTAATTTATTTTTCTGAATACGTTTTTGTTAACTTAGTTCAGTTCAGAGTCGTTTCAATCAATAGATTTTGACTTTCACTTTATATATTCAGGAGTGAGTTTATATACTCAGGAATGACTTTATAAATTCCGACGCTGACTTTATATATTCAGGTTTTGACTTTATATATTCGGGAATGACTTTATATATTCAAGTTTTGACTTTATATATTCAGAAAAAAGTTTTGACTTTATGTATAACGACGCTGACTTTATATATTCAAGTTTTGACTTTATATAGGGCGGCACGGTGGCACAGTGGTAGCGCTGCTGCTTCGCAGTTAGGGGACCTGGGTTCGCTTCCCGGGTCTTCCCTGCGTGGAGTTTGCATGTTCTCCCCGTGTATGCTTGGGTTTCCTCCAGGAGCTCCGGATCCTCCCACAGTCCAAAGACATGCCGGTTAGGTGGATTGGCGATTCTAAAATTGGCCCTAATGTGTGCTTGGTGTGTGGGTGTGTTTGTGTGTGTCCTGTGGTGGGTTGGCACCCTGCCCAGGTTTGGTTCCTGCCTTGTGCCCTGTGTTGGCTGGGATTGGCTCCAGCAGACCCCCCGTGACCCTGTGTTCGGATTCAGCGGGTTGGAAAATGGATGGATAGATGGACTTTATATATTCCGACAGTGACTTTATATATTCATAAAATCAATGTATTTACCTGTTTGGCACCCCATAGTATATGTGTTTGTGTGTGTATATATATATATATATATATATATATATATATATATATATATATATATAATATATATATAGAGAGAGAGAGAGAGAGATAGATAGATATAGATATGTATATAGATAGGTTACGTTATTTTTAAAATGTTTCCTTTTCTTTTCATAACTTCTTTAACACACTACTTCTCCGCTGCGAAGCGCGGGTATTCTGCTAGTCTAAATATATATCACGGATATTTCACTGGTTTGCAGATTTCTGCGGACAATGGGTCTTTTAATTTATGGTACATGCTTCCTCAGTTTGTTTGCCCAGTTGATTTCATACAAGGGACGCTATTGGCGGATGGCTGAGAAGCTACCCAATCACAGCACGTATTACATATTAAATAAAACTCCTCAACGATATACGATATAGCTTCCAAGCTTGCGACACTTAAAAGCTCTAACAGCACATATTGGTTTTTGATTGTTTGCTTTTTTTTGCCTCTCTCACTCTCTCTGACATTCTCTGCTCCTGACGGAGGGGGAGTGAGCAGAGGGGCTGTTTGCACAGAGGCTGTTTGCTTAGAAGATACGGACGCTCCTCTAAAAAAATGCTGAAAGACTACCTTCACATTGATCCCTTCATTGCGGCCGCTTTATAGCGGTGCTTTCACTTAAAAGCCCAACAGTCCTATTGATTTTTGATTGTTTACTTTTCTCTCTCTCTGACATTCTCTGCTCCTGACGCGCACTTCTTTGAAGAGGAAGATACGTTTGCATTCTTTTAATTGTGAGAAAGAACTGCCATCTCTGTCTTGTCATGGAGCACAGTTTAAACTTTTGACTAAAGAGTGTTACTTCATGTCTAGAGGGCTCTAATAATGTTAAAAAATGTATTTAGAAGGTCGTAAACAGGTTTTCTATGCTCTAACTGCGCAAACAGATTTATAAATAAAGAATCCTACTTCGCGGAAATTCATTTATCGCGGTAGAGTCTGGAACGGAGTAAACGCGATAAACGAGGACAGA
The DNA here is from genome assembly GCF_016835505.1 of Polypterus senegalus. Taxonomy (NCBI): domain Eukaryota; kingdom Metazoa; phylum Chordata; class Cladistia; order Polypteriformes; family Polypteridae; genus Polypterus; species Polypterus senegalus. Next base: position 98,889,141 of record NC_053160.1, read on the forward strand.
CAAACAGACAGACAGACAGGATAGATAGAGACACACTAAAGTTGCCAGATTTCTGTTTGCTTATGAATTTGATTTAATACTGCTTTATATTTCTGCAGAATAGTAAATGTTTTCCATGCAGTAAAGTTAATACTTCTGAGCAATACAGCAATTTTACCCATTTCACTATTTAATTCTGTCACCCTACAGTTTAGAAGCTTTTCATACCCATACAATGAAATAAATATTAGCATACAACCTAAATTCTTAAAAGGAATAGGAAAGCAAAGCATGGTTACAAACTACGACTAAATTTCAATCTCAATGTTGTGTATTTCAAAAGCAACAAATGTTTTCTTAAATTTGAGAGTTTTATAGAAATACTAGCAGAATACCCGCGCTTCGCAGCGGAGAAGTAGTGTGTTAAAGAAGTTATGAAAAAGAAAAGGAAACATTTTAAAAATAACGTAACATGATTGTCAATGTAATTGTTTTGTCACTGTTATGAGTGTTGCTGTCATATATATATATATAGCAAAATACCCGCGCTTCGCAGCGGCAAAGTACTGCATTAAAATTTTTATTAAGAAGAAAATTTAACCTTTTTAAACTGAGGGAAAATATGCCAATAATTATTTGTTAAGGATCTCCTTGTATACCATGTTGTCAGTTCAGCCCTCCGGTTGTAAAATGATCAAGCTGTGCGCTGAGCTTTCTTTTGAGCATGTAACTTACAGTTGGCCATGTGAACAGTAATCTTGTCTCAAATCTCACAGCTTGGATTGCTGCTGTCATAATCGGTTTGAGTTTCATGGTTTGTTTCAATTACGACAGTATTTGCAGGATTTGTTGTGTTGAAGAGACATTCGCCATCTGTCAAGTGTTGTAAGCACACAACCGGTTTCATCGATAAAATCACATCCAGCTTTTGAGAGTTTAAACATTCATAAACATCAAAGTGTCCACTACTGAAATCGTCACCTGTCAATCTAAGATGTTTAAGAGGCATTGGCGGTTGTCCAAAGGTGTAAAATATTTGGCCATTTCGGTACACTTGAAAGCGACAACTGAACAATTCAGCAGCAGCCATCAACTCACATGCAGAACCATAGGTGAAGGGCTTAAGCATTTCACTCTTCTAGTGCTCCTGTGTAGTCTCATTATCTCCTGTACCGTCATCAGTCCACACCTTGAACCTGTCCCAGTCATTCAATACATAAGACACAATGTTCCTCCGGATATCAAGAGTGAGCCTGATATGGCCGTGCAATATGATCATCTCGATAGACATGGTAATGGGGGTTGGAATGATAAAGGAAATGGGTACCTGAACAATGTAAAGTAAGTCTAAAATACCTACACAATAACTATAATCGTAATAAATGAACAAAAAAACAGCAGAGAAGCCGTGGATTAAACAAAAAGGCTGCAGTTATCAGTAGGGAGACGTGAATCCCGTGGCGAAGCAAGGAAGGGAATATAGAGACTGGAGCGATTGACAGTCTTAGATAGGCAGGCAGCCAACAACGTGGGAGGTGTTGGGATGAGGGACCCAACGCCTCACACGGTGACCGAGCTGCAGGCTATGGACGTATATATGTACGGAAGTAGGATTCAGTTAGCGTTGGGAACCCGTGTACCAAATTTCTTGAAGATGGGCCCATAAGTAACAAAGACTGTTGAAAAGTTCAATATGGCGGCCGACAGTGGCATCATACCACCGAATTAAGTACGTACATTGGTTTCGGTTATTGCAGGGAAGCCGCCTACCAAATTTTGAGAAGATGGGGCCATAAATAAGAAAGTTCAATATGGCGGACGTTGTTGACCGTTATGACCGTTACGCGTAGAATTTCGAAATGAAACCTGCTTAACTTTTGTAAGTAAGCTGTAAGGAATGAGCCTGCCAAATTTCAGCCTTCTACCTACACGGAAGTTGGAGAATTAGTGACATTTGGAAAGTTCAATATGGCGGCCGACAGTGGCGTCATACCATCGAAATAAGTAAGTACATCGGTTTCGGTTAGAGCAGGGAAGCCGCCTACCAAATTTCATGAAGATGGGGCCATAAATAAGAAAGTTCAACATGGCGGACGTTGTCGAACGTTATCAATCGTTATGACCATTACGCGTAGAATTTCGAAATGAAACCTGCTTAACTTTTGTAAGTATGCTGTAAGGAATGGGCCTGCCAAATTTCAGCTTTCTACCTACACGGGAAGTTGGAGAATTAGTGATGAGTCAGTCAGTGAGTGAGTGAGGGCTTTGCCTTTTATTAGTATAGATTAATCAACTATAGACTTCCTACCTGAATAATGGATATAGCTTATTAAATCACACAACTATGGGTCATTTTTTTCCTCAGGTAATTTGCTAAACTGTCAACACACTGTCTCCATCACAGAGACCATCTACTTGGTAAAGTAATAGCATTTATTTTTTTCTTTATTGTTTAAATACAATCTGTAGGACTGTAAAGTTTTGGCTTGCACAACGTGCATTAAGTCATTCTTCTGTTACTCTTAATGTCTTATTGCCTGTATACACTTCCTTGCCCCAACTAAAAAAATGGGGCATAAGAACTTTACTGTGCCCTTGCACTATATGTGACAATAAAGATATAATCTAAGCTAATTTGAAGTTTTAGGAAAGATCCAAGTCAGCATTAGTCATAAGTCAGGAAGCCACTCTGCACAATTCAAACATATCACAGGATGTAGTTAATCACAAATGCACACTCACTCCTGGATGGCCAATTATAAGTCACCAGCCAATCCAACACCAATTCTTGCCCTGTGTGTCCCATTAAGAGTTCCATCCATCTTCTATACTCACTTTATCTTAAGCAGGATTATGGTGAAGCTGGAGCCTATTCCAGCAAACATAGGGCAAAAGGCAAGAGCAATCACTGAACAGGGTGCCAGTCCATCGCAGAGAGAACACACACCACATACATACACAATCCACATAAACTAAGAATTCTCTACATTGGTAAAATAAAATGCCTCTTAGTGTAATTATATCCACAGTATTCCACCTACTATCCTGCTCATTATGTTTCTTTAAGTGTTGGGTCTCTATGTTCCTTAACTTGCAAAAAAACTCAAAATCCCAGAAAGCAACTAAATAAACTTTCTTCTGTTCTCAGATAAGTGTTTTGGTTAAGCATTTTATGAAGTTCTGAGCCCCTCACTCTTGTCTGTTTCAACTAATGACTATAAAAATGATACACACAATAAAGTGTAATCATGATGCAGGTATGATTTTACATTTTTTTTTTTAGATAAACACTTCTTTCCAAATACAAGGCAAATAAAACATTAATAGTGAAGAAGAAATTACAAGTCATTAATGTGCAACCACCCATCCATTTTCTAAATCTGCATTCTACTATTCAGGTGAAACGGAGCCAATACCTATGCTACAAGCACTGAGCACACAGCAAGAACACAGTTTACAAGGCACACATTACAAAGTACACCTACACAATCACACAGTCACATAAAGGATTAAATAAAATACTTCAAAACACACATCTGTTAAAGTCAAAAAAACCGAAGCCAACAAAATGTTCACAAAAATCTACACAGACACAAATAATATACAAACTTCACAAACACAGCGACTAGACTGGTAATCAAACCCTAGTCCCTGGTGCTTTGAGGGTACCACTACTTAAACCTAGCACCCATGTATATTTAAAAAAAAAGAAAGAAAAAAAAAAAAAGGAAAAAGGTACTTTATATGCTTTTCTAATTCTTAGATAAGCTTTTAAAAGGGCATACTCATTTATCAAAAAGCATTTCCACAAACATCTGCTACAGCACTTTTTTTATATACAATTTTTACACTTCTTTCATACTGTTTAATCTATCTAGATATCTCAGGTCTTGTTCAGAAAGCGGACGCCACTTGAGACGGCCTTCCCCTCGCCCAAACACTAACCTTAAGGTCAATAAAATAGGACCCTGATGTTAAGTCACTATTTTAGGGCTAAAATGATAACAGAAATGTGAAACCTACTTATACACCTAATCTTAATTATTGTGAAACAACCAAGTGGCATACACGTTCTGAACAAGAGCCGATATCTCTATCTCTTGACAGATGGACAAGACATTCAAAATGCTGTCTTGTCTGTCACATAAAACTGGCAAAGCATTTGCTTATGCTCCTAATCAAGAGTTTATACCATGATGGGCATAACACAACCCATGAACTGGATATGTGGATATTCTGGGCAACATTATTGGGCTTTAAGGTCCTGACAGGTTAAAAAAACAGCCCTGTGTGCACGTGCCAGGACTCGTAGGAAAAGAGCATCATGATATCTGTTGACAGTGAGGTCCACTGCACAGACCAAACACTCCATTATGTCAAAAAAACCAATGTGATCCATGACCTCAGCGCAGCGTCAAGCCAGAATAGGAGCCACTTCTTATTATTACTTTCTCAGGAAGTGAAACAGCAAACTATTTAAAACACGTACACAGTATCAACAGCTGTCATTGTCATGTGCACACCAAAATGCATTTAATACAGGATGCAGAATTTAACTACAACAGAGATGCATACTGACAAATGAACAGTACTTCAAAAATTCATATGCATTACTTAGGAACAAAAAATAAAGTCATGCATGACCAAAGAACTGAAGGTGCTGGCTACCACTGCCACGCAATTACATTTCAGGTCCTTCGAAAGAAATACGCTCCAAGCAACCTAGGGTGCCATGTTTCACAAAAAATGCTTGAAATACCTTTATTCAAGGAACAGAGGCCCGCACATTTTCTAGCTTTATTACACTTAGCAATAGTACTGTATTTTTACACAAAGTTAAAATGCTGATACTTGGATTGCACAAATGACAGGTAAAAACAGTTTATCAATTTCTAGGCTGGTAAAGAACATAGCTAAAAAATAAAAGAAAAAAAAAACATTAAGAAGGCTAAACACTGAAGAACACATTGTATGATATAAAATATAATGGTAAAAGCAAAACAAAAATGGCAGTCTAACTATGTACAGTATGTTTGCTCTACTTTGACAAAAAAAAAAAAAAATCGATTCATGCATTAAAAATAACACAATAAACAATTTACACCTACACAACAATCAGATGGTCATTTTACACCACACATTCAACTTGCATGACCTACAATAATCAGTGTTAATCTGAGATATTCTGAGCTGTTACATGACAGCTTAACAAAATTGGACAATTTACCAGCTACACTTGAACTATACAGCCACTTAAAACAAGGACATAGTGAAAGGCTATGTCAGCATGCATCTGCAAAACAATAAAGAGGTAAAGATTATTCTGATACTAAAAAAAGGGGATTACAGACACCACATTTCATCTTTACAGCCCACCCAATTAATGCTATAAAGCCCAAACGCTGTGTCTTTGACATTCAATTTTATTGTTTTTTTCAGTGTTGAAGCACCTTTCTTATTTTTTTCCCACTCATTAAATGATCTACCACTATCAATGATTCAGAAAATATTAAAAAAACTACTTAAATAGGAAAAAAAATAAAAAACTTGAAATGTTCCATTAATGATTTAACACAGTGCATTATTCTGCATTCTGAATATCGATTTTCAGAATCATTTTAAATGTTGACTTTTGGTTGTAGACAATTTCTCCAGTTTTGTGGCTCAGTTGTTTAAAATTGATCTTATAATTTCTGTACTGTGTGCACCGATTCTGGGAGATATTAACATTCATGTTTGTTGTCCAACAAAACCCCGTTTAAAAGATTTTTATTTATTTATTTTTTTTAAAGTCTTGTGGACTCTTAATTTTACTCAGGTGTTGTCAAGTCCCACACATCACAGGGGACATACATTGGACTTCGTTCTAACAACTAGCCTCTCTGTAAATAACCTGAAGTTCTCCGACGTCGGCATTTCTGATCATTTTCCAGTTGTTTTTAAAATTAGCTTTTGAGTCCGCCCATCAATTTCACTAAACCACAGCACTTTTCGCACTGTATAAATACTGACACAGCACGGAAATTTTGTGATATCTTCTCTGACAGTCATTTACCCTTGGTGTTAGAAGCCCTATCTGTGTGTGTCCAGATATTACTGAAATGGTTAAGCTTCTCAATCTCACTTGTAAGGATACTCTGGATTTGGTCGCACCTTTAAAGTTAAGGAGAGCCAAGGTAAAAGTAAATGTTTAGCCCTGGTTAAATAACACCACTCGTGCGCTCAGACAGGAATGCAGGCAGGCTGAATGGAGGTGGAAAAAGGACAAACTGCAGGTCTCTTATGAAATTCTCAGAACTCGCTAGAAGTCCTATCAAGAGGCTGCGAGAGCAGCAAAACCACATTTTTATCATGTGTAATTGTTAATCCTGTCTCAAGACCTAGGATCCTGTTTAGCACCATAAACACTCTCTTAAACTCACCTGTCAGTGGCTTCCCTGAGAGTATGCCGGAGACCTGTGAGCTTTTTCTCAACTATTTCATTAATAAAATTCAAGCCATTCATTCCAACATTACTCTTCCAGGTGTTGATCACTGTGGGAGGATACCAGCCCCTCTTGTGCTTGGTCTATGACTTGATTTTTTTCTGCCTTTCACTATGTATAATGGGATTGTGGTGGATGTTATAATCGGTTGACTTAGTAATCTGCTTCTGCATGATTGTTTGCTTGCGTTTACTTTAATGCTTTTTCGTACAGCACTTTGGTGCAACCTCTGCTGTTTAAAATGTGCTTTTATAAATAAATAATCTAATCTAATAATCTGATATCCATTTTTCTAAACAGCTTATCCAGTTCGGTGTTAGGACAAGACTGGTTCCTACTCTAGAAACAGTGGGCATAAGGTGGCTGCCAATGCTGAAATGGTAACTGGCCAAATGAAGGAAACGCACTGTTTTGAATCAATCAAAAAGGGAGAGAAGAGGGTGTCAGCCACAAGTACCATGCTGCAAAGATAAAGAGGTGCAAAACAGCACTATGAAGCAGAGTTAAGTGGAGAAGGTGAAAGAGATGAAGTAGGAGGAGAAAGAGAGGAAAGGGTAGGTCCTTAGAGAAACCTACTTTGGTAGTCAGTAATAATACGTCTCCTGAAGAGGATGATATCAGAGCAGAACTGATGAAAGCATGAGGGAGAGGAGCACTTGCTTATATATTTGAGCTTGTTGTGGAAGTATGGAGGAAAAAATTAATCGGGACTGGACGAGTCCATGGAATATACCATTACACAAGAAAGGGGAAAAGACAGTGCAAAGGAATATTGTTACTGAATGTTCCCTACAAACTTTCCACAAAACTGCTTGCAAAAAGACTTCAGTCATATACAGAAGAATGCCTAGGTAAATATCACTGTGGCATTAGGAGATTTATAGCTCCTACAGACCACATTTTTACAATAAGAAACATTAATAGAAAAATTGAATAAACAGAATGTGAGAACGCACATGTCATTTACTGATTTAAAGCAGACATGTGTCAAAGTAAAAAGGAGTAAAATACCAAAAATTATGCTAGAATTTGGCTTCCCATTAAAACACATCAAGCTGGTAAAAATAAGAATTAAGAAATATAAATAAAATTCAAGTGCATGTAAATACATCAGATTGATTTAAAAGTGACACTGGAGTTAAGGGAGATGTATTCTCAACAATGTATTTAACTTCGTGTTGGACAAAATTATAAGAAAAACAGACATTAAGCCAGGAGGTATAATCTTTAATTGATTATAACAGATACAAGCATAGTAGATGATATAGCCATTGTTGCTTGGCCAGAGAATGAGGCGTATGTCAGCCTCAAGGTACAAAAGAACTAGGTTTAAAAACAATAATAAACAGAAAACCAAGTATGTGCCACTGCTAGAGAAGAGGAATGGAAACGAATATGCCATCAAAACTTTGAACGAGTACATATATTTAAATACTTAACGCTCAGTATTTGACAGAAGGAAAGATTAGCTCCTGCAAATGGCCGTTACTTTGTGCTCTTGAATATTTTAAGGTCAGAAACAGTAAGTGGGATGACAAAGATTAAGATATTTAAAAGTTATGAGACAGATTATTCTATATGGGGCAGAGACATAGATGTTGACCAAGGGGCTTTAGACCATGCTGGCAGTATTTGCAAGAGAAAACATGAAGAGGATTTTCAAAGAGGTGTCTGAAGATAACAGGTGGAGATTCAGAACAAACCAAGAGCTAAGAATATTATATTGCAACCCAGATTTAGTGGTTGACGTCATGTCAGCAAGAACAGAATGAATAGTGCATCTTGAAAGGATGAAAGAGAAATGTTGAGAAAATTTACCCAGGAATTTCTATATGTAAGAAGATGATGAGCTCGATTAAAAAAAAAAATTAAATTGTGACAGATTTGAAAGAACTCGGGTATCCGGACTGGAACAAGAAAGTAGGGAGCAGCCAAGAATGAGAATCTACCACAAGAGAGACCAAGGTTCACTGACTGTAGCGTCAAGAAGTAATGTAATCAACTTAGCACGCTAATGCCCAGGAAAAAAAACAACAATGATATGGGGATAAGGTTTAAAGGGACTGTGGCAAAGAGGCATTCAAATAAAGAGTTGTGAGGGAGCGACTTTATCCACAGGCATAGAGTGCTGCTTATAACATATGAAAAGGTTGTACATAAAGTTTCTATTATTAGTTAAAACAGACATGAATAAATGACGTGTAGAGATGTGGATTTGGAGATTAAACTGAAAATTTACGGAGAATACTGCATTATTATGTTAAAACTGCGAATCATTCATGGACATCTGTATTTAAGTTTAACTTGCTAAGAGTAACAGCAGAAACAAACCAAAAAAACTTGATTCCCAATGTGGGCAAGTCTGTAAGGCTTATGATATTACTGCGTCTTTTATTTATTTTATTTATTGTTTACAAAAATCGACAAACTTTAGGAGTGCAAGCGGATCAAACCATGTTTCATCGGGGTTATTTTTTCCTCCTCTTCTTCTTCTTCCAATACAGCACCCAGAAGGTTGATTTATGGCCAAACCAGGATCATTTTATGATCCATCTATTACCTCTCAACCATAAAACGGTGATTATCGTATATGTTCAAAGTTAAGATGCCATTTGCGACACTACATATAACTCTGCAGTAAAAGATTAAAAATGTGTAATTAAACCCACCTTGAAATCTCAAGAAATTGACTCCAACATGTAAACCTTTTATTCACGCCGATGCCCTTTCTACAGTCGCATTCTCTGCCCTCATTTCCGTCTCCTGCCTTATGACGTCAGAACAGAGCACATTCTTCGAGAAGGGTATTGCTGCAGACCGGAGATATTATGGGTGGATCTGAAGGCGGGATAACTGTAAATGCAAGTGGATAGTATTGGCTAATTCAGAATTTCAACGAATGAGATTATTGTTACTCTATGACAATCAAAAACTCACCTGTCCATTTATCAACGTTTGAACTTGTTCATCAAGTGTAACTTTAACCAAACGTTTCACGTTCGTGATCCCTATCTCTTCGAGGTTCTGCCTTATAGAGTTTCCTCTTAAATAACCTGCCGTTGTACCAAGCGACGAAACTCCATTAAACGAAAGGAGAGAAAAAAAAGCTTCGGCAATGAAACTCCATTAGACAAAAGAAGAAGCGACGAAACTAATTGCTCGTATTTTTGACAGTGGAAGTAATTGTGCTTCGAAATGAAAACGTTTGAAAGTTGCAGTTTTTTTCGTATTTTTAATAACTCTGTTTTGCATGGTTATGTTTGTACCGTGAACCTTTACATTTGTATTAATAATAATTTTCGCTGTGGTAATTTATTTATATTCAGTCATTGAAGTGAACCGCCACTCAGCTGTACCGGCAACTCTTCAAATTCCACAAGACAAGTTTCACGAGAACTCCTTGACTGTGTATGGAAAACAAAATAAACATTTACAAGCATCTGGGAAACGCTTGATCAGTTATTCTGTCATGAAGTAGGCTTTTGGTAAAGTTCAGATTGACGCAGAGGGGACTGGGCGGTATCATGGTCTGGAATCCCTACAGATTTTATTTTTTCTCCAGCCGTCTGGAGTTTTTTTGTTTTTTCTGTCCCCCCTGGCGATTGAACCTTACTCTTATTCGATGTTAATGTTGATTTATTTTTTATAATTATGTCTTTCATTTTTCTATTCTTTAATATGTAAAGCACTTTGAGCTACTGTTTGTATGAAAATGTGCTATATAAATAAATGTTGTTGTTACAGTAATGCACGATATTACCTTTTTTTTTCTTTTCAGCGTAGTTCCTTATGTTGGAGTAATGTGTCTAAATTGTAATACCAAATAATCTGCGATGTTTTTGTACCGTCAATTTTAATAGAATTTCATGGTAGTTTTGTGCAGATGATGCCTGATATTTCTAAATTGTTAAAAGACTTTCCTGCAATGTGCAGTGCACCACTAAATTGTATGTGACTCGGACTGACAGTCGCGATGTGCACAGAGTCTTTTCAATTTAATTAAAAGTGACATTTATATTTTTTCCTTTAAGCCAGCTTGCTACAAGAATATCTTCTGGAAATTGGATGTTAATGAAAAATCAGGTAAATTGCAAACACCCATTTCTTAAACTTGTCGTTCACTTGTAGTGTTTGACGTTCACGTGTATTTTTATTTCTTTCCTCCTTTTCCTAGGACATTCCTACTGATTCAGTAGACTGTGGAATAGACCTGTTGATGGTATTTGAATATTAAGTTACTAGCCCACTACGCCGCATAATTATTCATTGATAGGTGAACACTTCCTAAAAGACACAGTTGTCTAAATGGGGGGAGTTTAAGGATAACAACTGTCAGTGAATGAAAAGACGGAACTCTGGAGAGAGCAATATACAATTGTCCGTGACTGAAAACTAGTTTTGGCAGATCTTTTTGAAAGTTTGGTCCTGTTGCCTTATTAATTGTCATTGGAAAGGCTAATCTAACAGGAAACTGTCTGCGTGTAAAAGTAAAAGGCAAATTTGAATCTGATGGGGTCAGGGAAATCCGGGAAATAAGGACAGTTTGTGAGGTAGGAGCTGCGATAGTTTTACACTCCAGTACATTGAGGTGAATGCTGGTAACCGTCAGTCTAGTGCCATTACGGAGACCTCTTGCTGGCATGAGGTTTCTGAGAAGCATGATGACTGAACCATTTTTAATTTTGAGTTTATGCGGAGGCATGCCAGTGGGAGTAAGACTGTTAAGAAATTCTTTGGGGAATGAAAGTTGATCTGCGGAATCGTCTGTGACGATGGAGTCAACGCTGGTGAAAGTTATTTCGTTGGTAGGGATAAGTTTCAGTACTTGTTCATTAAGGTGTAGCGAGTCTTCGTTGGTGTCGTTTAATATAGCTCACGTACTGAGTTGTTCCGGAGTGACAGTTGAGAAGACGATGTCGCCATATAGTTGTTAAACGGGATCAGAATTAAAAGGAAAATAATGTGAAGGTGATGTTACAGCTGTTCCATTTTTCCTGTCTCCAGCATCAAGGAGCCATTTTGCGAAATGTTGTTCGTGAGGAAGAGCTTTCATATTTGTCGTCATTGTAAGTATGTGCATGTGACGCCACAAAGGTTGCTTGTTAATGCAACTGGCGACAGTAAGTGCTTGGGAGCCATTAATAATGACGGAGTATTTGTAGGAAATCTCCACCCAATAGTATTGTTTTTCCCTCCAAATGGCTGCGTGTCACCCGTGAGGTCACGTAATAACCTGTCAACTGCCTGGAATGCGTATGCATGTGTCATTGGCAGCTCGTCCCATGTTATCAATTTGGATTGCAGAAGATGTTGGTCGTGTGGCGAGGTAGGTTTGATGTTGCATGTGGCAGTAGTAGTCAGCTTCAACGGTATTTTAAAAACGGAATGAGCAGTACGTCCACCCGGTAACAATGTTGCAGATATTCCCGTAGATGCTACGGTTGTAGGAATATCTCCCCTAGCTCTGATGGTATGAATCAGGGTTTCTTCCCTGTTCCTGAATCTCCCATAGCTCTGATTGTATGAATCAGGGTTTCTTCCCTGTTCCTGACCATCTAAGAAAGAAGCATGTTTGTCGCGGATTGGAATCGCTGTATGCAGCATGTAAACGTGAGTTTAGTGAGGTGTTGGGGGCGGGCACATGAGCAGGCAGTGCGCGTGCCTCGAGAGCGAGGGTGGGCGCGGGAGGAGGGTTAGAGTTGGAGGGCGAGCCTCCGTCGTGCTCCCCATGGTTGGGTGACTTGGTCGATTTATTTATATATATATATATATATATATATATATATATATATATATAAAGAGAGAGATTATACAGGTGCTGGTCATAAAATTAGAATATCATGACAAAGTTGATTTATTTCAGTAATTCCATTCAAAAAGTGAAACTTGTATATTAGATTCATTCATTACACACAGACTGATGTATTTCAAATGTTTATTTCTTTTAATTTTGATGATTATAACTGACAACTAATGAAAGTCCCAAATTCAGTATCTCAGAAAATTAGAATATCAATTAAGACCAATGCAAAAAGAATTTTTTTAGAAATGTTGGCCAACTGAAAGGTATGAACATGAAAATTATGAGCATGTACAGCACTCAATATTTAGTTGGGGCTCCTTTGGCCTGGATTACTGCAGCAATGCGGCGTGGCATGGAGTCGATCAGTCTGTGGCACTGCTCAGGTGTTATGAGAGCCCATGTTGCTCTGATAGTGGCCTTCAGCTCTTCTGAATTGTTGGGTCTGGCATATTGCATCTTCCTCTTCACAATACCCCATAGATTTTCTATGGGGTTAAGGTCAGGCAAGTTTGCTGGCCAATCAAGAACAGGGATACCATGGTCCTTAAACCAGGTACTGGTAGCTTTGGCACTGTGTGCAGGTGCCAGGTCCTGTTGGAAAATGAAATCTGCATCTCCATAAAGTTTGTCAGCAGCAGGAAGCATGAAGTGCTCTAAAACTTCCTGGTAGACAGCTGCGTTGACCTTGGACCTCAGAAAACACAATGGACCAACACCAGCAGATGACATGGCACCCCAAACCATCACTGACTGTGGAAACTTTACACTGGACCTCAAGCAACGTGGATTCTGTGCCTCTCCTCTCTTCCTCCAGACTCTGGGACCTTGATTTCCAAAGGAAATGCAAAATTTACTTTCATCAGAGAACATAACTTTGGACCACTCAGCAGCAGTCCAGTCCTTTTGTCTTTAGCCCAAGCGAGGCGCTTCTGACGCTGTCTCTTGTTCAAGAGTGGCTTGACACAAGGAATGCGACAGCTGAAACCCATGTCTTGCATATGTCTGTGCGTGGTGGTTCTTGAAGCACTGACTCCAGCTGCAGTCCACTCTTTGTGAATCTCCCCCACAGTTTTGAATGGGTTTTGTTTCACAATCCTCTCCAGGGTGCGGTTATCCCTATTGCTTGTACACTTTTTTTCTACCACATCTTGTCCTTCCCTTCGCCTCTCTATTAATGTGCTTGGACACAGAGCTCTGTGAACAGCCAGCCTCTTTAGCAATGACCTTTTGTGTCTTGCCCTCCTTGTGCAAGTTGTCAATGGTCGTCTTTTGGACAACTGTCAAGTCAGCAGTCTTCCCCATGATTGTGTAGCCTACAGAACTAGACTGAGAGACCATTTAAAGGCTTTTGCAGGTGTTTTGAGTTAATTAGCTGATTAGAGTGTGGCACCAGGTGTCTTCAATATTGAACCTTTTCACAATATTCTAATTTTCCGAGATACTGAATTTGGGTCTTTCATTAGTTGTCAGTTATAATCATCAAAATTAAAAGAAATAAACATTTGAAATACATCAGTTTGTGTGTAATGAATGAATCTAATATACAAGTTTCACTTTTTGAATGGAATTACTAAAATAAATCAACTTTGTCATGATATTCTAATTTAATGACCAGCACCTGTAGATACATAGGCTCTATGTAACTTTACATTTGTGTTTAGATTGTTTAGGATTTCAGTACTTTATCCTCTGTCAGTATGCTCTTTATCTGACTATGGAGGAACCCTTTTATTTTACTGTCAGTCATTTAAAGATGCTGATGATATACTTTTTTTTCTTTGTGTGGCATACATTTTAATTGTGGCATTCATTTAACGTGCCCTCCACTATTAATGACACCCCTTATAAAAATGTTAATTTTTAAAATATTTATTTCTTGATGAGGGCTTTGTTTTCCTTTGAATGAAATTGTTTCAATTAAAAGTCAAATGTTTCAAATTTTTTCAGTGCATTTCTTCAGCAAACAGGGATTTTTTTTTCTAACCCTTCTTACTAATTTTTACAAGGGGTGCCAATAATAGTGGAGAGCACTGTATTTATCCTTTTTATCTTAGGATGGCATGTCTGTGACTTGCATATTATTTTAGGTAGTGTCCAGATTGGGGTATTCATAATACTCTGAAAAAATTGATGTATTCTAAAAAACCTATTGAGATAACCATGAATGAGAGTTTTTGTAGTGAAGCACAGAGTAATTCTCACAGTTTGAACTCTACACAAAGTGTCCACTTTTATGAGAATACATGAATGTTCAGACCAAAACCAGAGAGCTTGCACAAGACCAATACTACATATGATAATTTGATGTACTTATTTGTGTGTCCACCATGTAGGAGAGCAGACTGGCCGTGTGGCTGCAGAATGGCAACTGACTCGAGAACAAGGGAATCGGGTTTATGAGGCTGTAGAGATCAGCAGGGCCTCCAGGAGGACTCAACATGAAAACTGTTGGAGTTCATCATAAAGGGCCATGGATCAGATGATCACTTGCTGGTAACTTAGTTCAGATAACAAGTAAAACTTTGTTGTTGTAATCTATCTAGTAGCAGAGAGCTATGATGACTTTATAGCACCAAACTCTTGTATTTTCTTGTCCAACAGGCTGTTGTATCTGAAAAGGTGTTATCCAAATGGTTAAAAATGATGAAGATCCTAAAGGTCACCAGGTAATGACCTCTATACAGTAGAAGATGAGGAGCTGACAGATGGCCTCTAAAACTACCTGATGAAGTGCTGTCAAGAGCTGTAGGCACTTTTGAAAAGATCAACAGAGTTTTCATCATTCTGGATGTGCTGATGCCAGAGGCTCATTTGGCTTCAGTGAATCTCTGACGAGTACAGAAAGTATCTCCATGAGTAAGAAGCAGAAGGTCTGTTCATTGATGGACCAGCAGATGGTGAGTGGTACATCATGTTGTGTTGGGGAGCAGGCAGTCCTTTCTTTTTATTTTCAGCACCATTATTCTGTTAATCAGAATACCACTTTACTTGTAGTGAATTTAGACAAGAATATACACTAAATACATATAAATGTAAATATATGTTTAAAATGAAATTTAAAATACGCATTAATACACTTTTTTAGTATTGGTAAAAATATTTTTTTTTTTAAGTGAGTAAAGAGTTTGACACACTTGTGGTTCAACTGTGTAAGATATGGCCGCCATGTACCCGGCCAATACCCCAAGCCCAGGTGGAGCCCTCCTTGCAGCATGGAGGTCCCCAGAAGACCAGCAGGGCATTATGGACCATGTAGTTTTGTGCACCGCCCTGCTGGATGCCATGGGGCCACGAGAGGGAGCTGCAGGGAGGACCGAAGAATTCTTCATGCCCTATGACCGGAAGTTCGTCATAGGAAGAGCGGCGGACTTCGGGGTGAGAAACATTATTTACCCTGACCGGAAGGAATAAGGACTTGTGGACTGTTGGGAAGGAACACCTCGGGTCAGGGAATATAAAAGGACTATGGCAGCTCCCAGGCGATGAGCTGAGTTGGGAGGCAGGGTGGCTAAGCGTCTGGGAGTGGAGGATTTGTTATTGTTCATTGTTTATTGGAGTATTTGGGAGTAGAGGGTGCTTTGTGCACTTTATTATAAAATAAATATAATTATTGGACTTTTACCTAGTGTCTGACGTGGTGTCTGAGGGTGCAAGGGTGCGAGAAGCATCTTATTCTGTTACAGTTGGCGTAGCCGGCAGGATTCTCTGGCCATCAGTTTGGCAGAGGACCTGGAAAAATTTTACTGTGGACAGAATACCCGGGAAGACAGCGTCACAACACACACAGGAAAATCGCCAGAAACCTCACCTTTTTTAAGTCTGTAATGGGAAAAAGAAGACAAAACAGGGCAACAGCACCAGCGGAAGTTCCATGTTCGTCATGGCCGACACTTTCGGGATGGCGACAGGGCGACTACGGATCGGGAGAGGACTCGACGAAGAAACCTACAACGAGGTATGTGCTGCAAATGTAGATAATCTATTTAAAATTTCTCATTTAGTACCATGCACATACCTCGGAAAAATCATCCGAGGTTCTGCGGGATGCAGGAGAATCTCCGAAGATAGTGTGGCGCTTTTATGCGGGCAGGCGGACAACGAAAAGGACTTCCGCATTACGGGTGCGGCGAGGACACGGGAAGTACCGAAAGGATTCCAGAAAGGTGGCGTTCCGTGTCCAGCTGTTTATGACTTCCCCAAGAAAAGGCGGACTTGATTTTTCCGAAGGAGAAAGGGGTGGTGAGCGAAGCACTGCTCAACCCAAAGAAGGTAAGGAGGGCCGGGAAATGGCTGGTCGATCTGCCGACAAATTAATAAAGGCAGGTCGCAGTCGACCAAAGATGGCGGCCCGGTCCTCGTCTGTAGAGAACTCCAATTCCCAGAAACCCGTGCGGAACCCGTCAGAACACGTGCCGACAGCGGCGAGTTCATTGGCTCCGGCGGACGGTATGGCAAACCAGGAAGTAAGCCAAACCCGGCCGAATTAACTAATTATTTTGGCGTGCGGGAACTTCGAAAAATTAATCGAGCCCGTGCGGAGTATTTTGCAGACTTTAGAAGCGATTAAGAAGATCGTTGGAGATCTGGGGCGGCGGCGCGCTTTTAAGAAGAGTGCGTGAGTACCTGCGGCGGTTGGACCGAGCCTCCGTGTTATGTGATTTGGCGGTACAGACAGGTAATGTCGGTACCGTATATAATAATAATAGGGGCGCAGTGTGATCCGGGCCGCTTTTAATCCATAGCGGGTGCCAAATGGATGTGCGCCCTACAAGAGAGGTCGAAACGTTTACGGAGCGGCCGGGGGAAGGACCGATCGAGCCAGAGCAGCTGGTTGGTGCTGTCTCTTGGGCGATTCGATCCTAAAGACCCGACCCATGTTGTTTATAAATCAAAGGCGTGCAGACAGTAAAAGGGCTCTCTTTCACTAATAGAGACCCAAACTGTGGACAAGCCCCAGAGTAAACTGGAGATCCTTAGAATAAAGAGGGGTCTCCTGACAAGGTGGGAAAAGGGCGAGAGCAGCGAGGCCAGAAAACCCTCCTTGGCGGGGAAAGGGTGGAGCTGACCGAGTTCCGAGATGTTTCAGGTATCGGAAAAGAGCCAACCAGGAGGACTGCGTCGGTGCTACAATTGCCAGCGACCGGGTCACGAGTGGCAAATGTCCCGGGGAGACAGGAGGTACACCGTCCCCAAGGTTTGCTTTCGAGGACAGGGGCAGCGCAGTCAGATCCCGGATGGCGCGTCCTCTTGGAGGAAGACTTCCCTCTCGGGGCAGGCGCTCCGAATCTTTATAATTCGCTGGGGGTACTGTAAGATATGGCGGCCATGTACCCGGCCAATACCCCAAGCCGCCAGGTGGAGCCCTCCTTGCAGCATGGAGGTCCCCAGAAGACCAGCAGGGCATTATGGACCATGTAGTTTTTGTGCACCGCCCTGCTGGATGCCATGGGGGCCACGAGAGGGAGCTGCAGGAGGACGAAGAATTCTTCATGCCCTATGACCCGGAAGTTCGTCATAGGAAGGCGGCGGGCTTCGGGGTGAAAACATTATTTACCCTGACCGGAAGGAATAAGGACTTGTGGACTGTTGGGAAGGAACACCTCGGGTCAGGGAATATAAAAGGACTATGGCAGCTCCCAGGCGATGAGCTGAGTTGGGAGGCAGGGTGGCTAAGCGTCTGGGAGTGGAGGATTTGTTATTGTTCATTGTTTATTGGAGTATTTGGGAGTAGAGGGTGCTTTGTGCACTTTATTATAAAATAAATATAATTATTGGACTTTTACCTAGTGTCTGACGTGGTGTCTGAGGGTGCAAGGTGCGAGCAAGCATCTTATTCTGTTACAACTGTTAACAGTATGAGGACAGACCACGTCACTGGGAGCTTTCAACTTGGGATTCCATCTCAGCGCCTTCTCTAATAAACATGTCACTTGCTTTATTGGTCTTTTAACTTTTTTTTATTTGAGTGTTTGACTGTGCATAATAGAGTTGTGTATATTTAACGATTGATGTAAATAATAAAGGACACTGTTGATTAAGTTCTGTATTTTTGAAATTGTCTGTGTATCTGTTGTAACCAATTCATGCCATCTGCATTTTTCTTCAATTTTTATAACTATTGTACAGTTTTAATACTTTTTTGAACATTACAAGCAAACATGCCTATCCCCATTACATATTATTATTTGTATATAATATATAGGTGGGTGTGCATCAGTTTATTCCCGATCAGTCAGTTTGTTAGAATGTACAAAGAAGATACATTTTCTTTCAGTTCAACTGACCCATCATTATTGTTAACTGTAAATATTTCTTAAAATGGTTGTACAATTTATACTGAATAATTATTAACATTGTTTTTGGTAGTTACAATGCTGAGTGTTTTCATTTGTGCTGGTACAGTCAACTCGCATATTAACACAACTAGAACTGATAGATTTGAGCAGAGCCTCCTCTTGCATCAACACCGTCTACAAATGGCACTTTGCTGGACTCACCGGTAATCCCACAGGATAAAACAGCTTGGAAACTGAGCATCATGGTCAAGACTTTCTTGTTCACTTACAAACATAGTCTACAACAATAAGGGTCTTATTTATCTTTATTTAGGAGTCACATTTTCAATAAAACTTGGCATTGTCTTTAACTGAAAATGCAGCTTGTATTTACAGGAACACAAAGGAAAAAGAGTGTATACTTCTGATAAATGGAGAGTCAAAACTTTTAAAGCTCAGTATTCTAAAACCATAACTCACAGCTAGAACCTCGTTATCCTAATGTCTTGACATTAAGTGTGTGTCAGCGTTTGTGTGTGTATATATGTATGTGTGTGTGTATGTATGTATGTATGTATGTAATATATATATAAACTGCTCAAAAAAAATTAAAGGAACACTTTGAAAACACATCAGATCTCAATGGGGGAAAAAAAGCCTGCTGGCTATCTGTGCTGATAAGGTGATGTGTTAGGAACGAAAGGATGGAAATGAAATTGATCAGCCTACACAGGGAAGGCTGAATTCAAAGACACCCTGAAAATCAAAGAGAAAAAATGATGTCAGGCAGGTAGGCAAATCCATTTTCATTGCAGCAACTCCCAAATTGTACCCAGTAGTTTGTATGCTAACCCCCATGCCTTACAACATCCGAATGAAACGACGGATGGTGTCCTGTGGGATCTCCTCCCAGATCTGGACCAGGGCATCGCTGAGCTCCTGGACAGTCAGAGGTGCAACCTGGTGGCATCAGATGGACCGAAAATAATATCTCACCCAGAGGTGGTCTAATGGATTGAGTTCAGGTGAGTGAGTGTAGGGGCCAGTCAATGGTATCAATTCCTTCATCCTCTTGCCACATGAGGGCATTGTCATGCACCAGGAGAAACCAGCACAGGGTCTAACAATGGGTCCAAGGATTTCATCCCGATACAGCAGTCAAGGTGCCGTTGTCCAGCCTGTAGAGGTCTGTGTGTCCCTCCATGGATATGCCTCTCCAGATATACCATCACTGAATGTGCATCAATGTGCTCAGGGTGAACCTGTGGACCTGCCAATTCTGGTACTCTATGGCAAATGCCAATCGAGCTCGATGGTGCCCACTAGAGGCTCATTGGGCCCTCAGGTCACCCTCATGAAGTCTGTATCTGATTGTTTGGTGAGTGACATTCACATCAGTGACCTGCCTGCTGGAGGTCATTTTGTAGGCTCTGACAGTGTTCATCCTGGTCCTCCTTGCCAAAAGGAACAGATACTGGTGGGTCCTGCTGATGGGTTAAGGACCTCCTACGAGGGGACCTGTCCAGCTCTCCTAGAGAAACTGCCTGTCTGTCTCCTGGAATCTCCTGCAAGCCCTTCAGACTGTGATGGGAGACACAGCAAACCTTCTAGCATTGACACATGGTATTGATCCATCCTGGAGAAGTTGGACTACCTGAGCCAGCTCTGTAGGGTCCAGGTATGGCCTCATGCTACCAGTAGTGATACTGGCTGTAGACAAGTGCAAAATGAGTGACAAGACAGATGAGGATTGAAAAATGTCAGTGGCCTACCTCCAGCTGTTAAACCATTCATTTCTGTTTTGGGGGTCATCTCAGTGTTGCCCCTGTAGTGCACCAAACCAGCTGAAACTGATGAACAAGCCCCTCTGCTACTTAACTGACCAGATCAATAGCCCATAAGTTTCATTGACTTGATACTATACTCTCATTCAAAAGGGTTCCTTTAATTTTTTTGAGCAGTGGAGAGCTTAGACAGACTACAGTGTAGTGTGTGCTAAAATGACCAGTAAAGTGGAGTCATTTACAGCTGTACAGGATGTTATGTCAGGGCCATATTGGAGTATACAGACTCTGTATGCTCTTAATATGCTGTTTGCTTAGGTAGTCATATAGGATTATGCCCGGCTGAACTATCTGCCATCTCTAACTTAATACCAGTTGTAATGCTGACGACCATCAGTGCCTGCTGTACAGTTGGACTCCTGGCCTTCTCCTCAAATCTCAGAGACACTAAAGACAGGCTGATGTGTTCAGCACACCACCTGGACTTGATGGAGTCAAATGGAGGATGAATGAGATATGTACTACAAACAAACATCTGTCATGTTTTAATATCTAAATGTAACTTTTGCATAAGTAATATGTATTATAATAAACATATATTTGATGATCTTAAAGCGGTATTTAAAATCCCAAAAGTAATAAAGATCCAATTAAGTCAAATAATTGAATACTCTGACTAACAGGTGCACAGTCACAAAAACTGCAAAATTATTACTCGTTTAAAGGCATAATATTTGCTCTTCACAGATCGTTTAACATAGTAAACTTTATTATAAAAATTATTATCGAAATGTGACTATTAGCACTATGATAACTATTTCTTACATTTAACATTGATAACATGTAGAGACAACCAAAGGATTCTTTAAAGTCACAATTTTATTGCCAGCTTTCTTAACGTTGTCTATTTCCTGATATGTGAACATGAGAATGTCAAGCATGTGATTTGTAATATTCTGTAATTATCCATCCTTTATCCAACCCACTATATCCTAACTACAGGGTCACGGGGGTCTGCTGGAGCCAATCCCAGCCAACACAGGGCGCAAGGCAGGAAACAAACCCTGGGAAGGGCACACCCACACACAAGCACACACTAGGGACAATTTAGAATCGCCAATGCACCTAACCTGCATGTCTTTGGACTGTGGGAGGAAACCCAGAGTACCCAGAGGAAACCCACGCAGACACGGGGAGAACATGCAAACTCCACGCAGGGAGGACCCGGGAAGCGAACCCAGGTCTCCTAACTGCAAGGCAGCAGCGCTACCACTGCTCCACCGAGCTGCCCACAATGGAATGTTAGGAATACTTAAATAAATAAATGTGGATAAATAGTAATGAAAGCAATAAAACACATTTTAGTGTTGTGTATTATAGAAGTAAAGATTTAACTCTGACAGTTTATTCAGCGTTTAAAATTGTAATACGTTTATAGCCCGTCTTTAAGATAACCTGTTAAATGTAGGCGACTATTTCATGTGGACATTCGAGTAAACAACAACAGTCAAACATTTGTTTTAATCTGAGTGACACAATCAAGTAGAGCCCACACTTAAGTCTATATCAATCCATTAAAATTAGGCACACACAAAATTATATTGTTATGTTCATTTAAATTTTCTTCAGACGTTGTTTAGTAACGATAAATATTTTATATCCAAACTTTTATTATCATTATTTTTTCAGAACCACTAATCATAAATGACGGTGGTAAAAATACACTGCAGTCTTAATAATGCACTCGACAGAGTCCTATAGTGTAAGATAGTGGCACTAGTAGACTATAAATGCAGATGTATTTTATGAATATACACTCCGTCTCTTACAGTCTCTTTATCTTACCCATCCACTTTTAGAAATTATCTTATACGTCCACCTTTAGAAATTACTGCCACTTTTCTTTTTACGTATCCATAAGGCAATTGGCTAAAGTGGAGCATGAATGACAAATAACACCGATTGGCGATTTGTTAAATAAAAAGGTGATTGACCGCGATGTTTAAATTTTCGATTGGCTGATCGGTGCCTGACGTTCATAAATTTAATATATGATTGGAAGTTGAAAATGATAGTTGAAAAATGATGATGAAGTTGAAAACGGAGTTTCATGTCACATCATCACGCCTCCCACGTAATCACGTGAACTGACTGTCAACGCAGTGCGTAGAAAACCAGGAAGAGCTCCAAAAAGTGGTGAAGAAAAATGCATTATACAATTGAGAAGGCAGCAAAACAATAAGAAGCAAGCAAATCACATATACAACCATATTCATGAGTGCTGCTACTTTGGAAACAAAGCAAGGTGTAAACCTAAAGTTTAAATTAAGTTCATAGACAGGCTGCCTCTGGCATTTGTCATGCCCACGGTAATCGGGATGCAAGTTTAATAAGAGGATGCAGGATATAAACGAGAGTTTTGATCACTTTGTAACTAAGTTAAAATTGCACGTGAAAGGGCTGTGCTTATGCAAATTCCGAGAGACTGTGTTTGTGGGGATTGACAGTTAAGGGTGGGGGAGTCTAAGAAAGAAGCATGTTTGTCGTGATTGGGAATCGCTGTATGCAGCATGTAAGCGTGAGTTTAGTGAGGTGTTGGGGCGGGCACATGAGCAGGCAGTGCGGCGTGCCTCGAGAGCGAGGGTGGGCGGGAGGGGGTTAGAGTTGGAGGCGAGCCTCCGTCGTGCTCCCCATGGTTGGGTGACTTGGTCGATTTATATATATATATATATATATATATATATATATATAAAAAGAGAGAGATTATACAGGTGCTGGTCATAAAATTAGAATATCATGACAAAGTTGATTTATTTCAGTAATTCCATTCAAAAGTGAAACTTGTATATTAGATTCATTCATTACACACAGACTGATGTATTTCAAATGTTTATTTCTTTTAATTTTGATGATTATAACTGACAACTAATGAAAGTCCCAAATTCAGTATCTCAGAAAATTAGAATATCAATTAAGACCAATGCAAAAAAGAATTTTTAGAAATGTTGGCCAACTGAAAGGTATGAACATGAAAATTATGAGCATGTACAGCACTCAATATTTAGTTGGGGCTCCTTTGGCCTGGATTACTGCAGCAATGCGGCGTGGCATGGAGTCGATCAGTCTGTGGCACTGCTCAGGTGTTATGAGAGCCCATGTTGCTCTGATAGTGGCCTTCAGCTCTTCTGAATTGTTGGGTCTGGCATATTGCATCTTCCTCTTCACAATACCCCATAGATTTTCTATGGGGTTAAGGTCAGGCGAGTTTGCTGGCCAATCAAGAACAGGGATACCATGGTCCTTAAACCAGGTACTGGTAGCTTTGGCACTGTGTGCAGGTGCCAGGTCCTGTTGGAAAATGAAATCTGCATCTCCATAAAGTTTGTCAGCAGCAGGAAGCATGAAGTGCTCTAAAACTTCCTGGTAGACAGCTGCGTTGACCTTGGACCTCAAAAACACAATGGACCAACACCAGCAGATGACATGGCACCCCAAACCATCACTGACTGTGGAAACTTTACACTGGACCTCAAGCAACGTGGATTCTGTGCCTCTCCTCTCTTCCTCCAGACTCTGGGACCTTGATTTCCAAAGGAAATGCAAAATTTACTTTCATCAGAGAACATAACTTTGGACCACTCAGCAGCAGTCCAGTCCTTTTTGTCTTTAGCCCAGGCGAGACGCTTCTGACGCTGTCTCTTGTTCAAGAGTGGCTTGACACAAGGAATGCGACAGCTGAAACCCATGTCTTGCATACGTCTGTGCGTGGTGGTTCTTGAAGCACTGACTCCAGCTGCAGTCCACTCTTTGTGAATCTCCCCACAGTTTTGAATGGGTTTTGTTTCACAATCCTCTCCAGGGTGCGGTTATCCCTATTGCTTGTACACTTTTTCTACCACATCTTGTCCTTCCCTTAGCCTCTCTATTAATGTGCTTGGACACAGAGCTCTGTGAACAGCCAGCCTCTTTAGCAATGACCTTTTGTGTCTTGCCCTCCTTGTGCAAGGTGTCAATGGTCGTCTTTTGGACAACTGTCAAGTCAGCAGTCTTCCCCATGATTGTGTAGCCTACAGAACTAGACTGAGAGACCATTTAAAGGCTTTTGCAGGTGTTTTGAGTTAATTAGCTGATTAGAGTGTGGCACCAGGTGTCTTCAATATTGAACCTTTTCACAATATTCTAATTTTCCGAGATACTGAATTTGGGACTTTCATTAGTTGTCAGTTATAATCATCAAAATTAAAAGAAATAAACATTTGAAATACATCAGTCTGTGTGTAATGAATGAATCTAATATACAAGTTTCACTTTTTGAATGGAATTACTAAAATAAATCAACTTTGTCATGATATTCTAATTTAATGACCAGCACCTGTAGATACATAGGCTCTATGTAACTTTACATTTGTGTTTAGATTGTTTAGGATTTCAGTACTTTATCCTCTGTCAGTATGCTCTTTATCTGACTATGGAGGAACCCTTTTATTTTACTGTCAGTCATTTAAAGATGCTGATGATATACTTTTTTCTTTGTGTGGCATACATTTTAATTGTGGCATTCATTTAACGTGCCCTCCACTATTAATGACACCTTATAAAAATGTTAATTTTAAAATATTTATTTCTTGATGAGGGCTTTGTTTTCCTTTGAATGAAATTGTTTCAATTAAAAGTCAAATGTTTCAAATTTTTTCAGTGCATTTCTTCAGCAAACAGGGATTTTTTCTAACCCTTCTTACTAATTTTTACAAGGGGTGCCAATAATAGTGGAGAGCACTGTATTTATCCTTTTTATCTTAGGATGGCATGTCTGTGACTTGCATATTATTTTAGGTAGTGTCCAGATTGGGGTATTCATAATACTCTGAAAAAATTGATGTATTCTAAAAAACCTATTGAGATAACCATGAATGAGAGTTTTTGTAGTGAAGCACAGAGTAATTCTCACAGTTTGAACTCTACACAAAGTGTCCACTTTTATGAGAATACATGAATGTTCAGACCAAAACCAGAGAGCTTGCACAAGACCAATACTACATATGATAATTTGATGTACTTATTTGTGTGTCCACCATGTAGGAGAGCAGACTGGCCGTGTGGCTGCAGAATGGCAACTGACTCGAGAACAAGGGAATCGGGTTTATGAGGCTGTAGAGATCAGCAGGGCCTCAGGAGGACTCAACATGAAAACTGTTGGAGTTCATCATAAAGGCCATGGATCAGATGATCACTTGCTGGTAACTTAGTTCAGATAACAAGTAAAACTTTGTTGTTGTAATCTATCTAGTAGCAGAGAGCTATGATGACTTTATAGCACCAAACTCTTGTATTTTCTTGTCCAACAGGCTGTTGTATCTGAAAAGGTGTTATCCAAATGGTTAAAAATGATGAAGATCCTAAAGGTCACCAGGTAATGACCTCTATACAGTAGAAGATGAGGAGCTGACAGATGGCCTCTAAAACTACCTGATGAAGTGCTGTCAAGAGCTGTAGGCACTTTTGAAAAGATCAACAGAGTTTTCATCATTCTGGATGTGCTGATGCCAGAGGCTCATTTGGCTTCAGTGAATCTCTGACGAGTACAGAAAGTATCTCCATGAGTAAGAAGCAGAAGGTCTGTTCATTGATGGACCAGCAGATGGTGAGTGGTACATCATGTTGTGTTGGGGAGCAGGCAGTCCTTTCTTTTTATTTTCAGCACCATTATTCTGTTAATCAGAATACCACTTTACTTGTAGTGAATTTAGACAAGAATATACACTAAATACATATAAATGTAAATATATGTTTAAAATGAAATTTAAAATACGCATTAATACACTTTTTTAGTATTGGTAAAAATTTTTTTTTTTTTAAGTGAGTAAAGAGTTTGACACACTTGTGGTTCAACTGTTAACAGTATGAGGACAGACCACGTCACTGAGGCTTTTCAACTTGGGATTCCATCTCAGCGCCTTCTCTAATAAACATGTCACTTGCTTTATTGGTCTTTTAACTTTTTTTTATTTGAGTGTTTGACTGTGCATAATAGAGTTGTGTATATTTAACGATTGATGTAAATAATAAAGGACACTGTTGATTAAGTTCTGTATTTTTGAAATTGTCTGTGTATCTGTTGTAACCAATTCATGCCATCTGCATTTTTCTTCAATTTTTATAACTATTGTACAGTTTTAATACTTTTTTGAACATTACAAGCAAACATGCCTATCCCCATTACATATTATTATTTGTATATAATATATAGGTGGGTGTGCATCAGTTTATTCCCCGATCAGTCAGTTTGTTAGAATGTACAAAGAAGATACATTTTTCTTTCAGTTCAACTGACCCATCATTATTGTTAACTGTAAATATTTCTTAAAATGGTTGTACAATTTATACTGAATAATTATTAACATTGTTTTTGGTAGTTACAATGCTGAGTGTTTTCATTTGTGCTGGTACAGTCAACTCGCATATTAACACAACTAGAACTGATAGATTTGAGCAGAGCCTCCTCTTGCATCAACACCGTCTACAAATGGCACTTTGCTGGACTCACCGGTAATCCCACAGGATAAAACAGCTTGGAAACTGAGCATCATGGTCAAGACTTTCTTGTTCACTTACAAACATAGTCTACAACAATAAGGGTCTTATTTATCTTTATTTAGGAGTCACATTTTCAATAAAACTTGGCATTGTCTTTAACTGAAAATGCAGCTTGTATTTACAGGAACACAAAGGAAAAAGAGTGTATACTTCTGATAAATGGAGAGTCAAAACTTTTAAAGCTCAGTATTCTAAAACCATAACTCACAGCTAGAACCTCGTTATCCTAATGTCTTGACATTAAGTGTGTGTCAGCGTTTGTGTGTGTATATATGTATGTGTGTGTGTATGTATGTATGTATGTATGTATGTAATATATATATAAACTGCTCAAAAAAATTAAAGGAACACTTTGAAAACACATCAGATCTCAATGGGGGAAAAAAAGCCTGCTGGCTATCTGTGCTGATAAGGTGATGTGTTAGGAACGAAAGGATGGAAATGAAATTGATCAGCCTACACAGGGAAGGCTGAATTCAAAGACACCCTGAAAATCAAAGAGAAAAAATGATGTCAGGCAGGTAGGCAAATCCATTTTTCATTACAGCAACTCCCAAATTGTACCCAGTAGTTTGTATGCTAACCCCCATGCCTTACAACATCCGAATGAAACGACGGATGGTGTCCTGTGGGATCTCCTCCCAGATCTGGACCAGGGCATCGCTGAGCTCCTGGACAGTCAGAGGTGCAACCTGGTGGCATCAGATGGACCGAAAAATAATATCTCACCCAGAGGTGGTCTAATGGATTGAGTTCAGGTGAGTGAGTGTGGGGGCCAGTCAATGGTATCAATTCCTTCATCCTCTTGCCACATGAGGGCATTGTCATGCACCAGGAGAAACCAGCACAGGGTCTAACAATGGGTCCAAGGATTTCATCCCGATACAGCAGTCAAGGTGCCGTTGTCCAGCCTGTAGAGGTCTGTGTGTCCCTCCATGGATATGCCTCTCCAGATATACCATCACTGAATGTGCATCAATGTGCTCAGGGTGAACCTGTGGACCTGCCAATTCTGGTACTCTATGGCAAATGCCAATCGAGCTCGATGGTGCCCACTAGAGGCTCATTGGGCCCTCAGGTCACCCTCATGAAGTCTGTATCTGATTGTTTGGTGAGTGACATTCACATCAGTGACCTGCCTGCTGGAGGTCATTTTGTAGGCTCTGACAGTGTTCATCCTGGTCCTCCTTGCCAAAAGGAACAGATACTGGTGGGTCCTGCTGATGGGTTAAGGACCTCCTACGAGGGGACCTGTCCAGCTCTCCTAGAGAAACTGCCTGTCTGTCTCCTGGAATCTCCTGCAAGCCCTTCAGACTGTGATGGGAGACACAGCAAACCTTCTAGCATTGACACATGGTATTGATCCATCCTGGAGAAGTTGGACTACCTGAGCCAGCTCTGTAGGGTCCAGGTATGGCCTCATGCTACCAGTAGTGATACTGGCTGTAGACAAGTGCAAAATGAGTGACAAGACAGATGAGGATTGAAAAATGTCAGTGGCCTACCTCCAGCTGTTAAACCATTCATTTCTGTTTTGGGGTCATCTCAGTGTTGCCCCTGTAGTGCACCAAACCAGCTGAAACTGATGAACAAGCCCTCTGCTACTTAACTGACCAGATCAATAGCCCATAAGTTTCATTGACTTGATACTATACTCTCATTCAAAAGGGTTCCTTTAATTTTTTTGAGCAGTGGAGAGCTTAGACAGACTACAGTGTAGTGTGTGCTAAAATGACCAGTAAAGTGGAGTCATTTACAGCTGTACAGGATGTTATGTCAGGGCCATATTGGAGTATACAGACTCTGTATGCTCTTAATATGCTGTTTGCTTGGGTAGTCATATAGGATTATGCCCGGCTGAGCTATCTGCCATCTCTAACTTAATACCAGTTGTAATGCTGACGACCATCAGTGCCTGCTGTACAGTTGGACTCCTGGCCTTCTCCTCAAATCTCAGAGACACTAAAGACAGGCTGATGTGTTCAGCACACCACCTGGACTTGATGGAGTCAAATGGAGGATGAATGAGATATGTACTACAAACAAACATCTGTCATGTTTTAATATCTAAATGTAACTTTTGCATAAGTAATATGTATTATAATAAACATATATTTGATGATCTTAAAAGCGGTATTTAAAATCCCAAAAGTAATAAAGATCCAATTAAGTCAAATAATTGAATACTCTGACTAACAGGTGCACAGTCACAAAAACTGCAAAATTATTACTCGTTTAAAGGCATAATATTTGCTCTTCACAGATCGTTTAACATAGTAAACTTCATTATAAAAATTATTATCGAAATGTGACTATTAGCACTATGATAACTATTTCTTACATTTAACATTGATAACATGTAGAGACAACCAAAGGATTCTTTAAAGTCACAATTTTATTGCCAGCTTTCTTACGTTGTCTATTTCCTGATATGTGAACATGAGAATGTCAAGCATGTGATTTGTAATATTCTGTAATTATCCATCCTTTATCCAACCCACTATATCCTAACTACAGGGTCACGGGGTCTGCTGGAGCCAATCCCAGCCAACACAGGCTAAGGCAGGAAACAAACCCTGGGAAGGGCACACCCACACACCAAGCACACACTAGGGACAATTTAGAATCGCCAATGCACCTAACCTGCATGTCTTTGGACTGTGGGAGGAAACCCAGAGTACCCAGAGGAAACCCACGCAGACACGGGGAGAACATGCAAACTCCACGCAGGGAGGACCCGGGAAGCGAACCCAGGTCTCCTAACTGCAAGGCAGCAGCGCTACCACTGCTCCACCGAGCTGCCCACAATGGAATGTTAGGAATACTTAAATAAATAAATGTGGATAAATAGTAATGAAAGCAATAAAACACATTTTAGTGTTGTGTATTATAGAAGTAAAGATTTAACTCTGACAGTTTATTCAACGTTTAAAATTGTAATACGTTTATAGCCCGTCTTTAAGATAACCTGTTAAATGTAGGCGACTATTTCATGTGGACATTCGAGTAAACAACAACAGTCAAACATTTGTTTTAATCTGAGTGACACAATCAAGTAGAGCCCACACTTAAGTCTATATCAATCCATTAAAATTAGGCACACACAAAATTATATTGTTATGTTCATTTAAATTTTCTTCAGGCGTTGTTTAGTAACGATAAATATTTTATATCAAACTTTTATTATCATTATTTTTCAGAACCACTAATCATAAATGACGGTGGTAAAAATACACTGCAGTCTTAATAATGCACTCGACAGAGTCCTATAGTGTAAGATAGTGGCACTAGTAGACTATAAGTCGCAGATGTATTTTATGAATATACACTCCGTCTCTTACAGTCACTTTATCTTAACCATCCACTTTTAGAAATTATCTTATACGTCCACCTTTAGAAATTACTGCCACTTTTCTTTTTATGTATCCATAAGGCAATTGGCTAAAGTGGAGCATGAATGACAAATAACACCGATTGGCGATTTGTTAAATAAAAGGTGATTGAATCACGATGTTTAAATTTTCGATTTGCTGATCGGTGCCTGGCGTTCGCAAATTTAATATATGATTGGAAGTTGAAAATGATAGTTGAAAATGATGATGAAGTTGAAAACGGAGTTTCATGTCACATCATCACGCCTCCCACGTAATCACGTGAACTGACTGTCAACGCAGTGCGTAGAAAACCAGGAAGAGCTCCAAAAAGTGGTGAAGAAAAAATGCATTATACAATTGAGAAGGCAGCAAAACAATAAGAAGCAAGCAAATGACATATACAACCATATTCATGAGTGCTGCTACTTTGGAAACAAAGCAAGGTGTAAACCTAAAGTTTAAATTAAGTTCATAGACAGGCTGCCTCTGGCATTTGTCATGCCCACGGGTAATGCGGGATGCAAGTTTAATGAGAGGATGCAGGATATAAACGAGAGTTTTGATCACTTTGTAACTAAGTTAAAATTGCACGTGAAGGGCTGTGCTTATGCAAATTCGAGACTGTGTTTGTGGGGATTGACAGTTAAAGGCGGGTGGGGAGTCACGTCATCATCTCCTCCCATTAACCTCATTTAAGCTCTGAGCTGAGCTCGCAGCTACTTGCGCGCAGTGTTACGGAAGCGACTTTGTGACGCTGCCACCAAATACTCACAGAAAAATCCACAAGTTAATGAAAAAAAAAACAACGTTTAAAACAGTATCATTTACATACAACAGATTTTGGTCAATCGTTTAAATGCAATTATTTATATCCATTTAAACACTAATAATGGCAATTATTAAATAGTAATAATTGTTATTATTAAATTATTCCTCCCATATAAGTAACATTTCTCGGACTGCCTTCTTCCATCTCCGAAACAGAAAAAAGATTACTGTAATGCTATTCTATCTGGCATCTCACAAAAAGTATCCATCGCTTACAACTTCTTCAAAATTCTGCTGCCAGGATAATAATCTGTTCTAAATCCACTGAACATATTACACGTATTCTCTCTCAACTTCACGGCTCCCTGTTAACTACAGAATACAATACAAAATACTGCTCTGAACATTTAAAGCTCTCCAGAACCTCACTGATCTCCTACAGACTTACACTCCTCTCGCTCACTCAGATCCTCATCTTTCGAACCACACCTCAGACTCAGTGTTCTAGGAGCTCAAGCGTCGTCTCGTAGTGCTACTCAACTCGGGAATTCTCTTTCCTCTCATATTCGTCAGCTTGATTCAATAACACATTTTAAAACTTTCCTCAAAACTTATCTTTTCAAACTGGCAAACCAATTGTGAATTTTGCACTGTTACTGCCAGTTATCTTTGTTTGTTTGCTAATTATTGCTTTTTGATTTATCATTCTGTTTTTTTCATTTTACTGATGTTTAATTTTATTGTAAGGTGAGCTTGAGTGCTAAGAAAGGCACCTATTAAATAAAATGTATTATTATTATTATTATTATTATTATTATTATTATTATTATTATTATTATTGGGACGAAAACTTGACCAATGTCTGAAAGTCAAAATAGTAAGACTGTACCTGGCAGTCTGGTCTTTCTTTTAACAGTGAAATGATACACTCAATTACAAAAATAAACAATTTTATTGTATACAAATTGGCTTAGTAATTTCTGAAAACATTTCACTCATTCCCCTCTCAATCTCTCTCTCTCACACACACACACACACACACACACACACACACACACACACACACACAATGTTATGGCTGGCCAGTCATCCCGGCCAATACCCTCAGGCTGCCAGATAGAGCTCTTCCTGCAGCATGGAGGGTCCCCGAAGACCAGCAGGGAATCCTGGACAGTGGAGTTTTTATCCACAGCCCTGCTGGATACCGTGGGGGCCACTGCAGGGAGGAGTGATGGATATTTTCCCTACGCCCCGGAAGTACGTCCGAGTCACATGGACAAGGGGAATGACATGCTTCCAGGGTGAAGAAAAGGACTTTTATCTGACCCGGAAGTGATAGGAGATCACATGGACTGGGGATTGGAAACACTTCTGGGTCAGGGACTATAAAAGACTGGGAAAGATACCAGACGAGGAGCTGAGCTGGGTGAAAGGGTGGCAACATGTCTGGGAGTGGAGGATTAGTTTACTGTAGTGTATTGTATAATTTATGAGTATTGTGGAGAGGAGGGTGCTTTGTGCACTGCGCAGTGTAAATAAAGTCAACTTTTGGACTTTTACTACTGGTCTGGGGTCTTGGACAAGGTTTCAAGGGTGCGATAGCACCCCCAATCTGTCACAGTAGTTAATTAAATATATAGAGGACAGGATCTAAAATCCATGAAACAGAACTGTCTTACACAGCTTTTTACGTATGTTGCCACTCTGTA
Organism: Polypterus senegalus; assembly: GCF_016835505.1. Classification (NCBI taxonomy): domain Eukaryota; kingdom Metazoa; phylum Chordata; class Cladistia; order Polypteriformes; family Polypteridae; genus Polypterus; species Polypterus senegalus. Next base: position 98,921,912 of record NC_053160.1, read on the forward strand.
ATTTGAGAGTATTCAGTCTGCAGCCTTAGTTTGTGGAAGACAGACACAACTAAAGACATGAGCATAAAATTATGGTTGTCAATTTCAAACTATGCTTCCTCAATGTGCTCCATGAGAAAAAACACATCATCTGAACCAATCTCAGCCCGAACAAACTGATTGATCAAAGATACACTGACAGCTTGCCCTAATGTCGACTGTTGGATAACATGCTCAGCTACTTTGACCACCTTGACTGTACCCTCAGAAGGAATCATCAGACCTCCTTTGTTTTTTAATGTGAGCAAGTGGTAGCTTTGATCATATGATGCCTGTACAACATCTGTTACCAAACTAGCATGGGACACATTACAGGACAGCTTTCTCAAAATCCCATCTAAGGGCTACCTGCCACTGCTTCCTGAGGTGGATTTCTTTGGGAAACCTTCAAAGTTTGAGAAATGTTAACAGCTAACAACAATCTACATAGTTAGTGACTAAATACCTTTAGCCAAAATGTTGTTTGGAGACTCACTTGAGTACATAAATGCATAGCTTTGCTATCTTAGCCTGGCGTAGCTAAACTTAACATTATAAAACGGAATTTTCTAATGGCCAAATATAATCAAAACAATTGTTCAGCCTTACCTATGAAATGTAATCTCCTGGGATCTGGTTTGGAGCATACAGCAGTTTGTACAATCCCAAGCAGCACATGTGAGTGGCATTTTTATCCATTACTTCACTCTACAGCAGTGCCACTTGAAATATGGCGGCGACATTGACGTATGATGCTGCTGGTCATGCGGCGTTTAGTAATTCTATATCTATACATTCTTCTACTTCTTCCTTTTTTATTGATGCAATGTGAAGTCAAGGAACATTGACAGTTTTTACACTGTGCGCAGTATTGTCATCTTCTTTAAAGGGATGAGGTGTTTAATATCCTTACATTTTATATAATACTGGCCATTTTAAAAATGTTAATGATTTACCATACTGTATACAGGTTTCTCTTCTCTTTTATTAGACCTTACTTATATATTTTAAAAAAATGTGTACCAGCTCCAGTCCGATATGGTAAATTCAATCAACTTTTTCCCATTTATTATCTTGATGAGCGTTTTTCACCGCTTGCAATAATCAAGTCAAGTTAGGCAGCCTCAGCTCCAGACCAAAATGGTAAGGGAGGGATTTGAAATGCTTGGGTCAACGTGGTGTAATAAAGTCCTAAAATCCAACATAGCAGCATAGCCGACAGAAGGCTGGACGTGATAACTAATATGAGTGTGAATGCTGGTGAATACAATGATCACAACACTTTAACAGCGACTGAGTCAAGGTACATTTTTGCTGCCCACTAGCACCAACACCCCCCAAAAATTTCTTATTATATTATCTATAGGATGATACACTTTCTTCACATGCAATACGCATTGCTGTACAGGCTTTGCAAAACAGTGCATTCTGTAAACATAGGACAAAATATATTATTTTTGTGAAAATGTAAAACATTAAAAATTGCTAGTTTTTAAACAATAAAACACACAACATTAGTCTTAAAATTACAATAACGTGTAACACAAAATTGAATGCTAAATGCTGTGTCCTCCCTACACCATTCCTCTAAATACCATAAACCTTGTCCTGCAAACCAAGAGACGCCTGCCCAAAACACTACAAACTTAAGAGAATTTTAACATAACTGAAAATTTAAACAGATTAAAAAAATAAACATTTTATAAAATGCCATAATCAGTATACTTTAACGCACTTGGGTGTGAGCAAGGAGCATGTTCGTCCTTTATAGACTTCTTCTTCTTCTTCTTTCGGCTGCTCCCGTTAGGGGTTGCCATAGCGGATCATCTTCTTCCATATCCTTCTGTCCTCTGCATCTTGTTCTTGTCCTTGTTCTGTTACACCCATCACCTGCATGTCCTCTCTCACCACATCCATAAACCTTCGCTTAGGCCTTCCTCTTTTCCTCTTCCCTGGCAGCTCTATCCTTAGTATCCTTTCCCCATAAAACACTCAACATGAGCATCATGTGATACGTGACAAACATCAAAACGGCAGACCATTTCTTGCCACACACGAGTCAACTGGTCCCTAGTTACTGAATTTACAGCTTCCTCAATTTGATGTAGCAAATCTTGAAGATTAGCGGGTATAGGTATAATGTACCCCCATAGATAGGGGGTACGGTCTGGAGACCTGGGAGGCCATAGACAATGAGCAAGATTTTGTTGTCCACCTCTTACAATCCATCGTCCTGGAATGGTATCATTCTGGTAACGCCGGACCTTCACGCAAAATGATTTCTCTTGTGGTGTTGTCGCCATTTTATTATAAACGAGAAACAGCGCTTGGTGGCATTCACTGGTACTTTTAGGCGGGATTTTAAACTCTGAACTTTCCTCTATCCAGTGATGTGCGGAATGTGTTTCTATCTTATACAGTTTGTTTAAAATTAATTTTTCAAATCTGCTCTTTCATCTGAGTGGGACAGTGGCGCAGTGGTAGCACTACTGCCTTGCCGTTAGGTGACCTGGGTTCGCTGCCCAAGTCTTCCCTGCATGGAGTTTGCATGTTTTTCCGGTGTCTGCATGGGTTTCCTCCCACCGTCCAAAGATATGCAGGTTATGTGCACTGGTGATCCTAAATTATCCCTAGTGTGTGTACCCTATGGTGGGCTGGCGCCCTGCCCGGGGTTTGTTTCCTGCCTTGTGCCCTGTGTTGGCTGGGATTGGCTCCCGTAGACCCCTGTGACCCTGTAGTTAGGATAATGGATGGATGCTCTTTCATTTTGAAAAGCCCTGTGTTAATTATTCCTTTGTAGGTGCTCCAATAGTCTGTCCGGCAACAAGCCTTAACCCTGTAAAGGGGGGTTAGGCCAAAATATTGCTATGGAGCAATAGTTTCCTGACCATACCGTTATGAACAATTACAAAAAAATTGAGTTAGCAAAGTTTATCATGTTAGTTATGTGTAAAGTAGTAAGAAACATCAGTCAGGTTTTGTACCTTAATTATATTGGTTATTTTGTCTAAGTAATATAACAAAGTTCTTTAAATTTTATGAAAAAGTTATGAGTGGTTTAACACATCAGAATCTTCTGTCCAGCTTGAAGTGGCATTTAACAAACAGTTCATTAATATGCATCCATATCATTGACAAAGAAATGCATAAGGGGAAACATAATTAAAAAATTTAGAACTCAAAACTGTCTGTATGATTTCCACGATTATGTCATGTCTTGATATACTTTCCTCATTTTGTATTGATAATAAAGCTAGCCATTGAAACTGAACAAATTAAGATGTCTGATTTACCCTACCCAAACTAATCCCAAAATTATTGCCATTAATTCAACTGAAAAGAATGATAAATGATCTGAGTATCTCTTCATGATGTTTACATTGAATTGAGGAATGCACACTGCTGCTCCTACGTTTTTTTTTTTCTTCAATATCTAACAAATACACACTTGCACAACATGCACAATTTAATTATCACCCAACCGTTCTAAATTAAACTGCCTTATACGATCCAGTATGTTCCAAATATTTAATCTTTTTATGATTCCATTGGGATCTTTGACCATATTCATTAAAATTATTTGATGTGGCATGTTTATTTCCTATAGTCTGCTTTCTCTCCTCTTCATAAGCTTTACATTTCAATAATTCATAAAAAAACTCTACGGAAGTTGACATCATCTATATGTCCTTGTTACATTTTGCCCATTTTAAAAACGGTGCATTTAAACTAGTAGGTCTAATTCTGATTTGGTTATCAAGAATTCCTCACTTGTGGACAGTTTTATGGAATCCATATAAATGTCTTTCAAATCAATAAACATCTTTAAGTAACACCTTTTCTTCTTTCTTACTTAATAAAAATTGAATATCAACATTTTTTAATGAATTTTAGCCCATCTGTCAACTATTTCATTACCATCCAGTCCCACACATGCCAAAACTCACAAAAATTAGACATATTCTGCCAGATATTTCAGCCTTAAAAATGTCTGTCTAACCTCTGTCTTGATAGCTAGTGGATAATAAGATTACTTGGCCCAGAAATTAATCATAACAGACAACAACACGGTTAGAGTGAACATCTTCTACCTACTGTAATGCTATAAGATACACCACCATCTCAATAATATTTACTGATAATTTATCTGTTAGTCTTTTTCTAATTAAAATTTGAAATTCTGGAATATATACTACTAAATAATACTTCTGTATGGTGAGAAATTGGATATTTAGATCCATCTGTAAAAACTGGAAACATAGCAAAATATTATTGACACACATCTTCACCAATACTCTGTGCATGTTCTGACAGCTTCCTGAATTAATGTAAATAACCAAGGCAGAATGACAGATAAAGGATCACTAGACACATGTTATTCTAGTTAGATTCATGGTCTCTGCATGCTTATTTCCCAACCATCCAAAACTGCAAATCTTCAGTTCTTGATCTTCCCAACTATCTTTGAATATGTTCTCTGTTGGGTGTTAATTCTGATAACCATAAGGATGTACCCAATAAATCAATTCAATTTTAAATATAGCTTCATCTGTCCTATTCCCACCTGTAGGGCAGCAATAGGAGAAAATTTTATAGCCTCACAACACTATGACTTATTTAATTAATGCATAGGTTAGAGAGGTTAGCAGCACACACTGATATAGCGCATTGCTACACCCACCACATGACAAACCAACTCAGGATCCCAGATTAAGATCCGCGTGCAGCCATGCAATGGGTGACACCTCAGCACTGCATAGTACACTCAAAAATATTTTGCTGGATTTACTTAACTCTGTTAAATGAACAATCTCCACAAATTTCAGTTGTGTAAATTGTAAATTAAAGGATTTATTATGGTCTCTTTAAACGACTTACACTCAGTCAAAATAATGTGGTGAAGTTAGATCAAATAGATTTTCTCATGTTCAGCAAACAAACTAACAAAGACAACTCTAACATTGTTTCACTTTACTGGATTTAGTAACTAAAATATATATATTTTCAGTGGTACCAACCAAATCAACTTTCATAAAAGATACATCACAGCATTTTGTCTTTATTTATTGGTAGACAGTACTAATGAATGTCATCTTGTGTAATATTCAAGCTATATCAATACTTTTTGCAATTTAATAAGAACATTGTCATTAATAATAATAATAATTCTTTACAATTATATAGCGCTTTACTCACTAATCAAAGCACTTTACAAACTCCATGCAGGAAGGACCCGGGACCCGAAACCATTACCACATAAAGTAATCAAGTTATATTTTGGTTTATGGCATTTTTCATATAATCTTAACATTAATTAAATTGCTGTTTTGGAAACAGCTGCCTTTTTGATGTGGGAGATGTGTATCAAAAAAAGTCTCATAAATCAGCTTCCATAACCCAATAAAACCCATGGCATTTGGAAAAAATCAATTTACTAAAAGTTTTTAACTTGCTTTTGAAACCACACAAAGGTGTGAAGATCCCTCAGAAAGTGTTGTCAACAAAAGGGGTGGTTCTTTCTGCAAAATATCACACTTTCTGCAAATTTGGAGAAGTCTTGTACATAAAACTTGATCATTTTAAGTTAAATCAACTTAATATAACTGTGTATAGGGAAAGTGGGAATACCATGTTTTGCAGATTTGAAAAGTTAATTTTGAGTAAGATTAACATAAAAAGAGTGAGTAATTACAACAATCTCTTAGACAGATTCTGTTACAAGAAAATAGTCTGATTGTTTTGTTTCTGCACAAATGAACTGTGTTTGTCTGACATATAACAAATTTAAGTTAATGTAAGTAGAAAAATGTCAGAAAACATAATTACTTTATGCTAAAGTAACATATGTCAGATACATAAAGAGAACATCCCCAATAGTTCATTTTCTTGACTGCAAGGTGACCATAAATATGCTATCAGCCCCCCAGTTATATACCACCAAACACCTAAACACATTAAGGACAGATTTACATTTCCCCATTACATCAATATGATGTCTCCATGTTAGTTTCTTATCAATCCATATTCCTCTAATGTCTGTCAATATAGTTTAATATCTACTGTGATCTCAGTATTTCATTTAGCAAAATAAATAACCTGCATCTTTTGATACTGAAAATGTAAATTCCCACTGATCACCCCACCTTTCCACTTCCTGAATAGCAACTTCAATCTTCTAATATATTGTAGTATGTTAAACCCACCTCGAGTTTGTAATTTATTCATGATTACATAATAAAGTTAAAACCTCCATCCAGCAGTTGGCAGTAATGAATCATTCTTTATGATCCTAACCTACCACTATCTGGAAAAAGCTGAAGAAGAGTTTTATTTGCATTTTTTATTAAAATGTATTTATTTAGTTTATATTGTGGGACTTTGCGTTATAATAATATAATGCTTGAATTAATTCATTCTATATATGAGGTTTCTACTATTAAGGGGAAAAAATGAAATATTTAATGTATTGTGCACCACCCAGCAGTACACTAACAGATTAAGAAAACCTGCACTTATTAGCCTGTGTTATTGTATGCAACAAGAGTCCTTTTAAAACTATGACTTATTTGTAGCTCACAAATCTATTACCATCTTGTCATGATTGTTTACTGTGAGGAACCTGCCATGGATCTAAATACATAAAGGTTCTTTCTGGAACTTTAATGTGAATGGGTCTTTTAGGAACAAAAGATGGTTCCCTTGTGGCATTGCTCTGAAGAGCTGCTCCAGCACCTTTATTTTTCAGACTGTGGATACTGGAGTGCAAACTGTCACTGTATAAAGACAGCTTCTCAAATTCAAGTTTACTTTCATTTGTGCAGAGATTCTTAATAGCCAAAACATATTTGTATGTATAAGTATTTCAAATAGAGAAGTAACAATTTGTAACCTGATAGATGATAAGTAACATGCTATTTTGATAAGTTGCCAAAGTGCAGTATGTTCTACAGAGAGTTCTGTAATAGCCCCTTTAAATACTTAAGCAATCACAGTTTTAAGTAAGCAATTTAATGAACAATATGTAAGAAATCACTCTAATGTCTGTCCCTTGTGATAATTTCTACTAGAAAACATTTTCTACAGCAGTAAATAGGAATAAAGTCTGGAAGACCTTATATTGTTACTGAGTAAAGAAATATATAATTAAATTTGCCAGTCAATGAAATAACAGAAAACATTTAAAAGAAACAATTTCACATGTAATTTTAAGGGTTTATTGTAAAATGTTCTATAGGGTGGGCCACGAAAAAGTAGCCCGCCTTCCTGCCAGAGTGGCGCGCCGATTTACTACTCTCATCACAAAAGCTGTGTAGACGTAGTGCAAACGTGTGAGTACGAGCTAAGCGACATGTATTCCTTTCCACAAAGAATCATTTTCAGCACTTTCTGTAAAGAGTGAGTAAAGATTTTTGCATTTCAAGTTCTTTCTTTCTTTATGGAAGGGCGCCTTTTTTTGCCAGGGAGGCGGGCTACTTTTTCGTGGGCCACCCTGTATAATGTTACAATCTCAGTAATTTCATAAAAAGTGCATTTTATAGTTAAAGAATATGTACAATTTTATAAATACAGCTTAGTTGAAATAAAACACAAATTTACATACAACAATAGCAAACAAGTTAGAAAATATACACACGGTGTAACATTTACGTGCATTTGATGGCAATGCAGACACTGTAACCTTCAATGGAGTGAGTTCAGTAGGTGGCTTCTACAACCTTCTCGGTCTATTTCAGGGTTACAGAGGCCAAGGGCAAGCCTATCTCACCTGGGGCCTCTTGTATAAACGGTGCGCATGCACAGAAATATTGCATAAGAATGTTTCCATGTTCAAATCGCGATGCATAAAACCTACACTTGCCGTAAAGCCACGCACATTCCCACGGTAGCTCATACCCGGTTGTTCACAAGTTCTGCGCTTGGTTTTGCAGACTGGTGGCACCCAGCATCAAAGTAGTGCTACTGTTCCTGTGTGGTTTCCCGTTCTTTTTCAGATCCACATCCCTGATGTGGCTTTATAAATACACTGAAATTAACCACGTATTGTTTATTAGTTTAATGCATCTGATTGTAATTAACCTGTAACAATATAATTGTCCACAGAATGGTCAAACTATTCTAAATACAATAGCTGCTTTAGCGTTGTTACTCTCACTGCAACTTCTTCCTCTTCTTTCAGCTGCTCCCGTTAGGGGTTGCCACGTCGGATCATCTTTTTTCATATTACTCTCACTGTACCACTCAGAGTATTTATATTACTGTATTTGAGTGTAAATCACAGGAGTACAGCAGCTGATCGGAAAGAGAATTATCGGTATACAGTATCAAGCACACGCTGCCTCAGCCATTTGCTATTTGAACTGGTCTCATCCGACAAACGCTTCATAGCCTTTCCTGTTCGGACCTCGCAGTTCACAAACAGTTTCGTGCCAAGAACTATACATGCACTCAATCAGTCCATCAAGTGCTCCTCGTAGATCTGTTTGTACTTGCCAGTTTACAGTGAGGTAATTGTAATTATGATACACTTATAATATTGCACAACCTGAGCCACTTTATAAAGCGCATATTTACATATGATGACAATATAATTTAAGATGAAATGCAGCAAAATATATTTATTATATTATACAGGTAAAACTTTAACTACACAGTGCTGCAGCGCTAGCGAGTAATTTGTGCTTCGTTCACGGTTTGTTCTTGGGATTTATTCCTGCCTTGCTCCCTGTGTTGGCTGGGATTGGCTCCAGCAGACCCCGTGACCCTGTGTTAGGATATAGCAGGTTGGAAAATGACTGACTGACTGGAGCTGCTTAATATAAGTTTTCCTTGAATCACAGTTTTCTCAATTTGAAGTTTGACATTTTCAACTGAAGTTGGTCTTAAGAAAGCAAGATACATTTGCTGATGTGAAAAGATATGATTAGATAAGTGAATTACAACATTTTGAAGAGTTTGTCCTTGTGGCTTCTTGATTGTTCTAGCATATTACAACTCTTATAGAAAATTGTTGTTTAATTTGAAAACAAATATCTGGACTTTGAACATCCAAACGAATCTGTGGTATAAAATTTGTTTGTCCTTTAGCAGATTCAGTAAGAACTTCTCTGAATATGAGATTAGGTTTTGGTAAGTCTTGTTCCATTACATAATCCTTTTTTCATATTGATGTTCCCTAATAGAATAATAATGGCTCCTATTTTTAATTTAAGTTGCTGTACAGGCATTCCAGTTGGAGTGAGAGGAATTCAACGGGAAAGTTGAATTCAACAAATACTCCACATACAGTATTTTCCTTTAGGAAGATTTAGTATTTGATTGTTGATTTGGAAAGTTTCTTCATTCTTGGATCATAAAATATCATGGTCTGAATTTACCCTTATGTCTTGAGTAGAAACATTTTCACAGAATAGTGCTGTGAATAAAGAATCTGCTTTGATGAAATGTACTTCAATAATATTGATTTCCAAACCATTGGCATTAGTAAGTTTTCCATCACCTGGCTGAATTAACTAATCAATGAATTCTTTTTCTTTTCCAGTTTGCATTTTGGTTCTCAGTTTTACAAATTTAATGTGATTACAATAAAGATTTGCCTTAACCATTAATTGGACAATTGTGCATGAGGTACAACTGGTAAATGTTGTCTGAAGTCTCCAGCATAGGAAAAGATGTGGTCTCCAAATGGTCTTTGATCCTTTTTAAATATCTCAGAGCAGTCAGTCAACATGTGTAAGGGCATGTCCAGGGTCATGCTAACTTTATCCCACGTAATCAATTTGGTTCTTTTGCTGTGTTTGAAGTTTCTTTTATTGTTGATCATGAACTTTCAGCGATAGGAACAGTAAGACCAAATAAGAAGTGCTATGTCCTGTCTCCTTTCAGAAGAGCAGCAGTAATTCCAGTGGAAGTGCATGGGAAAACTTTCTCACCACATCCTCTTATGATTCTTAGTGTTTTAAAAATATAGGTTTTTCTACTTCCAGCAAATCCATCCACAAAAAACTATTCTTTTTTCTGTGAGATCAAAAATTGCTTTCAAGACCATTTCAAATATGGCTATCTGGTCTGGATTTCCTTGAATCCTGTCTTCTTCTTTATTGTATTCAATGGCCTATATAGAGTTATCTTTGGTTATTGCTGGTAGGCTGAAATTTTCCCAGTCTGCACTATGATTTCATACAACCTCTTGAATCTGAAGCATGGCTATGTTTTCTGGATTGGCAATATTTTGGTTTACAAAATCTTCAATCATAAAGTTTTGGAACTTATTCCACAAGGTTTGAGCATCTTCAAGCTGTGCCCATCCACATATTATTCTGAACAAATCATAAAAAAATTATTGACAATACCTGTATATATAGGTCAGGCACCTTTATGGTTCTGCCCAAAAAATAATCACATCTCTAGCCCTGTAAGGGCTAGGGACTTGGGACTACCCTTAATCTTACCCTTAAGCTAGATCTTCAGGTGAGGGGACGCTGGCGCACGCAAGTTGCTGCCGCTCCTCCCTGTTAACAACACTTTTCGCAAAATTCGCCTTTATTCTACACTTTCTCACGCTTGTTTTATTTCTTTTACTGTACGTATAGTTCGTGGATACAGCCGACCTGAATTGCATGGATTTGGCTTAATATTTACAGATTTTATGGACTCTACTTTGACTGGGAACAGCTGAGTCTGTGGATCGCGGGACGAGACCTACGAACATTTCTTTGTACCTGGCGATCTATGACCTCGGGATAATCTTTCTCCGTGATTATATTCGCTATGCTGATCTGCTCCCGATTCATTTTACAGTACTGTACGACTGGGATCTGATCTGATGCTCATATTAACCTGGCTTATGGCTCGGGGCGATCACGCATGAAATTATCAAGCGTTATTGTTTGTGGCTGTGTATTGGAACCTGCAAATCCTGCTACCTCCTCCTGCTATGCTTTCTGCTGCTTTGCTATCGCCGTTCATCTCATCTAATCCAAATGGTTCCGCTATGCTGTGCTGCTTCTCCACTGCTTTTCAGATAAGTATTGCCAAGTATCATGCTAAAATACTCTCATGACAAACTCCTTCTTATTAAACAGTTTGTCCAGAGCAAATGGTCTGATTGGAACATCCTAAAAGACGCCGGTATTTTACAGCGCCGAAATATATACATCGGGGTCAGGTCGCCGCCACCGCCGGGGTGCGAATGAAAAGACAACCGGCAGCATTTGCTCAGGAATAAGCATTCCTTCTCATGGCCCTGGAAATACAAGTGTCAGTGTGCCAAATTTACATTGTGTGGAAATAAACCCTGATCACAGCTCTGTGCAAAAGATGCCTCATTGACTAACATTGCTCTGTTTAACTCAAGATCTCTTAATGGCAAAGCATTGGTGCTGTCAGAACTCATCACTGACACCAAACTTGATATACTGTGTTTAACGGAGACTTGGCAAAACCAAACGAATTGACGTCTCTCACGGAGGCGACTCCACCTGGTTTCACTTTCCATACAGAACCTCGCAGCTCTAGACAAGGAGGCGGGCTAGCGGTAATTATCAGAGCAGACTTAAATATCAAACGAATCCCAATTGACTGTCCACTGTCTTTTGAGTGCCTGGCTCTTAAACTAATAACGGAAACAGGTCCTGTCTCACTCATTGTTCTTTATCGTCCCCCAAAATACAATGCATCCTTCTTATCTGATCTGATTGAACTTTTAACCCACCTAAGCTCTTACTCTCAGAGAATTATCCTTCTTGGTGATTTCAACATCCATATTGACATTACTACATCTAAACTGAGAAATGAATTCCTATCCTTACTGGACTGTTTTGACTTGACACAACATGTTGATTTTCCCACCCACTCTGGTGGTCATATATTGGATCTGATCTGCACTTCTGGACTATCTGTTGCCAATATTTACAGCACTGATTTGGGACTCTCTGACCATAAAGCAGTATTTTTTACTGTCTCACTGCCTTTACCTCCTCTTACCTGTAAACGACAAATTTCTTACAGAAACCTTAAAAATATCTGTCCCTCTATCCTTTCTGGATCCATTTCTGATCTTTTACTGTCTGCACCTATTCCGTCAACACTAGATAATCTCGTTGACCACTATAACTCAGCCCTTCATTCAGCATTAGATAAAACAGCTCCTTTAAAACATAAGAGGTTTCTTTAAACGTTCAGCTCCTTGGTATAACTCAGAATTGCGATCTATGAAAGCAGCTGGCCGACGCTTGAGAGAATGTCACGTAAGACTGGCCTCACTGTGCACATCCAGGCTTTCTCTGACCACCAAAGAGCTTACAGAGAAGCACTAACTGCTGCTAAGAACACCCACTATGGCAGAATAATAGAAAGTGGCCACGATAACCCAAGGGTTTTGTTTTCTGTAGTTAATAAACTACTCGAACCTGCATCTGGCCCAACTACCTCTTCTACTGAAGTCTGTGAGGATTTCCTCCACTTTTCCGTAACAAAATTAAAGATCTAAATAATTCAACTAACATAAATACATCATCTGTTTATATCTCTCCCTGTTTTCCCACTCCATCCAGCTCCTTCTCTAAGTTCTCACCAGTCACATCTGCGTTTGTTAATAACCTGCTTTGTAAGATGAGGCCAACTACTTGTACTGGACCCCATCCCCAGCACACTACTTAAATCCTGCCTTCATGCCATAATTCCGACTGTTACAACAATAATAAACTCATCCCTTGACACTGGCTCTGTGCGCTCACTTTTAAAATCGCTTCTGTAACCCCAATGTTAAAAAAGTCTGGTCTTGATGCTGACAATCTTAACAATTTCCGGCCTATTTCCCACTTACCTTTCCTGTCAAAAGCTCTTGAGCGTGTTGTAGCTTCCCAGCTCACCAATTACTTATCGTCTAATAATTTGATGGAACCCTTTCAGTCTGGTTTCAGGGTGCAGCACAGCTGTGAAACTGCTCTGCTACGGGTAACCAACGATCTGCTTATGGCAGCAGACTCTGGACAAACCAGCATATTAATTCTGTTAGACCTCAGTGCAGCATTTGACACTGTCAGACATGACATTCTACTGTCTAGAATGGAGAACATGCTGGGTATCTCTGGCACTGCCCTCCAGTGGTTCAAGTCCTATCTGACTGATAGGCAAGAGTTTGTTAGTCTTGGTAACAGCAGATCCAGCTCGGCCAGTCACACAAGGAGTTCCTCAGGGCTCTGTCCTGGCCCTCTTCTCTTCTGTATTTATATGCTTCCCCTTGGGCATATTATTCGTAGCTATGGACTGGGCTATCATTTTATGCAGATGATACTCAACTCTACTTCAATGTTAAAAGTGGAACTTCATCAGAGCTTTCTCAGCTCACAACCTGCCTTAGTGAAATTAAAACCTGGATGGAGCAGAACTCTTTGAAATTAAACTGCAACAAAACTGAACTCCTGCAAATTGGGACTAAAATGCAGCTTAATAAAATGAGCTCCTTCCCAGTCCATCTTGGTGGTGATCTCATCAGACCTGCCTCTACTGCAAAGAATCTTGGTGTCATTTTTGATTCCTCCCTTTCTTACTCCACTCACATAAATCACATTAAGAAACTTTCCTACTTTCACCTCCGTAACATATCCGTTCGCTCCTTCCTTTCCTTTTCTAATGCTGAGAAACTTGTCCATGCTTTTATCACATCCCGCATAGATTATTGTAACTCGCTGCTGGCAGGTGCCCTTCTAATCTTATATCACAGCTCCAGCTTATTCAAAACTCAGCTGCAAGAGTCCTTACTCGAACCAGCAGCAGCGAGCACATCACACCCATCCTGCTCCGTCTTCACTGGCTCCCTGTGTCTTACAGAATCGAATATAAAATCCTACTAATAACCTACAAAGCCTTAAATAACCTCGCCAAACTACATCAGTGCCCTTCTCCATCACTATGTGCCTGCCCGTCCACTAAGGTCCTCTGATTCTGGCAATCTTGTTGTGCCCCACACTAATCTACACTCCATGGGTGACAGGGCCTTCAGCTGTATAGCCCCAGACTCTGGAATGACCTACGAAATTAATCAGGTCAGCTGACTCCATGAATTCTTTTAAAAACAACTTAAAACTCATCTGTTCAGTAAGGCTTTTAGCTCTATTTGACTTCATTCCCCTTCTCTCAGTTTACCTCTCTGTCAAGATGCTCATGTAACCTGTATGTGTGTGTTAGACCATCAGTTCTGTTGTCTGTTAGGCTTTCTCTGAATTTACTGTCTTAATCTTCTTATTTATTAATTTGCTTTGTACTATGCTATATACTGTATACCCTGCCGTTCTTTCTTATATTCTGTAAGTGCCTTGAGCATGGGAAAGGCGCTATATAAATAAAATGTATTATTATTATTATTATTATTATTATTATTATTATTATTATTATTATTATTAATCAATTCAGTAGGTGTCTGGCTCTGTGCCCTTAAGAACTCTTTCACTAATTTTTGCATGCACAGAAGTTATGTGTAGAAATAGCACAAAAACATGTTTTTTCAAATGGCCACTATTTTGAAAATGGGGGACTGGATCAAATGGGTGTCAGAGCCCTTTATGGTTCTAACCGAAAATATTAAGAATTCTTTAGTCAAAATTCTGAGGTCACAACTCCAAAAGATTCTTCTCTTGCCTTTTTATTATATAGATGTCATGAGTGGATTGTGACTAGAGGAATCAGAAGTGCATTCAGTGTTCCTCTTTTTTTCCACACTCCTCACTTTCAATGTGTGCTACAAGGAAAAAAAACACAATTCAAAGCAATCTGCTGTACGGCAGACACTGCTCATTTCTCGGTCTTTGCTGCCATCTAGCATATGAACTAGACAATCAATTATTTTTTGAGGTGTTAAACTTTGTTTTTCTAACCCTTCATTTTGACAGAATTGCCTTCTCAGAACCTTTGAGAAACACCTTCTCCTCCATTACTTCAGCTGTTGTCCAAAACCACCTCAGAAGATTTGACTGGCTTTCTGGTATCGTTACGTATTTGCCCTTTTTGTTATTTTATACCTAATGGCAAGCCCATTTCCAGGAGATCATTTAGCCTGGCTAAATCTTTAGCATGGGAAAGGCACTATATAAATAAAATGTATTATTACTTAACAATGTATTCAAGACCATTTCAGTCATGTTGCCGTTGTTATTGTTTAATTTTACTTTACGATGTCTGTGTCTCCTATGCTGTGGCAGTTTGAAGGTTATTATTATTATTGTTATTATTATCATCTCTGTTGTAATGTATCATTTTAAACATTCTTCTCCCAATATTTATGATGGATCAGTGCCCCTGCCCATCGCATTGTATTGTAACGAGCTGGATGGACACGCTCTGAGGCCCAGACCCAAGGACATTACAGTATACTTAATGAGTATGCCATTTTTTAAAATGTTGTTAATTTCTTGAATTTGTTTAAGTTTCAGTCCAAATGTATGTTAAAAGGCTCTTAATATTTCACCGTTCAGTTAGATAGATAGATAGATAGATAGATAGATAGATAGATAGATAGATAGATAGATAGATAGATTATTAATCCCAAGGGAAATTCACATGGGCAGGCATCTCTTGGCTTGTAGGACGAGGCCTGAAACAGCCAAAGGAATTTAGAGATGCATGCAGGAGGAGGATACAGTAACGTTTTGTTTAGCATGCAATTATGTATTATATATTTTATTGTTTTTAGTACCAGTTTTGTGTGTTTTATTTTTTTAAAGCAAATCATTGTTTTACATTTTTCCCAAAAGAATGTATTATAATTAATGTATTTTTTTCCAAAAAATTATATTATAATTAATGTATTATTATTAATGCACTGTTTTACAAGGTCTATACGATAATATGAACTGCATGTGAATTACATGTATCACCCAATGGATAATACAGGGTGAGCCAAAATGAAGTACCACATTTCTCAAGGTCATTGCGCAAGGTAGAGGCAGCCGAGTGGGTTGGGGTGGAGGTCCTTTACGCAATCCCTTGTAGTTTTCACTCGCCCACATGCCTTGGTCCGGTGCGCACCATGTTTTCGCTGTTAATGTGTTCTTCAAAAACAACAAATCCATCATCACTACACAACGTGTCTTCCGAACGCACTTCACCATTCCTCCTAACGGTGACATCCCAAATCGGAAAGCAATTCTTCAGTGGGTGCCTAAATTTAGAGAGACGGGTACAACACTGAACAGAAAATCTCCAGGCTGTCCTAGGACTGTGTGAATTCCTGAAAACATCCAAGCTGTAAGGGCATCAATTTTGCAGTCTTCTAAATGTTCAGTGAGCAAACATGCTTCTGCCATAGGCATTTCTAACACGTCTTTGAGGAGGATTTTGCACAGTGACTTTAATTTCCATCCATACAAAATGATGGTAGTGCAGAAACCCACCGAGAGAGACTGGGTTAGCCGTAGAGTTGTGTGCGAACGTTCTGCAAACTGTTCATCAAGATGCCATTGTCATGTGCAGCAACAAGGTACATTTCCATTTCAATGGTTGTGTAAATAAGCAAAGCTTTCGCTATTTGGCTGAAATCAACCATCATGCACAGTGTGCGTGTTACAGTTTGATGCACGTTTCCAGAATTTGGAATCGTAGACCCTTACTTTTTTGAGAATTTCAGAATGTTACATTAAAATGCTACAGAACTTTTTGCGGCCCCAACTGGAAGAAATGGATATGGTGGATGACAAGTTTCAACAGGCTTAAACAACAGCTCATATAGCAAGGAGATCCATGCAAGTTTTGCGGGTGATGTTTCCAGGGAAGCTGATCTCACTGAATAGCGATGTCGGGGGGCCTTTTCTTTTGCCTGATCTAGCTCCGTGTAATTTCTTCTTGTGGGGCTATTTGAAGTCGAAGGTATACACACACCGACCTTTAACCCTTGAAGCCCTCAAGGACACTATTCGCCACAAAATCGCTGCTATTCCCCTTGAAATGGCAGAACGAGTCATGCGAGCATTGTATTACTACTGATGGCCACCACCGTGAAGACATCATTTTTAAAACACAGTGAAAAAAATCTATTTTGTGCACACCATTTCTTCTGTCATAATGAAATGTATTTTATCTTGTAGCGTTTTTGTAGAATTAACGTTTGAAACGTGGTACTTCTTTTTGGCTCATCCTGTATAATAAGGCTATTATGAGGGTTGATACAAAGTGGCAGTAAAAATGTACCTTGCCTCAATCATCATTATGAAAGTACTGTAATCGTTGTACTCATCAGCAAAAACTCTCACTTTTCTGTTGCTACCTGTTACTGGCTACACTCCTATTAGTTATCACATCAGCCCTGCAGTCCAGTATATTGTTACATGTTTGATTACAGGACTTTATCACATCATGCCCCCACTAACATTTCAAATGCCCCGTGGTAGAAATGGACATCTTAATTAAAGAAAAAAAACTTATTGATAAAACATTTAGAGTCAGTAATCAGGCAGGAGGAAATGTTCTACTAATGCGTCATTTATTTTGCCTGCACCACCAAGCTGAGGAGGGAGTATCTCTCACAACAGTTTGTTACATCATTATGACAATGGTCAGAGAAACAAAAGATAGAGGTTCATTTTATAAACTATTGGATTTACATGCAGTACATTGTCAATCTATGCATACATTTTGCTCTGGCTATTTCTTTGGTTTACACCCAAATAACCTATATAAAATAAAAGTCTGTTTTATTATTTTCTGCTTCTACTTATACCCTTTGGATTGAGCCACCACCCTTGAAATGTCTGTGTATGTAGCAATTGTGTGACAGCCCGTCTAGTGGGAATTAGAATCACCAGCCTACACTCTAGGTGTCTAGTATGTAGGACCGAGCGTGACCAGGATGATGGTGTAAGACAGGGAGACACGGACACAAAAAGGGTTGGGTTTTTTGAAAAATCAAGTGAGGTTTTATTTACAGGTGCACTTAAAGAAAAATCAAAAATGTCCTGCGGAATTTATATATATTAATACACAGTCCAATACCGCAAAGGACACACAAAAACAGCAATTAAATGGAGCCCAGAAATGACTATATACAGTATTTACAGTGTTTTCTGAAAGTCCCAAATGAAAAAAAGTATACTGCACACAAACTAGTGAAATCCAAATATATACTCAAAAGCAAAATGTGAAGCTGTCTTCCTCCACAGTGATCCAAGTCAGGAAGCTGCTCCTCCAAACAGTGTATAATACATGATTCACCCAAAAATATTCAAAAATACAGAAAAAAAAGTGTATATACAAAAATAAACAGTGCACCACTAACCACAACCTAATAAATACCTCCACCAAAGTTAATCGAGAGATATTTTAATGAAAAAATATTTACATAAACAAAGCACAAGCCATGATGCAAGAACGTTGTTCTGCCGGGTACCTTTCTCCAAGACCAACTAGTCAGAAAGGCACTCCGCTCTAGGGCAATGAGTTCCTTTTATATTCGGCGCCCTTGTACTGACCAATTAAACTGTTCTACGTCATCCCTATAACCGCGCGATGACAAGAACTTGTCGGCGAGAAGTGGTGTCTCTTGCCCTGCAAAAATGCTATAATAAAATCGAGCAGCTGGCGCGCGCGTGCATAGCTGTGCCGGCTTCGGAGACGCCAACTGCACTTCTGCCTTAAAGCAACGTAAGCACTTTAAATATTCATGTCCTTACCCTTGAGCTACTGCACAAACACCTACTTACATGGGATCCCTTTTTCTCAAGCGCGGTAAACTAACACCATGACACTTCACCCTTTCTTTTACACTTTTAGAGTTATGGGGTCGCAGGAGGCACTCGAAAGAGTGGAAAACCGTCAACACCATCCCGGCCGGTTAATGGCAAGGCTGTCTCTCCACTCCATCCGAGACCCACCACAACACTCTCCATAAGGCGCTAATCAGGTCAGAGAAGACGTCTATCTGCACTATCTTCTATATATATAATTCACTAAGGCAAGACACCCATGGAAAACACGCCGGAAGGGGCGTGGATTCACTAAGCTGTCGACAAGTAAGACACCTATGGTGCACGCAGGGAGGAGCCACGCCCACCAACTCCAAGACCATTGGATACAACGACAACTCGCAGAGCCACGCCCACGAATTCGGACGCGACGACACAGAAAGAACAGCGTCATTTATATTCGTCTGTCATGTAGGCCTCATGTACTTCCGAGCTACCTTGACTGTTCATAGAAGCATGTTTCTTGCGGAGGTGAGTCGTCATATGCAGCGTGTGAAAAGGTTTGCGAGGGGTATCCCATGGAATCCTTAAAACAATCCTTTACAACTGAGGTTAAAACACAATGAAGTAAGCAGTCTTTAAAAACCGACTTTTCGGTTGCAACGCATGACCTCGTGCACCATAGCAAACTGTTTTACACGCTACATACAGCAATTCGCATCCGCGACAAATATGTGTCTTCATCACTCACGGACAATTATATGTTGCTCTCTCCAGAGTTTCATCTTTTCATTCACTTACTGTTGTATTCTCACACCAACCCGTTTTAGACAACTGTGTCTTTCCAGAAGTGTTTAGCATTCAATACATAAATATGCATGAGATTGAGCGTGTGTCTAGGCGATTGTGTGTTGGTTCGTTCCGTGCATTGTTACAATGTTGCTTTTCTTGCTGATTTATTACATTACCGATTTTTCAAATGTTCATTTTCTCCCTGTGCTTAAAAATCATTAAAAAACCGGCCTGATTATATGGCTATATGCGCGCTGGTTGGCTAGTATAACAGAAAAGGCAAGTTTCCCTTCTTTAAACCTTTTTGTCCTTTTTATCCCAAACAAATGTCTCTCTCTTTACACTACAGAGGACATTAAACACATTTCCTTTAATTACTGGTAATGCCAGTAAGACACATTACCACAAACTGTCCTTGCTGGTTGTACACAGGACATCTGCTGAATTCTTAGTCATCTATTAGTCATTTTTCATTTCACCTCGTGTACTACATCTTCGTCTTTATTGTTCACTTAATCCTTATCTGGTTTCCAGATATGCCTTTACAATTTTGGTCTGGAGCTGCATCAACTCAATGGTGACCTGTTTATTGTGAGAGGCAAGTCATGATGATCAAGAAAATATAGGAGAAAAAAGTTAATTGAATTTACATTCATGTGTCATCTCAGTCTTAGACTCAGGAGGACTCAAAAGAGTACGGGACTCACTGCATTATGGACAAATCCATGCCAGGTATTAAACATGATCATACTGGGGACATATTGGATGCCATTTATTCAATAGTGAAGAATATATTTATTTATTTTACTGTTGTCTGTTTATCCCATGTATTTTCTTAATTTCCATTTTTTGTTTACAGGACATAATTGTGTTGGTGTTGTTATGAGAGTTTCTCCATATTAGCTTTCCGTTTTGTGTATAACAAGGGCTATAGTAATTTGATGTTCATCTCTGTATGATCATAATCTCAATTGTGTTTACTTGTCCCAGCTGCCCATACAACTCAATTGATTATTAACTTTGTGATAATCCTTTTTGTTCGATAGAACCCCTAGCCCCCTACACATACACAGCCATTTTTATGTAGACTCTGTGCAAACCTTATTTTCATTGATATTTTTGTCTATAATCCCTTATCTGCAGTCTTCTAATTTTTCTTTCTGTCATAAAAAAATCCCCAATGAATTATATTTATGTAAGTTTTCATTGCATGTTTTATTTCATCTTCCCTTAAAGATCAAGAACACTGTACTTGTGTAAGCCACTTCTCCCTATTGTTATTCATTCAGAAAGTTCAGTGCACCCTTCTCAAAAATAAATGTTTCTCTGAGTAACTTGCCATTTAAGTAGCTACATTCTTTTAATCTAAGTTCAGTGCATGGACTTTGATGCTGTTGTAGAGTTGTACAGTACAATTGTGCCAGCAAACATATCCATTTTGTCCCAGTATGGGATGAAAACTATGGCCCCATTTAGGACATGAAATCATGGCCACCTGTTGGGTCCAGTGCTAGTGGCCAGCATGGATAACCCACAGTTGATCCGCCATTTTTTGATTTATCTTGAGCAGTGCACAATGGGCTCCCATTTTGTGGATATATAGCTCCACATTTGTTGCTTTTGTGAAGCCCATTGATTCCACTTTTGTATGTTTTAGGGCGATATTACAGTTTGGTTTTCTCCATGGGTGGACCTTGTGGTAATGGTTCCTTCTTTCTCCATCCATGTCCCTTGCATTTTGCCTCCAAAGTTTAATGGCTACCTCAACCTGAGACAATGCTGCTTTGGTGTGTTAAAGTATTGCATCTGCAAAGGAAAAAGAAAGACAGAATGTGTAATATAATTTCAAATGCTCATCAATGCCCTTTTGAAACATCTTTTGTATAATTGTTTGTTGGACTCACATTAGAATTACTTAATATAGTCAGAATTTATGAAAAAATTTAATTTTCTAGGCATTGTAGTGTTTATTGAAAAATTAAGTGTTTCCGTATAACTGCACTGGAGTTGTCTGTGTTACTCACATATCCCTGGTTTGCCCAACCAAGTGTCCATTTAAGGTCCGTATAGGGTTTCTTCTGTCCAGATACCTTGCAACAAATCTGTGCAACACTTTTGGCACAAAGGCACTTCAAAATTCTTCTAGTGGTAGACCTGGCATCTACTCCTCTCACCAAGGTATTTTGTCTACAGATAGAAAGGAATATGAAACTTACTTGTTTATGTTATTTAAACAAAATTATACAGTGAAGCCAGGATAGGCAACTGATCCGCACAATTCTTAGATGGATACATTGGTTATAAAGAGGATGGCTGGTTGAATGCACAACTGTAGTCATATTCATTACAATTAGAACATTTAGAACATTTAGAACATTAGAACACTCTAGACGAGAACAGGCCATTCAGCCCAACAAAGCTCACCAGTCCTATCCACTTATTTTTTCCAAAAAAACATCAAGCTGAGTTTTGAAAGTCCCTGATGTCTTACTGTCTACCACACTACTTGGTAGCTTATTCCAACTATCTATCGTTCTTTGTGTAAAGAAAAACTTCCTAATGTTTGTGCGAAATTTACCCTTAACAAGTTGTCCCCGTGTTCATGATTAACTTACTTTAAAATAACAGTCTCTATCCACTGTACTGATTCCCTTCATGATTTTAAACACTTCAATCATGTCACCTCTTAATCTTCTTTTGCTTAAACTGTATAGGCTCAGCTCTTTTAATCTTTATTCATAATTCAACCCCTGTAGCCCTGGCCTAGTCGCTCTTCTCTGGACCTTTTCTAGCACTGCTATGTAATTTTTGTAGCCTGGAAACCAAAACTGCACACAGTACTCAAGATGAGGCCTCGCCAGTGCATTATAAAGGTTGAGCATAACCTCCTTGGACATGTACTCCAGACATCGTGCTATATAACCTAACATTCTGTTTGCCTTCTTAATGGCTTCTGAATACTGTCGGAAAGTCGATAGCTTAGAGTCCACTATGACTCCTAAATCCTTCTTATAAGGCGTACTCTTGATTTCCCGACCGCCTATTGTGTATTCAAACCTAACATTTTTACTTCCTATGTATAATACTTTACATTTACTGACATTACATTTCATCTGCCACAAATCTGCCCAAGCCTGTATGCTATCCAAGTCCTTCTGTAATGATATAACAGATTCCAAATTATCTGCTAATCCACCTATCTTGGTATAATTTGCAAACTTAATCACCTTGTTGCTTATATTCCTATCTAAATCATTTATATTTATTAAAAATAGCAGGGGCCCTAGCACTGACCCCTGTGGAACACCACTCTTAACATCGGCCAGTTCTGATGAGGTTCCTCGCACAATCACCCTCTGCTTCCTATGTCTGAGCCAATTCTGCACCCATCTAAAAACATTACCCTGAACTCCCACTTCTTTTAATTTGATGCCCAACCTCTCATGTGGCACCTTATCAAATGCTTTCTGAAAGTCCAGATAAGCAATATCATATGCTCCACTTTGATCATATCCTTTTGTTGCCTCCTCATAGAATTCCAGCATGTTAGTAAAACATGACCTCCCCTTCTGAGCCCATGCTGACTGTTCAGAATTAGTGATGGGTCGTTCTTGAACGATTCGTTCATTTTGAACGAATCTTTAATGTGACTCGGGAAGAATGAGTCGTCTCGTGGGAGTGATTCGTTCAGTCGCGCATGCGCATTTGCGCAACTTCCTATAGTTTCTGTATTGGAATTGATTCACCTGTTTCGAGTCTTCGGGTTTTTTGAGTCGTTCGTTCATCATGTGACAACCCCATATGCTTAACCTATGCAGTCTGAGCCGGAAAGAGAATTGAACGAAATGACTCGAAAAATGATTCGTTCATTTTGCTGAACTAGACTCAAAGGTCCGAGTCAGTAAAATGATCCGAACTTCCCATCACTATTCAGAATAACTCCTGTCCTTGCCAGGTGTTGCTCAATCTTATCTATGCCCGGCCGGGACGCCCAGGAGAACCGCAGGAGGGCTTGTACCTCCTCCAGACCGCGAGGGGGCGTCCGCCCTGGTTATGTTGGGGCCCATGGGTAAAGGGCTTGGAAGCCCAGGCCTGTAGGGACCCGTGGCCACCGCCAGGCGGCGCCCTGGTGCCTGAATATCCCTGGAGCCCAGCACTTCCGCCATACCAGGAAGTGCTGGGGGGAAGATGACAGGGGACACCCAGACGGCTTACGGGAGCACAGCCGGAACTTCCGCCACACTGGGGCGTGGCTAAGGAGGAGTGCCGGGAAGCAGCTGGAGCCCATCCGGGTTCCTATTTAAGGGGCCGCCTCCCTTCAGTCGATAGCGGAAGTCGGGTGGAAGAGAGACGGAGCTGGAGAGAGGACTGGAAGCAGCCAGGAGAGAGGCATTGTGAATGTGTGGCCTGGACGTTTGGGGAAACGGTGCAAGAGGCACTGGGGAGTACACGTGACCTGTAAATAATTGTAAATAAACAGTGTGTGGTGGAGCCAACGATGTCCGTCTGTCTGTGTCCGGGTTCAAGTTCACAACTAATAAAATACAAAGCCCTGACTCACTCACTCACTCACTCACTCACTCACTCACTCACTCATTCACTCACTGACTCATCACTAATTCTCCAAGTTCCCGTGTAGGTAGAAGGCTGAAATTTGGCAGGCTCATTCCTTACAGCTTCCTTACAAAAGTTGGGCAGGTTTCATTTCGAAATTCTACGCATAATGGTCATAACTGCAAGCTATTTTTCTCCATTTACTGTAATGGAGTTGAGCTCGAAAGCCGTGGGGGCGGAGTTTCGTGTGACATCATCACGCCTCCCACGTAATCACGTGAACTGACTGTCAACGCAGTGCGTAGAAAACCAGGAAGAGCTCTAAAAAGCGCTGAAGAAAACATGCATTATATAATTGAGAAGGCAGCGAAACAATAAGAAGCGAGCGAGTGACATATACAACCATATTCATGAGTGCTGCTACTTCGGAAACAAAGCAAGGTGTAAACCTAAAGTTTAAATTAAGTTCATAGACAGGCTGCCGCTGGCGTTTGTCATGCCCACGGGTAATGTGGGATACAAGTTTAATGAGAGGACGCAGGATATAAACGAGAGTTTTGATCACTTTGTAACTAAGTTAAAATTGCACGTGAAGGGCTGTGCTTATGCAAATTCCGAGACTGTGTTTGTGGGGGATTGACAGTTAAGGCGGGTGGGGGAGTCACGTCATCATCTCCCCTCCCATTCACCTCATTTCACTCTGAGCTGAGCATGCAGTGTTACGAGGCGACTTTGTGACGCTGCCACCAAATACTCACAGAAAAATCCACAAGTTAATACACACGCTGTCTCTACAGTTTCTCCACACTGAATCCTCCAGGCACTACTTACAAAAGGTTACATTAACAATCATGTTACGTTATTTTTAAAATGTTTCCTTTTCTTAGCACAAGCACAGCTGAGAAGCTTCGATGCATGTGCTCCATAACGCGTTAAAAATCACGCATTTAATCACACTTTGAAATACAAGCAAAGGGGAACTTCTGTCAATGCATGATTTACTGGTACACCGATTACATTGATCAGCGCTTCCCGATTCATTTTACCCTCGCACCCCCTTGGTTTAAGAAGAAGTATGACAAAATATGAGGTTAACACAGAAAAACAGATCACCAGTTGAAGCTTTATGAATAATCGATTCACCATCAATAATTGTTTTGGTAAAGCCATACTCAGTGTAATCCTCCTTCCATTATATAATTTTTCCGCCACTAGCCATGATTAAATGAACGGTAAAAAAGTAAGAGCGAAGCGAGGGTGACTTATTCAGGCAGGCAGTCGACGGCTCAATAGCTCGAATTTAGATATAAGTAGGTTCTATTTAGTCGCCAGAAATATCTTTGTTAGGAATGGAAGTTGAATTTAGTCTTTAAATTTCTATGGTAAAGAAAAAGTTATGCAATGATGACTAAATTTAACTATATAAAGTCAAAAGTTTTATATATAGAGTCATTCCCGAATATATAAAGTCAAACCTTGATTATATAAAGTCACTTTCGGAATAATTAAAGTCAAAACTTGAATATATAAAGTCAGCGCTGGAATATATAAAGTCAAAACTTATGTACATATAGATATATATGTAGATATAGATGTAGCACTGCTACCATTGGTTAGAACTGCATCTCCCAGCAGTCCTTGCAGGGGCTGTTAGGGCAAAGGTGGCCAGAGGGGTTTAAAAGGAGGGCAGGGGTCGAAGAGAGTAAAAGTTTTCTTCTTGTTTGTTTGGTGCTTGTACTATCTGTTGAACTGCCTGTCGTTTTCCTGCTTTACATCTTCGTGTCCTGGATTGTATTGTTTGTTGGGGTCTGGAATCATTTGTTTACCTGTTTACTGTTACTGAGGACGTTGTCTGGATTCATTGGCTTTCACGGAAGAAGGAGCACTCCTGAACCATTCATCGGTCATCATACTTCAGCAATTACCGGTAGGACTGTGTTTTTCCATTTCCCTCGCTTCATACAAATCACTGGACATAACTTCACCGCTGATCATTTCATACATAGACTTTACTGCGTGTTTGTCGTGTTTATCTGTTAATTGTAATATCGCCGAAGGGATCAGGGGTGGTATTATTGTTTTCATTTAGTTAATTTAATTTCATTATACTTTTTTATCTTTTAAGTTCCCAGTACGTTTTCTTTGTCTCTGTAGTGGTGGCTCTGAAGGGCAAAGCGCAAAAACAAATTCAACAACAAACCAAATGAAAAAACAAAATAAAAAAAAAACACAATGAAATTAATTTAATATATGAAAACATGAAGTTAACAATAAAAAGTGAAGGCATAAACTTAGCAAATAGTGAGAGCGTAACATTAACAATTTAATTACAGAGCATGAAATTAACAAAAAGTGAGAGCGTGAAATTAACCAAAAAGAGTGTGAAATGAACAAAAACGACAGCATGAAATATACGTTAAGAAGCTGCAGCATGAAATCAACAAAAACTGAAAACGGAAGTGGTTGCAGCATGAAATCAACAAAAACTGAAAACGGAAGTGAACTTCACAACGGAAACAGCATTTTGAAAACGGAAATGTCCACACCGGAAATGAGACTTTCAAAACGGAATCTCTGCATGCGTAGTTAGAAGAGAAATCTGTGCAACGATATCTTCAACTGATCAAATTTAAAGGTGAAATGCAGAATATTCTGTATATTTTAAACCTATATATTATACTGTATACATGCAGTGTGACGACTGCAAGCGTCTGTAAACGTTTATCTCCTGAGCATTGAACATGTTAAGTGCGGGAAAGTCCGCTTCAGTGAAGGGTGTTGATAGTTGGTTGTAATAATCGCCCAGATTTCATAAGAAACGACGAACATATACTGGTTGTTCTTGTTAAATATAATCCCTTTACAACTACAGTTTTTATGACTTCCTGGTAATTTAAAAATGAAAACGTTGTCTTGGGAAACTGAGCAAAAAGTTTAACATCTTCACAAACTTTTAAAATAAAAATGTCAAACTTGAACTAGATAACTGCGGCTACTCTCTGTCGTGTCGGCTTCTTCTTACTCCTCGCGAAGTGTTATTAATAACATATTTTCTTATCAGAAAGTTTTGAGTGCGAAAACGCGCATGGATTTCTTTCTTTATTTGGTTGTGGTCCCATTTTGTGGGTCGATGGTGCAAACACGTGGTATTGCGGACGCGGGGGGCATGGACGGTGCAGTAGGTGGGTTTGCGTCCCCAACGAGGGTTTACCATTCATTTTACTGTTTTGTTACAAATACTGCACTTCTTCCTGTAACAAACGTTCTCATTCTCCAAAGGCAGACAATGTTTTGTCCCTATTGTGGCAGTCAGCTGGGCACGGGCGTGCGCCAGCTTTTTGTTCCACCTGTGGGCGATCACTTGCCTTTCTGCCGTCAGGTGACCAATCGTCCGCGGCGTTGGGAGGACCACAAACGGGTAATATGTCTCTTGCATTTTACTGTTTTCTCTTACCCTGCAATTAGCATGACATGATCATACAAAAATATGGTAAGTGACAAACTGACGCATAAGCGTAAATGTAATTTATTTTTTATTTTAGTCATTTTTTATTTTAGTCAGTGGGAATGAACACACACTTTTGGTCACCGGTTGGATTACGCAGTACTTCTACGCAGGATACAAATATGAGGTCATTCTAGATTTTTTGAAAATTTATCACGGAATAAGTATGTGTTTAAGAAGTTTGAAAATGCGCCTGAAAGAACTGGAATTATCAAAACGTAGGAATTACTCCAATATAAGTCAAGTACGTGAGGCCAAGGAGATCGAGATACAAGGGCCGGGTCAGCTTCTTGGATATAGAATGATGCATCAGGTGTTACTGCAGAAATATAAACTGCGCGTGAGGCGACGTGATGTCATGAATTTGTTGTCTGAAATTAATCCGTCTGCAACTTCAGCTAGGAGGACAAGGAGATTTGTCCGAAGAGTGTACCACTCACTGGGTCCAAACTACGTTTGGCATGTAGATGGATATGATAAATTAAAGCCTTACGGCATAGTGGTAAACGGGTGCATCGATGGCTTTTCAAGAAAGATTTTATGGCTTTCATGCGGACCAACGAATAATAACCCAGCAGTAATTGCAACAAATTCTGTGCTTTGTGTAGCAAAATTTGGGATTGTACCAATGAGGCTGAGGACGGATTGCGGAACAGAAAACACTTTGATAGCAGCAATGCAGTGCACGTTGCGCTCTCAAGGAAACGACCACTTTGCTGGTGCAGCTAGTCATGTTTATGGTACTTCTGTAATGAATCAGAGAATAGAATCCTGGTGGGCACATTTCAGAAAGCAACGGTAAGAATATTTGTGTATATATTTTGGTATAGTAAGTGCAGGCGTAACTTACTTAGTAACTGCAAAATGTTTATGAACAATGTTAAAAAAACAGCTTTCCCCCTGCATCATAGACTTGATTTATTTTAAATGTGTAACTGCGTGCAGTTTTCCAGTCCATAACCTTTAAAGTGATATATTTTACTGATTGCCCTTCACTGAAAGCTTTATTACTTCAGTAAACAAAACAATTTAAAAAACGCAATTAAAAATGCATCCAAAGCTATATTTAAGTAGCTCTTGCATTTCGTTTCATTCAGGTCACAGTTCTGGATGGAAGTCCTGGTGGATCTGAAAGATCCTGGCAATTTCCGTGGTAGCCACCAGCATAAATATTTGCTGCGCTTTGCTTTTCTTGAATTGATGCAAAAGGATTTGAATGAATTTAAAGACCTCTGGAACCAACACAGAATTAGACCCTAAAGGATGTAAGCTTGTCCTTCTGGAATTCCCAGTGAGATTTTTAGCCTACCACATAGGTATGAATAAATGGATATATGTAAATCGACAGTTTCAATTCCATTTAGAATAATTAGAAAATATAAAAAAAAATATCTTGCCAGGACTAAGTTCTTTGTTTTAATCATCAGTAAAAGTAAAGAGCTAAGTTTGTAAGGGAAGAGTTACAGATTTTAAAATTGTATGATTCAATTTAAGAATGTTCTCAAGTTTCAACTACACAGTACTTAATTAATTGTATAGACTTCTGAATATATTCTTTTTTTTTTTTTTTCCTTCTTTTAAACATATTACTTATTTGTCTAGATTCCAATCAAGAAACTTTGGATACGTTGTTTCAGAAGAGAAGCTTCGTCAACTGGCAACACAATGCAAGGAAATTTGCAATTGTGGAGATGAAACCATACAAGAATATTTAGATTTCATAAAGCAGCAGTACAATTTACAAACTCCACTCGCATGGAGATCTGCTGTAGAATTATTTTTGAGGCTAAAAGAAATTTGTAATATCTGAATATTTTGTAGTATGTATTGATGTGGTTTGTTTTTTCTTGTGTAGGTCGCGATGTAAAGTACTATCACTTCTCTCATTTATTTTAGCTAATATTGTAACACTTTTTATATTAAATATATTTTGGGTATTCTCTTTCCCGAGTGCATTTTTAGATCTTGCATAATTTAAATTAGTTATTCCAGCACCATCAAGCATGTACCAGAAACCACCTGTAGACAGGACTTGCAAATTGAAACACAAATTGAATTGATTTGAATTAACCTTCACAACCATGAAATTTAGTTATGAATTTGTCTGTTCCAGCTGCAAATATAACAATAAAAAGGCAACAGTGACAAGCATTATTTAATCTTTCAACAGTAGATGCACCAATGGTGACAATAACTTACAATATACAATAAATACATGATAAAAACTAATATTTGTAGAATTTCATTTTCACTTTTTTCTCTATAGGTTTTTATTAAGTAAAGTAAAAGCTGGTGGAAAGCAGTAGAAAGCTGGGGGGCAACAGGCATTTCACCGGTTTTGACTGATCGGGAAAGAATGCACATAAAACAATGGTTTATAGTTTAAAATGACGCAACTTGTTTGTATCGTTCTGCTTTTAGGTATACTATCCTCCCTGCTACCCTAAAGATTTCATATTTTCTCATGGTTCCTTGTGGCCTTCTGCAGTCTGGCATATAGAATGACATAATCATCACACATTACAAGTTTTACAATCAAAGCAGTAGAGGTGCAGTCATTGTTGTACAAAGAGCAAATGGCTGGAGACAGAAAATGTCCCTGAGGCAATCCCATGTTTCTGAGCAGGGGCTCTTTTACATGTCTACCCTGTTCCACAGCCTAGAATCTGCTCCTCAGAAAGTCAGAAATCAGAGATTTGTACAATTGTCCAAGTTTGCATTGGATACATTGTTTTGGAGAAGTCTACGTGACCATCATCATCAGGTCCTTCCATGAAAACCCTAAATACAAAGAGGACTGTTTGACTTATGTTAGGTAGATTGCCCAGAGGGGACTGGGCGGTCTCTTGGTCTGGAACCCCTACAGATTTTTTTTTTCTCCAGCCTCTGGAGTTTTTTTGGTTTTTTTTTCTGTCCACCCTGGCCATCGGACCTTACTCTTATTCTATGTTAATTAATGTTGACTTATGTTTATTTTTTATTGTGACTTCTATTTTTCTATTCATTTTGTAAAGCACTTTGAGCTACATTTTTTTGTATGAATATGTGCTATATAAATAAATGTTGATTGATTTGATTGGAGAGGTTCAGCTACAATGATAAATGATGTAATAAAATCCTTAAACAGGATTGTGAGCTATAAGTACCTTGGCAGTTTGAATAGTGTAAGAAGTAGTAAATATTGTGGTTTTTTTTTTTACTGATGTACAATTAAAGGTTGACAGTAGTTAAACAATTAAATGTTTTGTTTCTTGAACTTGTAAGTGTCAGGAAAGGTTAAACAGGATAGACTGTTTCTGTTCAAAAGTCGATTACCAAAATAATTATAATTGAACTGGAAATTGAAGTCAACCATCATATTTTATTTGAAAATGAACATTAATTTTACAAATGTTTGTTTAATAACAACAAGATCACTTCAATGGTACATCTCAGAGAAGCAACATTAACAAGGTTCAAGTCAAACTATTTCAAAAGTATGGTTTAAAACCTTACATAATATGAAATATAAAAAAAGCTCTTAGTATTACATTGTAAAATTTCTATTTACACAAAATATGTATAAACATAAAACTTAGCAACTTCCTTTCTCTGAAAAATTAACATCATTAATAACATAATTGCAAACAAAATGTAACTGTGCACAACTGACCAAAATGAAATTACGTGAAAAATGACTGATGGAAGATCCTGGTTATTCGGTATTAAAGAAAAAATGTCCATGTTTGCAAAATGAACTCAAGCAACTTTAAATGTAAAATTAGCCAAAAACGTTCAAAACATAATAACTGACATAGCTAATATTACATTTTCCACAAAAATTATACTGAAAGAGCAAGTTCAGGGCTGGCAAAAATATGATGATTGGTATTCTTTCATTAATTATATCAGAATTTAGTGTTGTCCAAATCCAGGTGAGTTTAAAATACCAAAATTCATATGATATTTGAATTTATCATATGTTTTATGTATGGGGATGCTTAAAGAATTGGTGCATGTTTGAGCAATGGGATATGGTGACTCATTATGCAAGAAATTAACTGTTGGCTTTGGATGGAAGCCGATTGGTGGGATTGAGGAAACACCAGTTGAGAACATGAGGATATCTTCCAAAGATGGTTCAGCAAATGATGTTTTACCTAAGAAAATATAAGCACATGTTAATATCAGTTGTTTCACATATTAAGTAACTCATTCACATTGCCCTCTTTTTCATAGCACCACATCATTGAACAAAGTTCTGGCCCACCCTAGTTGTTACATATTGATCACTCACACTATTTAACACAGTGAGATGATAACTGTCTATCTCTAAACAGCAGGCAGATAATTCATACAACAAAACAATTCATATAACATGTTTGTGCTTCTTAAATATGTAATCATTTTATTGGAATGCGTTATTAAAGTTTAAAACTTTGTGAAGTATGAAACCCAGAATGAATCTGTAGCACTGTTGTCCTTTGATGTTATTACTTCAAGCAGTTTCAACCAGTATTATACATTTTGTGCATAGCATAATGCATGATGTGCATCACATTTAATTTTGTTGCTAAATACACAAAATGAATTGTACAGATAAGCATAACTATTTTATATGCATGTGTTTTGACCAAACTGTTTTTCCTTTTCCTCTTTCCTTAATATCTGGATTAATATCTTCAGATTCAGTAACACTATACTGTGCAACCCCAATGTCAGCAGCTTTGTTGCATTGTATAATTTATTCTTGCTGGTCCCATTCCTGATCACGTGGCATAGCAGCCCAAACCTATGATTAGGTGTCATACTGTACTGTATATAAAGCTTTGTAAACAATAGTCAGTGTTAATTAAAATATTACAGTAATATCTAATCAATCCAAAACACATAGTAAAAGTAATCTTTAAACATTAATGATAAATTGGAACCACCCTGAGAGATCCACACCCTTATTTCTTTGTTGGTTAAGAGATGTGACAACTTTAGTTTAATGTTGGTGAAATAAACAACCAATATAACAGGCATAAATTCATTAATTAATACAGTATATGCATAAATTGCTAGCCAGCTAAAAAGGCCTATGAATTGTAAAAGTTAAAAAAGCAGAAATTGCTTAATTGGTTTATCTTAGTTGTGTGTTTATCAGAAGTAAATTATTGAACGCTGATTTGTACTCTAAACTTGTGGGCACACAGAATACAAACTCTCATCCTGTGGACAGAACCTTGTGTGTCTCCTGCTGCGCTTACATTCAGTGTAGTTTTTTTCATAAATTGTGTAAGGTGAAAATCTACATGTACTATACACAATATTACATATTTCAGTAAGTATACTAAACAAATATTTTCTCCAATACTTGAATTCAGACCTTCAATATCTAACAAGTAGTCTGCCCAGTATGCAGCTATCCTCAGTTCCTCTTGTCTTCTGTTGCTACCAGGCTGGCTAAACTCAGCTTTAAAAAGATTCTCTATAATTTCAGCTGTTATTTTTTTCTCAGAAAAACAGAAGTATTTCATGAATCCTGATGGATTTTGTTTCATTGCTTCAAGAACATTTAGTGTGGCTAGTCCTTCTTTGAACCTGCAAACAACATATACAAATAAAGATTAGGTTATTATTAGGTTTTTATATACAGCACTTATTTCATACTCTGAATATTACAAGGTGAGTGTCATTAGAAAACAATAAATAAAATGCATTTACCAAGAGACTGAGTTGACAATATAGACCAGGCAATGTAAAACCACCTTTAATGCCCAAGGAAGGACATACTCAAGAGAGGATATTTCATTACTGTGATGTACTGTACATCATGTTAAGAAAGGTGGTCAGTGTCTGTCATCCTTACTGCATATAGTGTTATGACTATATAAGATGTTATGGATAGCTTAGCAGCTTAGGGAATGCAGAAGCCCTGATGATATGATACATTTGCCAATTGTAACCTGGACAAACAGGATGATACCAGAAGACCAAAGATATAGTTCACATAAAAAAATATTAAATTCTGAACACAATGCAAGATAAATCATCAACCCACTCCTCCCTAATATGAATGGGATTAGGCAGGTTTGAGAATGTAATGCATGTCACATTATGATCTCGGTGAAGCATAAAACGCGTTGCCCAAAAACACGGACCACATACTAATATGACCATCAACACACACCTGTATATTGTGATGTCAACTTCTGAGGATATGTTTCCATAAGATCTGCAGCACTGTTTGCTAGAACCTCAGGAGTACAGATGCAAACATTTCTTGGTTTTAGTGCATTTCTCACAGAAACTATAATGTGTCACTTTTTGCCATTTTCTGAGGAGCACTCACAATGAGATATTGTTTCCAAAATCTTTGACATGTCAACAGAAGTAATTGCTATGAACATACAGATCTACAATGTAAATACACTGTTGCAATGAAAACCAACAAGTCTTTCTAGCACACATACACACTGATAATAAAACAAGCATTTGGACTTCCCTTTAGCTTTGCTATGTTTGCTGCTAAAACAGGGTTTACTATTTTTTTTCTTTACATTTCCTGTGTTCAGAAATAATACATTATAGTGCAAATTAATATGTTAGTAGTACTATTTTTTATTACTTCAAATGAATGCCAGCACTATACAAACGATTAAGAAACAGTCACCATTTAAGGGTGACATTTTGGGGCAGTGGAAGAGCTGGTACACTCGCAGTAAGAGACCTAGGTTTGTGTCCTGGGTCCTTCCTGCATGGAGTTTGCATGCTCTTCCCATCACTGATTGGGACTCCTCTGGGTGGTGCTCTGGTTTCTTCCCACTGTCTAAAGACATATAGGTTAGGTAATTGGTGACACTAAATTGGCTCTAGTGTGTGTTTGATGTGGTTAGTGTATGTGTGTGTGAGATTGCCCAGAAATGGACTGGCGCCCTGTCAACAGTTTGTTCCTGCTTATTGTCCTATTCTAGCTGGGATAGGCTTAAGCCCTCCTGTAACCCTCACCTGAATTAACCAGGTTAGTAAATGACATCATATATTCACCATTACCCTATATTCTTTGCTGCTGCTAGTTTATACAGTATATGACTAAAGTCATGTGGTATATTGTATGTGCCACATTCCTCAGCAATACATGAAAATTTGGATTAGCTATTAACTACTACTTAATTTCACTTTCATTACATTTATTCTGATGAAAATCATGGTGGCAACATGCTCAGCTAGACAAATGTCATTGAATCTTCAATATCTTTTGCCAAATCCTCCTGGGGAATTCTGAGACACTTCCATGCTGGTCAAGAGGCATAATCCCTCTAGTGTGTCATTTGTTCACTTCTAGTTTAATGTAAATGCTACTTCCTCATCTTGGTAACTTTTAGAATTTATAAATAAAGCATTTATTACAGCTTACCTTTGAATACAAGCAGCATTTCTGGTGAAAAAATACCACTTCAGATAATCTTCCACAATTTTGTCTTTATCAGAAAGCTCCCTGATAACATGGCAAAGACATCCCGCTATCATAAGCATTGTAGCATGCACCTCCACTATACTCCTAAGACATTCCACTGAGGACGATGACTTGATCTAATTCATTTCAAAGTTATAATAAAATGTAACATTAATAGCAGTCAGTCACAAAGAAAAGAATGCATTTTTAAAATATGAAAAGTATATTTAATTCAAAAGTTTGCAAACAAATTTATAGCACTTGCCCAAAAAGGAACCCAAGGGGTATTAAACCAACTTTTTTAATTACTTTAACATTTAGATTTATAGAAGCATATTTTGTTTGTTTAGTTGTTTTTACACATATTATGTATGGTTCTTTATATACATTATCTGTACACATTTTTTTTTTTAAATCTAACTGCTTTGTAGAAACTGGAGGCATTATAAAAGTAATTTAGTAATAGCCACTACCAAAGGACATCAAATATTTGACATGTCCAGGGTTCCAAAACATTTAAAACAGAAAAATACTATTACAATATCTATCTTCAAATACACTGATGACAACAGGGATGCAAAGGAGATCCTATTTATTCCCTGGATTACCCCACAGCATTGACTACCTTGCGGTCTAGGAGACACACATCTAAGTATGGTAGCCTAATGGAACACATATACACAGAGCATTTCAAATTAAAAAGGGTCTTATGTATTACATAACAATCTAATTTATTGTATTAAAATCAAATACATTACAAATAATATGTACTTATATATTTGCATGAAACATGCATAGACAAACAAAACAATGTTAGCACAGTGAAATAAATATCAGTTTAGTTTTCTCACAAACAATCCTAATTAATGAAGTATACAATTTTCAAAAAACACTAAAACATTCTGTGGAAGAAGCATTACTGTATTACTGTGCATTTAAGTCTTTAAAACTTAAAATGCAGATAAATTCACGTAATACCTTTTGTAGCATCTGTATTTCTGGATCACAAACATCTTTTGTATCAGGGGAAAAGTTACCTTCACATAAAACATAGTTGAACAAGTTTTTTGAAAGGAACTGTGGCCCAGGACCACCATGGACACAGTGATCATTCACCCAATCATGAAATATTCATCATTATCAAATGCTAAAACAAAAACAAAGTTCAAAACCAGTCACCACATCCATTCAACTACCCATTGCTTAAATTAACTTATTTCAGCCATAGTTAATGCACATTATATAATGGCTACACTGGGCAAATGACAAGAAATCATACACGTACAAGATGTCAGTCCACTACAGGATGTGACAGCTCATAATACTCACCAGCACTGTCACAGGTCAAGTATTTTTCAGTTTCCCTTCCTTCAAATAGTGTTCTGTCTTTAAGATGTTGCATTAGGAGTTCTAAAAATTCTCGCTTGGGTCCTCCTGTGTCAATGCCACTTTCCATGTAGCCAGTATTATCACTGAATTTCACTAAAATGGTGTGTGCTGGATCAAAGGATGAACGCTTAAAACCACGTAGAGCTCCATCCCAAATGTCAGCTCTGTTTATATTGAACCGTGAGACTTTTTCAGACTTAATCTGCATAGCTAAATAAATATTCCAGGATGTCTTCCACACTAACTGTTTTGTCATTAAAACTGTATGCAAAAATTAAAAACGGGAGAAATAAAATTTACTTTTTACAAATAACCAGTATAAGTGAACTAGTGAGGAAAAAGTATATGAAAAAAGCAACAGCCACAATATCTGTAGGATATATAACAAGATTTTACATAACCATGAGTTGTTCTAAAGAACATATAAATGAAACAGATATTAAATCATTATTAAATAACAATTACCATATTAACTACATTTATTCAGACTGGAAGAGAAAGTGTTACCACAGAAACTTACCAATCAACATTGTGAGCAAATTCATCTTCTGATGAGCTACTAGTATCACTTTCAACTAGAATTGGAGTGTAAACCTCTGTATATGTTCTTGGAAAAAATAAGAAAGCAATTACATATTGAGATAGAAGGATCAATAGTAAAAGTGATGAATTTCAAAATGTTGCCTATAGACAAACTGGACCATCCTACCCATGAAATCTACTACGTTGTTGTTCTTATCATCTTATTGTATTTTTATATTGTAAGAAATTTTAAATAAATTACATTTATTACTACTTTGCCCATAAGTAACAATCTGGCTAATGTGCGACACTACTACATAAACTAATAAAATTCAAAAAAGGACATAGCAGCACTAGAAAAAGTCCAGAGAAGAGCGATTAGGCTGATTTAGGGCTACAGGGGATGAGTTATGAGGAAAGATTAAAAGAGCTGAGTCTTTACAGTTTAAGGAGAAGGAGATTAAGAGGAGACCTGACTGAAGAGTTTAAAATGATCAAGGGAATTAGTCCAGTGGATCGAGACTGTTATTTTAAAATAAGTTCATCAAGAACACGGGGACACAGTTGGAAACTTGTTAAGGGTGAATTTCACACAAACATTAAGAAGTTTTTCTTTACAAAAAGAATCACAGACACTTGGAATAAACTACCAAGTAGTGTGGTAAACAGTTGGATTTTAGAGACTTTCAAAACTCGACTTGATGTGTTTTTAGAAGAGTTAAGTGGATAGGACCGGCGAGCTTTGTTGGGCTGAATGACCTGTTCTTGTCTAGAATCAATATGAAAACGTGATTATTTACATATATATTACATTTGTAAGAGTATCCTCTTATTTGAATGTTACATTTGAAGATGATTTGAGTCCTAAGGCATGCATTAAAGA
This sequence comes from Polypterus senegalus, assembly GCF_016835505.1. Classification (NCBI taxonomy): domain Eukaryota; kingdom Metazoa; phylum Chordata; class Cladistia; order Polypteriformes; family Polypteridae; genus Polypterus; species Polypterus senegalus. The sequence continues at coordinate 98,959,666 of NC_053160.1, forward strand.
CATTACTAATTTTAAATTGCTTGGTTTGCAAATGTACTTTAAGTGGTATTCATGCTAAATAATGAAAAGAAAAAAAAGTTTTAATTTGTGTCTATTAATACATGTAATATTGATAACAATTGAGATACTATAAAATACTTTGTTCAGCAACATATTCAACAGAAATTATATAGGTAGCATTGTTGATAATACCTGTAGCAATGTGAACCCGTACTAACACTAGTGTAGCTTGTGGAAACATCCTTTGATGATGTGCTTGCTATATTTTGCTTTTCATTTGATACAGGATTAATCAAAGACATCTATTAAAACAGAAACTGAAAATCAAAACAGTTTAAAGTAACAAACACAACAGGCACAGAATTACAGTAATTTACTAATACTGTATTTTAATTCAATTAAATTCTCATTTTGTACAGCACTTTTTTTTAACTTAATGCAGACACTGAGCTCTGTGTCAAGTTTTCAGGTAAAATGCAATTACAACTTTTCTAATTATATAATGAGTACATAAAACGTATTGAGATAAACAGAGCTCAGCACTATTTGTTCCTTGATTAATTGTTGAACTATGGCCAGTTAACAACTGAGGAGATGAAAACAACAATTCAGTCAGTGAGAATTTGTAGCAACCTGCATTTTAAACTGCAAACATGGTTTTAAACTACTGTTATATTTTTTGTTTTAGCTGAAATTGTTACTAATGCAGTTACTCCTAGTGGAGGATCTCTTTATAACGTTTGGTCTAATTGTGCTCTTTATAATATGAGTATTAATTCATTTAGATTTTGCTAAAGTAGCTAATTTAAAAATGCCCCATAGCAGGAATTTTAGGCACCAGCTCCAGAAAAGTTACAGGTGGGATAAGAAGGCTGTGTCCTGGGATGAACTCTGATCAGTCAGCCAGGTAGTTTTGCTGTCATATATTTTCAGATAAATTAAAAGATCCTCTCTAGTCAGGATGAAAACCATCTCTCTTGAAAACTCCAGGCCTTTCTCAAAAATCATCCAAATTAATCACAAAGACTCTTCTTTTATTTGAACACCAGATCTCTAACCAGCACTGAATGGAATAAAATCTAATCCATCACTTCTAATCCTGGTGTGGACAGACAATTAAATTCCAACTTTTTCTTTATCTTTAGTGCAAAAGGTTATTAAATTTGTCTTTAATAAAAAAAAAGATTGCTGTAAAATTATATTATTAGTGTCACCATGAAGCAGTAAGGTAGATAGTATATGTATTAGTAAAATATATCAGAGTAAAGTAATCAAAGATAAGAAAAAAATATGAAACCGTATACACAGGATAGATAAGCATGAACAAACATTTCAGATTTACCACATCTTTACTCCTTGCAGTTAGATTTTCATTTTTTTCCCTGGGGGAGCTGTGGATAAAAAGCTGGAAGATAAAAGTGAATTCCAAAATAAAAAAAAAAAAAAAATTACAAATTAAAACAGTAACTGGGTTTCTACACAATGCACTTGCTAGTTAGCTGTTTATACAGAACATTTGGGTGAAACATTATGACAACTGTTTTATTTTAAGCGCTACTTACACTACATTTCACTATGAAAGGTTTAGCTGAGCTGATTATGAATGAATAAACCAATTAATTGATTGATTGATTGATTGTTTACCACAGTATCATTGGGAGAGTCCTCTTTTTTCTGTTTTGGATGAATAGTCACTTCTTCAGGATCACTACTGTCATTTTCTGCAAAAATATTAGTTAAATAATTAAAAGTTAACCACCAACTAAAAATGCAGAATTGTATCCTAAACAGTTGAGTATATGTATACTCACTAATAATGTACAAGATGCTCAAATTCCTCATGCATATATTTTCAAATAAATCACTAAAAACCACAATATTTATTTTCTTTCTTGATAGTAATTTAAGTAATAAACATACTTTGATACATCCGTAAAAAACTACGAAAAATGTAAAATTTTTACATTTTTAAACAGGTTGTCACAAGTTGTGCATAACTAGGAACTGATCAACCCATCAAACTGTATAAGTTATTTTTCTACTATTTACAAAACAATTAACTTTTAAAAATTAACCCTTTGCTTCTGTGATTTGTAATTAAATATACACAAATACTTAAATATTAATTGGTTCTGAACCTACCTAATTTATTGTATTCAGCCTCTGGGCAGATGAAGAATGTTATTCTATTTAATTGCTTGCCAATTTCATTTTTGTAGTCTTGCAGTATAAAATTATTTGCAGATCCAGGTATTTTATTAACAAGACTCCCATCAGCATACAAAAGCACATATGGGCCTGGTGGTAAATCATTGTTGAATGTGCAGAGTTTTGTCTCAGCAGCGTGCAAAAGTTCATTTTTGGAACTTCTTAAAGAAATTCGAAGTGATAATGTCCTGCCTCTTTCTTTTTAACATTCCCCCACACTCCCTCATAATTCCTACATTAATCTACATACAGAAAAAGTAATGAAGAAAGAAATAATGAAACATGATAAAATAAATAAAAAGAAAGTAGTTTTGCATAAACTGGATTAGAAATTACAATCAGAAATTAAAAAACGCATTTATGTTCATTTATATTGTAGCGACCTGTGGTCGAGTCTTGAAGTTTTGCGAGCCGATCTCTGCCGTGCACCTCTTCCAAGCTGTCGGCTAGCAGGTTGCCAGCGTTAGGCACGCAGCTGCACCCGGCTCTCTAAGTAACGAGCACTCGTGTCCCATACACCGCACGACTACGAGTGTCTCGGCAGCACGCAGCTGTACCCAGCTTCTTAAGTAACGAGCACTCGTGTCCCATACACCGCACGACTCCGAGTGTCACCGGCATCAATTGCTCAGATAAAATCTTCGCAATGAATAACAGCTCTGTCCTGTTGTATCTCTTTATTCACAGATAGCCAGTAAACAAAGCTCGACATTACTGCACTACCATGGTCAAGGTCATGCACGAAGACACATTACACATAAACGGTACTTTTTTACAAAATAAATAACCCCGGACGGCGATGACCCAAACCCACCCAACTAATTGAATACAAACACAACAATTATTTACAAGTTAAAACATTAATAAATACAACAGGAAAACAGTATAAAAAAACAGTGAACGTACAACCTTCCCACAATGCATCACTCCGGCAGCACTGACTGCCGGGTCGCTACATAGCCCCCTCCCAAGAGGGTTTAGTGTCCTCACAACCCTAATCGCTACATTCAAAGTCTGTTAAATATCCCGGTCGGCGACGAACACGCTTTGGCCGGTTTGACTTGCCACTACTCGTGTCAGGTGCAGTCCGGAGACTTTCAATGTCTGTCTCGACACCGAGTGTGGAGGTTGGAGAGCCACTTTGAGTTCCAATTCCTTCTGGTGCTGGGGCCAATGGGTGGTATGGTGCTAAGCGATCTTTATGTAGCACCACCCGTCTGCCCCCTCCAGGCATTCGGACTCGAAAAACAACTTCTGAAATTATGTCCAGAATTTCTCCCGGTCCCTGCCAATGGTGTGTCAGTTTTGGGGACAACCCCCGTTTCCTTTGTGGGCAAAAGACCCACACTTTGTCCCCTTGTTTGAAAGTTGGGCCATGAGCCCGATTGTCATATGCCCGTTTCTGACGGGCTCCAGCTCCCGCTAGTGCCTCCCTGGCCAGTTGATGCACGGTGTTCAGCCGCTCTTTTAGTCGTCGAAAATAATCCGTCTCGTGACCGCCAGCAAGCTCAGGCTCAGGGGGCGAGCCAAACACCAAGTCCACCGGCGTGCGCATCTCCCTTCCGAACATCAGCCCCGCCGGTGTGCACTGACTCGATTCCTGAACAGCCGTCCTATACGCCCACAAGACCAGAGGCAAATGTTGATCCCAGTCTCTCTGGTGTTGACTAGTGAGGATCGCAAGTTGGGCGGCCAGGGTGCGGTTAAACCGTTCAACCAGTCCATCGCTTTGAGGGTGAAGGGAGTAGTCGGGTCTTCTTCACCCCAGCCGCTGACACACCTCTTTAAACAACCGGCTCTCAAAGTTCCGCCCCTGGTCGCTGTGCAGTTCATTCGGCACCCCGAATCGAGTGAACATTTCGTCCAGCAACTTTTGACGGCGTGGAGGCACTTTGATCTGGAATGGCGTATGCCTCCGGCCATTTGGTAAAGTAGTCCATCGCCACTAAAACAAAGCGATTTCCGGCCTCTGTGGTAGGGAAAGGACCCAGCACATCTACCCCAATCCTCTCCATGGGAGCCCCGACGAGATATTGTTGGAGTGGCGCGTGAGGCGTTGGCCTGGTCCTTTCTGCGCCGTACAAGCGTCACAGCAGTGGGCGTGCATTTCCGCATCTTGTCGACATCCGGCCAATAGAATCGCTGCCGCAGCCGCGCACTGTCTTTGCATTTCCAAAGTGCCCAGATCCAGCGGCTCCATGGACCCAATGGAGGACCGTTATGCGTAAAGCCTGGGAACCAGAAGTTGCAGGCGGTCAGTCCCTCCCCTTGGTGCCTGCCATCTTCTGTAAATTACACCATCGTGTAACTCCAGGCTGCCCCACTGCGAATGTAACAACTTAAGTTCCGGCCCCTGGGAAGATACGGTTTGCCAATCGGGGCATTCCTGTGTCTCCAGCCAACCCCTGACCTTCTCCAGCACTTGGTCGTCTGCTTGTAGTTGCCGTATCTGGTCGATGGTGAATGGTTCCCCTGCCCCATCAGTGTCCTCTAGCCCGGCTGCTGCTGACGAGGGTCCCATACCCCTTTCTTCTTGCCGGCTGCAATATCGACAGTCATTGAGGACGCATGGTCGCCTGGAGAGGGCATCAGCATTTGCATGCTGCCGTCCTGGTCGGTGTTGCACCTCAAAATCAAACTCCTGCAGTATTTCTATCCACCTTGCTACCTGGCCCTCAGGTTGCGAAAGTTTAACAGCCATGTAAGGCTAGCATGGTCAGTTCGAATCGTAAACTTAGTGCCCAAAGGTAAGGCTTGAAGTGTCGCACTGCCAAGATCACTGCCAGTAGTTCCCGCCATGTAACGCAGTAGTTTCTCTCCGGCCGACTGAGGCTGCAGCTATAGTAGGCCACCACTCTTTCTCCGGTCTCCCCCTTCTGGGAGAGTACTGCGCCAACCCCCACATTACTGGCGTCCGTGTCCAAAATAAAGGGTTGGTTGGGGTCGGGGTAAGCCAGGATCGGTGCACTGGTAAGAGCAGTTTTTAATTGTTGAAAGGCAGCGGCGCAGTCCTCTGTCCACCCGAACTGTTGGCCCTTACTGTCAGCCGGTGCAAGGGGCTAGCAATAGTGGCAAAGTTTCTCACGAATCTCGGTAGTATGAGGCTAAGCCCAGAAAGCTCCGCAGCTCGGTAATGTTGGCTGGTGGGGCCAGTTGCTCCGGCGGTCACCTTTGTTGGGTCGGTAGCCACTCCACTCGCTAACCACATGTCCCAGAAACTGAGTCTGTTTGGAGAGGAGGTTACATTTCGCGGGGTTCAACCGCAACCCGGCGCTACGAATAGCTGTCAAGACTTCCCGTAAGTTGTGGATAGCCTGATCAAAGTCTCTGGCATGGATTAACAAATCGTCCAGATAGACCACACACCGGGTTCGGGGAATGTCTTTCAGGACCCGCTCCATCAGTCTTTCAAAAGTGGCTGGTGCATTACACAGCCCAAACGGCATCACCTTGAATTGCCACAACCCTTGCCCTATGGTGAATGCGGTTTTATGTCGGTCCTCTGGTGACAGTTCCACTTGCCAATACCCACTGCGCAAGTCCAAGCTGCTGAACCAGCAGGATCCAGCCACATAATCCAAGGCATCATCGATGCGTGGCAGTGGGTATGAGTCTTTTCTAGTGACTTCGTTTAACCTCCGAAGTCCACACAGGGGCGCCAACCCCGTTTTCTTCGTACCATAACCATTGGTGCAGCCCAGGGGCTGTCCGAGGGCTCAATAACATCGTTGGCTGCCATCTCACGAATCATTTCCTCGGCAGCTTGACGCTTCGCAAGAGGCAATCGGTGGGGCGCAAACGAATGGGGCGGCATGGCCAGTGTCTATGTGGTGTTTTACTAAATTTGTCCATGGTACAGTCCTCCTCCGAGCCGCAAAAATGTCCACGTAGTCACTCAAAAGTTGTTGAAGTTGCTCCTGCTGTGTCGCGTTCAGATGTTCCCCACTTCGGCGGCCCAATTCCTCCACAGCGGCAACTGTCTCAGCTGATGGGTGGTCGCTTGAGGAAGTCCGTTGGGAAGCACTGGTCTGAGCTGCAGCATTCTCCTGAGGATCCCCTTGAGTCTCTGCATCTCCTGAGCAGCGGTCGGGAGCGGTGAACCGTGGTATTCAGGCACATCCAAGCCAGCAGCCCTTCTAGGACGGTTCCAGCCCGATTGCAGCGGCACAGTCTCATTACCTAGGCAGAGGACGGCCCTAGAGACATCAACACATGCCCCCCAGTGGGCCAACAAGTCCAACCCGATGATGCACGGATCTTTAATGTCTGCAAGCCAGAATTCGTGGTTGGTCTGGCTCGTCCCCACCATCACAGACAACAGTTTCCTGCCGGGCATCACTGTCCGTTCACCCGTAACCGTGCGTAGCTCGCTATTTGTGGGGGTCCAGCCCTCGGGAAGAAGACTAGCTGTTTCTGGCAACACTCCTTTTCTCAGCAAACAAATAGTGGACCCCGTGTCCACTAAGGCACTGCATGGCCATCCATCAATAGTGCAGTCCAGGTATAGTCCGGTGGAAAATCCACAGCGCCCAACTTTGAAGCAGTCTTTGTTGAGGGTGCTGAAAAGCGGAGCGAGGGCCCCCTCACGGCCTCACCCCGATGTCGTTTCCCTGCGGTGATGCTGTATGAGGTAACGGACTTGGGGCAGGGCAATCCCTGGCAAAGTGCCCTGGCTCTCCGCCTCGAAAACAGTAGTCCACTCGTTGTCTCCGTCGGGGGGTGGATGTTGATTGGGCTCGGCTGACCTCCACTACCTCAGACAGGTCCCCTTACGCCCTTCGTTCAACGGCTCTTGTTAGTCGACTCGGTCGTGGTGTTCATTTTGTCGGTGACTCCGCCTGTAGTATGTCTTCGACCCGCTCAGCCTCTTTTATTGCCTCGCTCAAATCTCGGGTGACGATAGACAGACATGCTGGTGAAGACGTTCTGGTGTGAGGCCTCGCAGGAAAGCATGAAGTCCGAGTTCTTCCCTCACTGCTGTCGAGAAAGTAGGGTAACCTTTTCGTGTCAATACCCTGACGTCAGCGGCAAAGGCTCCTATACTCTCATCTTCATGCCGACGTCGGCTAATCAGCTTGTTTCTGCTGCATTCTGCTGAAGTTCTTTGCCCAAAGCGACTGGTGAGAGCAGCGGTGAGAGCCTGAAGATCACGACACTCTTCCGATGACAGATCAATGAGTACCTGAAGTGCGGGACCCTCCAAGGCAAGGGCCAAGTGTGTCGCAGCTTCCTTGCAGTTCCACTCATTGTGTATCGCGGCCAGATCCACTTGTGCGGGTAGGGTTCTAAAGGAGTCAATCCGCTGTATCGCGGTAGCTTAGCAGGCGACCGTGAGCAACGGATCGTCCGACTGGTAACCTGGGGTATCGCTGCGGCAGCCGGCGGCCTCCTCTGGCCGTGCTCAGAAGATTGCAACACTGTCCGGGGAATACTGGTACCATCAGGCGGTCTGCGCTTTTCTCCGCACAGCTCCGCTGATCAGGCGCTCTATCGTAATGCTGTTCTCCAAGATGGCACGCTCCAAATCTTCAAGACTCTGTTCCATGACGGCGTCTTCTAAACAGCCTGGTCTCCCACTTCTGACACCAATGTAGCGACCTGAGGTCGAGTCTTGAAGTTTTGCGAGCCGATCTCTGCCGTGCACCTCTTCCAAGCTGTCGGCTAGCAGGTTGCCAGCGTTAGGCACGCAGCTGCACCCGGCTCTCTAAGTAACGAGCACTCGTGTCCCATACACCGCACGACTACGAGTGTCTCGGCAGCACGCAGCTGTACCCAGCTTCTTAAGTAACGAGCACTCGTGTCCCATACACCGCACGACTCCGAGTGTCTCGGCATCAATTGCTCAGATAAAATCTTCGCAATGAATAACAGCTCTGTCCTGTTGTATCTCTTTATTCACAGATAGCCAGTAAACAAAGCTCGACATTACTGCACTACCATGGTCAAGGTCATGCACGAAGACACATTACACATAAACGGTACTTTTTTACAAAATAAATAACCCCGGACGGCGATGACCCAAACCCACCCAACTAATTGAATACAAACACAACAATTATTTACAAGTTAAAACATTAATAAATACAACAGGAAAACAGTATAAAAAAACAGTGAACGTACAACCTTCCCACAATGCATCACTCCGGCAGCGCTGACTGCCGGGTCGCTACAATATATTCATTCATGTTTCATAAAAATAAATAAGACGCACGTAAATAACGATACCTTTAATTAGTAATTGAACAGATTTTTAAAAAATATATTTCACGCGTGTAATATTTAAAATATTCAGACGTACCTGTACACAACTTACAGTATCCTTCTGAGACTTTCTTTTAGTGGTAAAATTAACGGATCTTTCTTTGTTTTTTATTTCTTTGAAACGAAAAAACTCCGTCAGTGTTGGAGAATTTTCAGGATGCTGGCGTCCTAAACATTTTCAAAAGGGTTATTCGCTTTAGCGAAAAAAACTACATATACTTAAATGCAAGAGACATATTACCTGTTGGTGGTCCTCCCAACGCCGCGGACAATTGGTCACCTGACGGCAGAAAGGCAAGTGATCGCCCACAGGTGGAACAAAAAGCTTGCGCAGCGCCCGTGCCCAGCTGACTGCCACAATAGGGACAAAACATTGTCTGCCTTTGGAGAATGAGAACGTTTGTTACAGGAAAAAGTGCAGTATTTGTAACAAAACGGTAAAATGAATGGTAAACCCTCGTTGGGGACGCAAACCCACCTACTGCACCGTCCATGCCCCCCGCGTCCGCAATACCACATGTGTTTGCACCATCGACCCACCAAATGGGACGACAACCAAATAAAGAGAAAGAAATCCATGCGCGTTTTCGCACTCAAAACTTTCTGATAAGAAAATATGTTATTAATAACACTTCGCGAGGAGTAAGAAGAAGCCGACACGACAGGGAGTAGCCGCAGTTATCTAGTTCAAGTTTGACATTTTTATTTTAAAAGTTTGTGAAGATGTTAAACTTTTTGCTCAGTTTCCCAAGACAACGTTTTTGTTTTTAATTACCAGGAAGTCACAAAAACTGTAGTTGTAAAGGGATTATATTTAACAAGAACAACCAGTATATGTTCGTCGTTTCTTATGAAATCTGGGCGATTATTACAACCAACTATCAACACCCTTCACTGAAGCGGACTTTCCCGCACTTAACATGTTCAATGCTCAGGGGATAAACGTTTACAGACCCTTGCAGTCGTCACACTGCATGTATACAGTATAATATATAGGTTTAAAATATACAGAATATTCTGCATTTCACCTTTAAATTTGATCAGTTGAAGATATCGTTGCACAGATTTCTCTTCTAACTACGCATGCAGAGATTTCGTTTTGAAAGTCGAATTTCCGGTGTGGACATTTCCGTTTTCAAAATGCTGTTTCCGTTGTGAAGTTCACTTCCGTTTTCAGTTTTTGTTGATTTCATGCTGTGGCTTCTTAACGTATATTTCATGCTGTCGTTTTTGTTCATTTCACACTCTTTCTTTTGGTTAATTTCACGCTCTCACTTTTTGTTAATTTCATGCTCTGTAATTAAATTGTTAATGTTACACTCTCACTATTTGCTAAATTTATGCCCTCACTTTTTATTGTTAACTTCATGTTTTCATATATTAATTAATTTCATTGTGTTTTTTTTATTTTGTTTTTTCATTTGGTTTGTTGTTGAATTTGTTTTTGCGCTTTGCCCTTCAGAGCCACCGTAGGGTTGTCCCTGGTAATCCTCATATAAAATAAATAAATCACTGTCTCTCACGACGGTGTGAATCTTAGCGGCTTCTGACCGCTACATACATATATATCTATATCTATATCTATATACACTTATGTACACCGACGTCCAAGATTCGATTCCCGAGAGGGGGTGCACTGAGTATGTACGCTCGCTTCCTGATTTTATTTTACCCTCGCATCCCCTTGGTTTGAGATGTATGAAAAAATATGCGGTTAACGCAGAAAGACAGATCACCAATTAAAGCTTTATGAATAATGAATACTTTATTCGCCATCAATGATTGTTTTGGTAAAGCCATACTCAGGGTATTCATTAGATGAATGGTAAAAAAGTAAGAGCGAGGGGAGGGTGACTTCTTGAGGCACGCAGTCGAAACCACAATAGCACGCGGGCTCGATGCTCAACAGTTGCTCGCACCCCCAATTATATATATAATACATACTGCTCAAAAAAATTAAAGGAACACTTTGAAAACACATCAGATCTCAATGGGGAAAAAGAAATCCTCCTGGATATCTATACTGATATAGACTGGGTAATGTGTTAGGAACGAAAGGATGCCACATCGTTTGATGGAAATGAAAATGATCAACCTACAGAGCCCTGAATTCAAAGACGCCCCAAAAATCAGAGTGAAAAAATTATGTGGCAGGTTAGTCCATTTTGCCAAAATTTAATTGCAGCAATTCAAAATTATGCATGGCGCTTTGTATGGCCCTGTGTTCTTGTATACATGCCTGACAACATCGGTGCATGCTTCTAATGAGATGACAGATGGTGTTGTGAGGGATCTCCTCCCAGATCTGGACCTGGGCATCACTGAGCTCCTGGACAGTCTGAGGTGCAACCTGGTGGCATTGGATGGACCAAAACATAATGTCCCAGAGGTGTTCTATTGGATTTAGGTCAGGAAAGTGTGGTGGCCAGTCAATGGTATCAATTCCTTCATCCTCCAGGAACTGCCTGCATACTCTCACTACATGAGGCCAGGAATTGTCGTGCACCAGGAGCCACTGTACCAGCATAGGGTCTGACAATGGGTCCAAGGATTTCATCCTGATACCTAATGGCAGTCAAGGTGCCTTTGTCAAGCCTGTAGCGGTCTGTGTGACCCTCCATGGATATGCCTCCCCAGACAATGATTAACCCACCACCAAACTGCTCATGCTGAATGATGTTACAGGCAGCATAATGTTCTCCATGGCTTCTCCAGACCCTTTCACTTCTGTCACGTGCTCAGGGTGAACCTGCTCTCATCTGTAAAAAGCACAGGGCACCAGTGGTGCATCTGCCACTGTATATACATATATACACACACACACACACACACACACACACACACACACATATATATACTCTGCTCACAAAAATTAAAGGAACACTTTAAAGAAACACATTAGATACATCAGATCTCAATATGAAGTTGGATATCTATACAAATAACGACAGGGCAATGTCTTAGAAACAAAAGGATGCCAAGTCTGCCTACAGAGGGCTCAAATGTGTAGACACCCTAAAATCAGAGTGAATTGAAGATGTGGCAGGCTAGTCCATTTTTTCAAAAACTTAATTTCTGCTACTCAAAATGCTTTTCAGTATCGTATCTTGTGTGGCCCCCAGGAGCTTGTATGCATGCTTGACAACGTCGGGGCATGCTCCTAATGAGACGACGGATGGTGTCTTGTGGCATTTCCTCCCAGATCTGTATGAGGGCATCCCTGAGCTGTTGTACAGTCTGAGGAGCAACCTGGCCGTGCCTAATGGACCGAAACATAATGTCCCACAGATGTTCTATTGGGTTTCAGTCAGGGGATCGTGAAGGCCATTCAATTGTTTCAATTCCTTCATCCTCCAGGTACTGCCTGCATACTCTTGCCACATGAGGCCGGGCATTGTCGTTCATTAGGAGGAAACCAGGTCCTACTGCACCAGCGTAGGGTCTGACAATGTCTTTGTCTAGCTTGTAGAAGTCTGTGCGTCCCTCCATGGATATGCCTTCCCAGACCATCACTGACCCACCACCAAACTGGTCATGCCGAATTATGTTACAGACAGCATAACATTCTCCATGGCTTCTGCAGACCCTTCAACGTCGGTCACATGTGCTCAGGGTGAACCTGCTCTCATCTGTGAAAAACACAGGGTGCCATTGGTGGACCTGACAATTCTGGTATTCTATGGTAAATGCCGATCGAGCTCCACTGCGCTGGGTTGTGAGCACAGGGCCCACTAGATGACGTTGGGCCCTCAGACCACCCTCAAGAAGTCTGTTTCTGATTGTTTGGTCAGAGACATTCACACCAGTGGCCTGCTGGAGGTCATTTTGTAGAGCTCTGGAAATGCTCATCCTGTTTGTCCTTGTCCAAAGGAGCAGATACCAGTCCTGCTGATGGGTTAAGGACCTTCTATGGTCCTGTCCAGCTTTCCTAGACTAACTGCCTGTCTCCTGGAATCTCCTCCATGCCCTTGAGACAGTGCTGGGAGACACTGCAAACCTTCTGGCAATGACACACATTGATGTGCCATCCTGGAGAAGTTGGATTTCCTGTGCAACCTCTGTAGGGTCCAGGTTTCGCCTCATGCTACCAGTAGTTACACTGACCATAGCGAAATGCAAAACTAGTGAAAAAAACAGTCAGAAAAGATGGAGGGAAAAATGTCAGTGGCTTCCACCTGTTAAACCATTCCTGTTTTGGGGGTCATCTCATTGTTGCCCCTCTAGTGCACCTGTTGTTAATTTCATTAACACCACAGAAGCTAAAACTGATTAACAACCCCCTGTGCTACTTAACTGACCAAATCAATATCCCAGAAGTTTCATTGACTTGATGCTATACTCTGATTAAAAAGTGTTCCTTTAATTTTTTTGAGCAGTATATATATATATATATATATATATATATATATATATATATATATATATATATATATATATATATATATATATATACATATATATATATATATATATACATATATACATATATATATATATATATATATATATACATATATACATATATATATATATATATATGTATATGTATATGTGTATATATATATATATATGTCACACACGTCGCATGGGAGGCAGCTAAAGGGCTTGAGTGAAGGCAGTTGGAGGCATGCGGGGTGTGGCAGAGTGCACTGACTCTTTTCTCCTTGCCTGTAGACCATCCCGGGGATTTCACCTGGATCTCCTGACATCACTTCGGGACTGAGCCAATGGAAGTCGGCCACACCAGCTCCAGTCCCTCTGATGTCACCTCCGACTCTGAGCCAATGGTGGAAGACCACGTGCCAGATCCATCGACCTCACTTCCTGTCTCCCCTTTAAAACCTGCCCCTTTTCCTTTGTTTCCTCAGTCTTGTTTTGGACTCGGTTGTATGCACTTCAGTGCTCTGTATTTCTACAAGAAAAACGACTTTGCAGCCAGGATACCACAATATACGGGTGGCTGCCCCAACTCTTTATCTGTCCATGTCTCGTTCTTGTGACAGTGGCGTAGTCGGCAGGATGGAGAAGTCCCAGAAGAGAAGGGGACAGGACCTGCAATATACCCAGGTGGGAGCGTACCGGGGCCGAGTCTTCAGGCGGGGAGGGTGCCCGCGGTCCGGCGTGACCGGTGCGGGCTCCGCTCCGGCACTCATAACTAGGCCATCTGGAGGGCCAGGGAGTGTGCGGGTGGGGCTCACAGAATGGGCTGCCCTGGAGGGAGGCAAAGGGACTCAGTATGCTCTCTTGGGGAGAGTGCCTGCCTCCCTGAAAACCAAAGCCCCATTTACCACCTAGGGGTGCCCCAGACTGGCAGGTGAATAAAATAAAAATGGAGGTTGGACCCTGAGCGGCCGACCAACACACAAGCCTGGTCCTTATGGGCAATGGTAGGGCATTGGCTACGGCCATTTGAAAACACGCCCTACCAAATAATAGAGCAGGTAGCTTGCTATCTGCTCCTGGAAGCGCTTCCCCGTGGCTTCACCCAGCGGTTTGGGGCGGCGGTTTAAGAACATGTCTGAGCTCATAGAGCTTATGGAGACGCAGAGGCGGCCTCACACTCTGGGGAGCAGAACCGTCCTCATGTCAAACCCAGCGAGTGCGTTCCAAGACCTAGCCCCTCCCTGTACAATCCGGAGCTCAGCAGGCGTCCCGGTGCAGCGCGCAAACGCTTGGGGCAGGAGGAATGCAGGTGGAGGCGAGGAGGGTTGGTGTGCTCTGGCTAATCCGTTGGCGGTCCCACATACTGGCGTGGTGATCGTCAGCGGACACAAGACCACAGGTTTGTTCGACTCCGGCAGCAACATTTCCATTGTTGCCCGCGCTTTGTGCAACCGCAACAGTGGCTAAAATTTAAGACCGGTATAACCTGTGTCCGGGAGACATCCGCTGGTACAGGTCCGCCGCTGTGTCATCAGTTACGGAGGGTCAGTTCGTAAACTCACCGTAGCGTCCTACCTGATCCTCCACACCCGGTGATACTAGGGGGGGGACTGGTCTAAAATCAAAGCGGTGAGACACATACCACTCCGGGGTTAATTTGGGCCTCGTTATGGGCGGAGATAACCCGTCTCAAGCTGCCTCCACGCCGTGTAATCAGCCGGCAGAGAGAGGCGCGTCGCCCTGACTGGCGTGGCAACTCCGGGCGTCGCGGGCTAACCGTCATCCACCAGCGCGGCGGGCGGGAGAAACCACGCCCATTGAGGTCGGCGCTGACCCTCTCTCCGTGTTGCGGTTCCAATTTAAAAGCGCCGGCTTCTTTTAGAAGGAGCAATGGAATGATGACTCCCTGAAGTTTGTAAAAATGCAGTGGTCCTTGTCAATGGCCAGCGCACTAATCAGTCGATGCCACAGGGCCCCTACTTTGTGCTAGATAATGACCTCCTTTACCGTGTAGCAATGCATGGCGGGCAGGAGGCGAGGCTGCTGCTGTGCAGCGTACCTTCGGCGGCAGGTCTGCGAGCTAGCACACGCCCACCTCCTAGGTGGCCACCTGGGCACCGAAAAAACTCTGGAGCGGATCAAGCTCCGTTTCTACTGGCCAGGAATTAATGAGGAGGTTAGCGCTTTTGCGCTTCCTGCCGGAGTGTCAACTGCGACAAATTCCTAGGAGGGACCGTGCTCCTCTCGTTCCTATTCCACTGATTGGCGTTCCCTTCCACAGAATGGGTCGACCTGGTGGGACCCTGGAGCCCTCAGCCGAGGACACAAGTACATTTTAGTCCTCGTGGATTACGCTACACGATACCCGAAGCTGTTCCGTTGCGCTCAGCTACCTCTAAAGCCATCGCACGGGAATTACTAGGGGTATTGGCGTGGGGATCCCCAAAGAAGTCTTGACAGACCAGGGGACCCCCTTCACCTCGGAAACGTTCAAGGAGACTGCCAGATTACTGAAAATAAAGCATTTAAAGACCTCGGTGTATCATCCTCAAACCGGCGGATTAGTAGAGAGGTTTAATCAAACTCTCAAGCAAATGCTGCGTAAGGTGGTCAGCGAGGATGGAAGGAACTGGGATCAGCTCCTCCCCTCGTCCTTTTGCCTATCGGAAGTCCCACAAGCCTCCACGGGGTTCTCCCCTTTTGAACTACTGTACGGCGACAACCTCGGGGCATATTAGATATTTTGAAAGAAGGCTGGGAAGAAGAGGCTCTTCCCTCCACAAACATACTGGAGTATATCGCGCAGTTCTGCGATAGATTTGGAAAGATTCGGCCTGTCCTTAAAAGTCACATGGAGGAGGCTCAAGCAGCACAGGCCGGTACTACAACGCGCCGTCTCTTGGGAGTTCCGCCCGGGAGATCGGGTCATGGTCCTAGTGCCTACCTCCCACTCTAAATTGCTTGCCCACTGGCAGGGCCCCTCTGAAGTTAAGGAGAGGAAGGGACTGGTGACTATTTGGTGAGTCAACCCAATGCGTCGGCCAAAGGAGCGGGTTTATCATGTGAACCTGCTGAAACCGTGGAAGGACAGGGACCCGATCCCTCCTCCGGCCAGCCCGCTCACTCTTCGCTCACACACGACCTTAACCCGGCACGGACTTAAGTCCCAGACAGCGGCAGGAGCTGGAAACAGTTATCCGGACCGTTGGGAGGTAGTCAGTGAGAACCCGGAAGGACCTCTCTGATTGAGCACAACATCGTGACAGAGCCGGGGTTGTTGTCCGAGAACGCCCGTATCGTCTTCCCGAGGCAAAAGGCTGAAGTGGAGCTTGAGATCAAGCGCATGCTGGAGCTAGGTGTGATTGAGGAAAGTTATAGTCCCTGGTCCAGCCCCATTGTGCTCGTCGGTAAGCCTGGCGGAAGTTGGAGGTTCTGCAATGACTTCCGTCGGCAATCAAGTCTCCCAATTTGATGCTTATCCAATGCCACGCGTGGGCGACCTCCTCGAGAGGCTTGGACAGGCTCAATACCTGACCACACTTGACATGACGAAAGGGTACTGGCAGGTTCCTTTAGCGGACTCCTGAAGGTAAAACGCGTTTAGTACCCCTAGCGGACACTGGCAGTATCGTGTCCTTCCATTTGGGTTACGGGGCTCCAGCAACCTTTCAGCGTCTGGTGGACAAAGTGCTTGACCTCATAACTCATACAGTGCTGCCTACCTGGATGGCGTGGTCATCTATTCCAGCACATGGAAGGAACACCTACAGCATGTCCAAGCGGTATTACGGACACTTGGTGAGGCGGGCTCGGATTAATCCCAGAAATGCTTCTTGGATTAAGCGAGGCCAAATATTTAGGCTACCTGGTGGGTGGGTACCGTAAGGCCACAGTGCTCCAAAATTGATGCCATTCTGAAATGGCCCGTCCATGAACCAGCGGCAGGTCCAAGCCTTTCGGTTAGCGGGTACTACCGCCGGTTTGTACCCGGTTTTGGAGAAGCGGCGCCTTGACTGATTTAACAAAGAAGAGGGCCCGAACATTGTGGTATGGACTGAAAAACAGGCTGCATTTGGTGACTTAAAGCAGGCCCTTACGTCCACACCTGTTTTGATGGCACCTAACTTTTCTTTGCCTTTCATCCTCCAGGCGGACGCTTGGACACAGGCCTGGGCGCGTGCTGAGCCAAAGCGTCGATGGTGTGGAGCACCCCATCATGTTCCTGAGCGGAAACTGTTGGACCGGGAGACCAGGTATGCTGCGGTGGAGAGGGAGGCTCTGGCGATTAAATGGCGATTACTCAGCTGAGGTACTACCTGTTGGGCGGGAATTCACCCTTGTCACGGACCATGCACCCCTACAGTGGATGGCCCTCCACAGGAGTCGAATCCGCGGGTCACCCGGTGGTTTCTTGACCTGCAGCCGTACAAGTTTTGCTCGTTCATCGTCGGGCTCTCCGCCAACGCTGATGCTCTTTCGGGTTCCGACCTCTCGGTTAGGTCGCCCGACCCGTCGGGTCTGGGCTAAGGGGGGGGCCTTGTCACACACGCGCGCATGGGAGGCAGCTAAAGGGCTTGAGTGAAGGCAGTTGGAGGCATGCGGGGTGTGGCAGAGTGCACTGACTCTTTTCTCCTTGCCTGTAGACCATCCCGGGGATTTCACCTGGATCTCCTGACATCACTTCGGGACTGAGCCAATGGAAGTCGGCCACACCAGCTCCAGTCCCTCTGATGTCACCTCCGACTCTGAGCCAATGGTGGAAGACCACGTGCCAGATCCATCTGACCTCACTTCCTGTCTCCCCTTTAAAACCTGCCCCTTTCCTTTGTTTCCTCAGTCTTGTTTTGGACTCGGTTGTATGCACTTCAGTGCTCTGTATTTCTACAAGAAAACGACTTTGCAGCCAGGATACCACAATATACGGGTGGCTGCCCCAACTCTTTATCTGTCCATGTCTCGTTCTTGTGACAATATTATATATATATATATACACACATATATATATATATATATATATATATATATATATATATATATATATATATATATATATATATATACACACATATATATATATATGTGTGTGTGTGTGTATATATATATATATATATATGTATATATATATATATATATATGTATATATATATATATATATATATATATATATATATATATATATATATATATATGTATATGTATATATATATGTATGTATGTATATATATATGTATATATATATATATATATATGTGTGTGTATATGTATATATTGTATACAATCGCATACAATTTCAGTTCAGCAAGAATAGTGAAATAAATACTAATCCAGCATTGTTTAGGAACTGTTGGCCACTCTTACTTTTGAACACTTCGCAAACTGCCTTACCTCTCAGAAGGCTAACTTCTGACAACTTTCAGAGACTACTTTGTTATTTTCTCACCTTAATCATGAACTCAGCATCCCCTCAAAATCAACTGGACTTTTAGTGCATCCGACTAAAACTGTGAACTCACAATTTCTAACTTCTGACTTGGAAAACAATAAGAAGAAAGTGCACCCTAAACTCAGAATTACTACTTGCATACTCTGGCCTGGTCTGTCATTTCCAAGTACATTCAACTTCAGATTATTATTTCAGTACAAAATGGTAGCGTACACCACAGACAGTATGTAAAGTAACACTTGAAGAGTCACATAGTGTGGGGGAGCAACAATCTCCTCAGTCTGTCAGTGGAGCAGGACAGTGACAGCAGTCTGTCGCTGAAGCTGCTCCTCTGTCTGGTGATGATCCTGTTCAGTGGATGCATTGGATTCTTCATGATTGACAGGAGCCTGCTCAGCACCCGTTGCTCTGCCACAGATGTCATACTGTCCAGCTCCATGCCTACAATAGAGCCTGCCTTCCTCACCAGTTTGTCCAGGCGTGAGGCGTCCTTCTCCCCAGTACACCACCGCATAGAAGAGGGCGCTCGCCACAACCGTTTGAAAGAACATCTGCAGCATCTTATTGCAGATGTTGAAGGACGCCAGCCTTCTAAGGAAGTATAGTCGGCTCAATCCTCTCTTGCAAAGACCATCAGTGTTGGCAGTCCACTCCAATTTATCATCCAGCTGCACTCCCAGGTATTTATAGGTTTGCACCCTCTGCACACAGTCACCTCTGATCACAAGGCCCATAAGGGGAGTTGGCCTCCTAAAATCCACCACCAGCTCCTTGGTTTTGCTGATGTTCAGGTGTAGGTGGTTTGAGTCGCACCATTTTAACAAAGTCCTTGATTAGGTTGCTATAATCCTCCTCCTGCCCACTCCTGATGCAGCCCACGATAGCAGTGTCGTCAGTGAACTTTTGCACATGGCAGGAATCCAAGTTGTATTGGAAGTCCAATGTATAGGCTGAACAGGACTGGAGAAAGTACAGTCCCCTGCAGCTCTCCTGTGCTGCTGACAACAATGTCAGACCTGCAGTTCCCGAGACGCACATACTGAGGTCTGTCTGTAAGATAGTTCATGATCCATGCCACCAGGTATGAATCTACTCCCATCTTTGTCAGCTTGTCCCTAAGCATCAGAGGTTGGATGGTGTTGAAGGCGCTAGAGAAGTCCAGAAACATAATTCTTACTGCACCACTGCATATAGCTTTTTAGCTTAATAGCTTTAATTTGTTAATTAGAAGAATTTTGTTTAAATTAATCAGCTTAATCCATAATACTGAATATTAAAAAGGTAAACATTAGCAATACCAGAAAGAGCAGTAATATACTACCCGACGTTAGGTTGATATGTGCTACTGTTCATACATTGAGCTCAATGGTTGCTTTGTGAAATTTTTAAATTGCAACTTTCAAGCAGAAACTGTACTTTTTACCATTGTCTACAGCATAAAAGTATGACAGTGTATTTTTTGCGCCTTTTTTGCTCTTTGTTTTCTTCATTGATCTGGAGTAGAATGTGCGTTTGTTAGCATCAGCTAAATGCCTGCTTTCATGGGGGCATCTATATTTGCTTTCCTTTTTAGGTAATGCAAACACTGTTCTGACTTCCTGCTTTTCAGCTCTGCTGTATGACAAATGCAACATAAATCCCGAATAGCTTGAGCCATCAAGCCTGCCTTCACTTCTTTATCCTCATCACTAACAGCATTAGCAAGTAAGAAAACAGGAAATCTGATAAATAAAATGAGACCATTCAGTCCATCAAGCTCATTTGTTTATCTGATAGATAACTTGTCCCAATACCTCATTCAGATACACCTTAAAGGTTGAACAAGGTTTCTGCCTAAACTGCATGTCTTAGTTGTTTGTTTTAGATTCTTGCAACTTTCTGCATAAAGAATTGCTTTTTGCCTTCAGTCCTAAATGCACTTCCCCTTAATTTCTACTGGTCTCCCAAGTAAGTGATTTACCATTAAGTTGAAAGAATACTGTTCAGGACTTAACAAGTTCATTTCTCTGAGTTTGTCCGAGTACAACATGTGTTCTTTAGTCTTGCAATGCACTTAAAGGATCGAGTAGTTCGGCACCGCCGTGAGTGGCAGCCTTTCCAGCAGCTCCGTGTACGACTTTATCTTCTTTATCTTTGTACCATTTTCTCTATCTCTGTGATCACTCCTACCACTTTCTTTTATGTGGACTCGTTTACTGGACACTTTTTACTACTTGGACATGGATTTTTACACGCAGAGACTCATCTATTCAGGTAGTCAACTTCTAGCGCTGAGAACAAAGACGAGGTAAGAAGGTGGTATTATGGCAGCAGAGCCGGCACTAATCTAAAGGCTAAGCGGCTAGCGAGGAAGTGGCGATATAAGCCTTTGGTGCCTTCTGTGATCTTGGGAAATATGAACTCAATACCAAATAAGATCGCTGGTAAAAAATATCAGGACCTACAGAGAATGCAGTTGGTTGTGTTTTTGTGAAACATGGCTAACTAGCATCCCAGATGCTAATATGGAGTTACCCGGGTTTAGCACAGTTAGAGTGGACAGAGATGCAAACACCCACAGAAAGCGAAAAGGAGGAGAACTCGCTCTCTATGTGAACACAAGGTGGTGCAACCCTGGACATGTAAACGTCAAAATCTCCACTTGCTGCAGGGACATTGAATTGTTGGCCGTAAATCTGTGTCCCTATTACTTGCCCAGAGAGTTTGGACACATCATTGTTTTTATTGTTTACATCCCTCCTCGGGCAGACGTGGAGATAGCAAGTGACATCATCCACTCCGCTGTTGCTAAACTACAAACACAGCACCCAGAGGTGCTTGTGCTAATCGCTGGAGACTTTAACTATGTGACGCTGGACAAAACATTACGTGCCTTCTCCCAGTATGTGGATTGTAACATCCGGGGGAAATATGATTATTGACCTACTGTATGCAAATGTTAAGGATGCATACAGCGCCACACCTCTGCCTGCGCTTCGGAAAGCAGATCATAACCTGGTTCTGCGTCAGCCTCACTACAAACCAAGAGTGAGGGTACTACCTACAACCACGCAGTCATTCAGGAAATGGTCCCCTGAGGCATAGCAGGCTCTGGGAGACTGCTTTTGGAACTACGGACTGGGATATCCTGCAGGGTTCACATAGTGAGAATATTGAGGAGGTTGACTGCACTAGTGATTACATCAACTTCTGTATGGACATTATAGTTCCAGTAAGAACAGTTTGCTGCTATGCTAACAACAAGCCATGGATTACAAGTGACATCAAGGGCCTTTTGAACCAGAAGAAAAGGGCTTTTAAAGGTGGTGATCAGCATTAGCTCAAGCTTGTGCAGAAGGAACTCCTAAGTCCAGCTCAGGGCGGCAAAGGAGCAGTACAGGAGAAAACTGAAACAAAAGTTGCAGAATAACAGCATTCAGGAAGTGTGGAATGGGATGAAGATCATCACTGGCTGCAGCTCGAAGCAGGGTGCCTCCATCGAGAGAGACAGGGAGAAAGCAAACCTGATGAACATAACCACCCTAACCCACTCTCACTCTCACCTCAGAGTACTCCATCCTCCACCCATCCTTCTGCTGATACTAACATAGGAGAGAGTTTTCCTTCACCCACAATTACAGAAGCCCAGGTAAACAGAGAGCTGAGGAGACTTTGTGCCAGCAAAGCAGTAGGTCCAGATGAAGTATCGCCATGACTGTTGAAGGCCTGTGCATTGGAGCTGGGGAGTCCTCTACAGCGCATCTTCAACCTGAGCCTGGAACAAGGAGAGTCCCGAGGCTTTGAAAAACATCTTGTATCACCCCAGTCCCAAATGTATCACATTCTGGTCAGCTGAATGACTTCAGGCCTGTCGCCCTGACGTCACATGTGATGAAGACCATGGAGCGGCTGCTGCTTCACCACCTGAGGCCACAGGTCCGCCATGCCTTTGACCCTCTGCAATTTGCATACCAGGAGAAGGTGGGAGTGGAGGATGCCATCATCTACATGCTACACCGATCCCTTTCCTACTTGGAAAGAAGCAGTGGTGCTGTAAGAATTATGTTTCTGGACTTCTCTAGTGCCTTTAACACCATCCAACCTCTGATCCTTACGGACAAGCTGACAAAGATGGGAGTAGATTCATACCTGGTGGCATGGATCATGAACTATCTTACAGACAGACCTCAGTATGTGCGTCTCGGGAACTGCAGGTCTGACATAGTGGTCAGCAGCACAGGAGCGCCGCAGGGGGCTGTGCTTTCTCCAGTCCTGTTCAGCCTATATACATCGGACTTCCAATACAACTCGGAGTCCTGCCACTTGCAGAAGCTCACTGACGACACTGCTATCGTGGGCTGTATCAGGAGTGGGCAGGAAGAGGAGTATAGGAACCTAATCAAGGACTTTGTTAAATGGTGCAACTCAAACCACCTACACCTGACCACCAGCAAAACCAAGGAGCTGGTGGTGGATTTCAGGAGGCCCAGGCCCCTCATGGACCCCGTGATCATCAGAGATGACTGTGTACAGAGAGTGCAGACCTATAAATACCTGGGAGTGCAGCTGGATGATAAATTGGACTGGATTGCCAATACTGATGGTCTTTGCAAGAGTGGACAGAGCCGACTATTCTTCCTTAGAAGGCTGGGGTCCTTTTACATCTGCAATAAGATGCTGCAGATGTTCTTTCAAACGGTTGTGGCGCCCTCTTCTACGTGGTGGTGTGCTGGGGAAGCAGCATAAAGAAGAGGGACACCTCACGCCTGGACAAACTGGTGAGGAAGGCAGGCTCTATTGTAGGCATGGAGCTTGACAGTATGACATCTGTGGCAGAGCAACGGGTGCTGAGCAGGCTCCTGTCAATCATGAAGAATCCAATGCATCCACTGAACAGGATCTTCACCAGACAGAGGAGCAGCTTCAGTGACAGACTGCTACCACTGTCCTGCTCCACTGGCAGACCGAGGAGATCGTTCCTCCCCCACACTAAGCGACTCTTCAATTCTACCCGGGGGTGGGGTAAACATTAAAATTATACAATGTTATTGATATTCTTTGTCTCTCACTCTCCACCTTGCATTTTTTTAACTTGCACTGCATTTTTATTTAATTAATATTGTTTTTATCAGTAAAGGATCAAGTAGTTAGGCGCCACCATACACTGCTGGACTATGTGAATTTCCCCTTGGGGATTAATAAAGTATCTATCGATCTATCTATCGATCGATCGAGGAGAGCAAGCGCTGCTAAATGTTTCTTGTAGCATGGTGCCCAGACATGCACACAATACTCCAGAGACAGACTCTGCAATGAATTGTATAGTTTAATCCTAATTATTTGTCCCTTAACTGTATTCAACAGTATTTATAATAGTACTGTATAATCTAATTTTTTATTTGCATTTTTAATAGCTTTTGCACATTGCTTAGATGACGTAAATGTTGTGTCAATATAAATCCCTAAGTATTTTTCAGAGGTTGGTTTTTGTAAGATTGTAACCCCCTTTTATTTATAATTGACATTCCTTTTGCCCATGTGTAGAATTTGCACTTGTCAGCATTAAACTGTGTTTTGAAAGTGACAACATCACTTCTTCAGATAATAATCCTAATCGCATCAACTCTAAAGTCAGAACTTCTGTCCTATCTTGGTTTAACAAGCTCTCTCGTTCTTTTTCATCATTTTAAGCTTTATTAAAATTAACATTGTACTTTGTTTTACTTTTGTAAGCATCATTGTCTCACTTCTATCCCCTCCTAATTACTGGGTGAAAATCTGGTCATTTCCAGATTTTTGTGAAATGCAAAAATACCTTAGTTTACACATATAAATTTAGTTCATTACAGGAGGTTTCTTCCGTAATTATCATTCAGGTTATGTTTCTGCTCTCTCCCATCCCTGGGTCCCATTAAATCCAGGGTCAACTTCCCCCATTCATTTCCATTTATTACTTTGGCTCACTGAACCTGGAATCTTGTTGTGTTTGGAACTATGGGGAAATGTATCATTTTATAGATGATCCAAAAAACCTTTCGTATACATATTTTTTATATATTTATTCCCCTACAATCTGTGCCATCCTTATGTACCCAACCCAGGCAGCATACAGAGGTCATTGGAAAAAGAGCTTCTTATAATATTGGTAGCCAATCTCCTCACTTGTGACATTGCGTCTGATTATAGGAAACTGGTTAGCACCCTTGTGGCTTCTTGTCCTGAAAATTAAAAACGTGTTGTGAGCTGGAGGGCTGATCGCAC
Source organism: Polypterus senegalus (assembly GCF_016835505.1). NCBI lineage: Eukaryota > Metazoa > Chordata > Cladistia > Polypteriformes > Polypteridae > Polypterus > Polypterus senegalus. Next base: position 98,984,201 of record NC_053160.1, read on the forward strand.
CCCAAGAAGATACGGACACCCCTGGGAAAACCACAGAGCCCGAAACACGGACTACCCCCGCATTGCTCATTAACCTTGCATTATAACGCGCAATACAAGCCTCGCGCGGTACTCCGCCGACTTAAAAAGCTGTGCGCAGCACCTGTCGATTTTGTTATTGATTTCTTTTGCTTTCTCTCTCTCTCTCTCTCAGACTGCCTCTGCTCCTGACGCGTTTACATTCAAGAAGAAGAAACTCATGTAACCTTTAATTGAAAGACGAAACAGCCATCTTTGTCAAGGAGCAAGTTTGAAGTGGCAAATGTTTGTTTGCAGTGCTTGAATAAAATTCCTTCTTTTTTTCCACGATCCCGAGTGTCTCTGTGCAAATCTGTGACCCAAGTGTGACAGGTGGTGACGAGTCGTTGAGAAAGTGGTAATGAATATACTGTTGAACGGTATACCAACAGTTATTCGAGATGAATTTCTACTTCATGATTTTGAGTCGATAACGATTATGTCAAGACGATTGGAAGGTTTACAAGCAACTTGGAGGAAAAGCGGTTATGGTGGATTTGCCAATTCTTCGCAAACAGGGAACGAGCGCGCTGGACATCCTCGTTACTTCGATCGGCGACAGCAACTTCGACAACCTGGTGGAAAGGAAAATCAAATGGGGTCAGGTAGGCCCCCGGGGAACCCGGTCGTAACAGAGATGCCAGTTTCTGGTGAAGCTCCACCAGCTGTACGAGGATGTCGCTGAGGATATTTTGGCAGCGGCGCCGACCGTCGATGTTTCCGGTGTAATCAACTCGGTCATTTGGCAAGAGAATGTCATCTATCTCCAGCTCAGTCGATGGAAGTTGAATTGGCCGACGTTTGTTGTTCGAATATTACATGTTCGCCGGAAGGAAAAGATGGATTATTTGTTCCAGTTAAATTGGGGGGCAGAGAAATCTCAGCATTGTTAGATTCGGGGAGTGAACTGTGTATTGTGAGACGAGACTGTCTTGAAGAAAGATTCCTTAGAGACTGTGAGACTGTAAAAATAAGATGTGTACATGGTGATGTTAAAGTTTATCAAACTTTACTTCTTCCTTTAACTTACAGGGGTCGTCGTTTTAAGGTCTGGATTGCAGTGTCAGATTCCTGCCCATGGCCATTACTCATAGGACGGAGAAATGCCCTTTTTCCTAAACTGATTAACAAATGTCAGGGACCAGTAGAACAGTCCAATATGAACTTAGTGGGGGAGAAGAAGAAAACCAAGACGAAGAACTGGTAGCGGCCGGGGAAAAATTTAAATCCTTTAGAAATTGAACCCGATCTCTCCAGCGAGACGGAGGAGGTCACCCCGACAATCTTCCAGAATGGGCTGCTCCTTCTACATCTTCCCAGATTGCAAACGCCTCGAACACAAACGAGTGTTAACGAACAATCAGATTTTGTGCGTTTGCAGCATACTGATAGCTCATTAGAATATGCATTTAAACAGGCTCACCCTGCTAATGACTCTTATTACCAAGAGCGTAATTCCGGGGGTGTGAAAACCCCACACTTTATAGAAAAGGACGGTTGCCTTTTCAGAGTGATCTCAGATCATTTGGAGGGGGAATTTATTGAACAACTGGTGGTACCTGAAGCACATAGAGAAACTGTTTTGCATCTGGCACATTCACACATCTTGGGGGGGCACCTCGGTGCCGACAAAACTAGAGACCGGTTATCAAAACGATTTTATTGGCTTAATATGGGAAAAGATGTTGAACGGTTTTGTACTTCATGTCCAGACTGCCAGATCGTCTCTGCTTATAAGCCTCCTCGGCTCCCTTTGTCCTATGCCCATATTGGAAGTTCCCTTTCAGCGTGTGGGATTAGATATTGTGGGACCATTACCTAAGACTAAGGATGGGTACCAATATTTGCTGGTGTTGGTTGATTATGCACACGATATCCAGAAATGATTGCGCTGAAAAGGCCAACTCTTCGCTGTAGCCAAAGCACTATGTGAAACTTTTACTCGTATTGGTATCCCTAGAGAAATCTTAACTGATCAGGGCACACCTTTCACTTCTCGCGTGATGAAACAATTGTGTGACAGCTTTGCTATTAAGAAATTGAGTACTACTGTTTACCATCCTCAAACGAATGGTTTAACCGGCGATTTAACAAAACATTGAAACAGATGATCAGGCGAGTTGCTCATAATGATCCCACAACATGGAACACTGTCCTACCTTTTGTTTTGTATGCGGTGCGAGAATCACCACAGGCGTCCACTGGCTTGAGTCCCTTCGAGTTGTTATTCGGCAGGCGGCCGCGAGGCATCCTGGATGTGGTACGTGAGGAATGGATAGGAACGAGAGAGCAGCTAAAGGTCCAAGCTTTGCAGATCGACTAATTTCGTTGCAAGACAGAATTTCTATGCTTTCCTCTATTGCTGTGGAACACCAACAACGAGAACAGGAAACTCAGAAGCGTCTTTACGATAGGCGCAGCAAGCTCCGTGAGTTCAAACCTGGCGATCGTGTTTTGGTACTGGTTCCCTCGGATCCACACAAATTCTTAGCTAAATGGCAGGGCCCTGCCATTATTGAGGAGCGTATGAGTCCGGTAAATTACAAGGTTAGAATACCGGCGGCGCAAACCATTCCAGATTTTACACATTAACCTCTTGAAGGAATGGCACGACCGACAAGAGGTTAACACTTCCTTGGCTGCTGTTTCTCAGACCGATGTTACCATTGGTAACGATCTTACTGACACGCAAAAGACAGAACTGTTATCTTTGATAGAACGGAACACTGATGTCTTTTCAGATTTACCAGGCAAGACTAACATTACAAAACATAAAATTACCACTGAACCTGATGTTCGCACAGATGCGCCATTCGGATACCGGCGCGCGAAATATTGTCTTGAAGAGGTAAAAAGATGCTGACACTGGGTGTAATTCGTGAAAGTAAAGTGACTGGTGCAGCCCAGTCGTGTTAGTCCCAAAGCAAGACGGTTCGGTTCGGTTCTGTATCGATTTCAGATGCTTGAATAAGGTCTCTAAATTCGATGCTTATCCCATGCCCCGTGTCGATGAACTGTTGGAAAAACTGGGTCAGGCGAGCTATATCTCCACGCTAGATCTCACAAAGGCTATTGGCAGGTGCCTTTAGAGGCTAGCAGTTGTGAGAAAACGGCATTTGCGACTCTGACGGACTCTATGAATTTACAAGACTCCATTTGGTCTTCACGGGCACCTCTAACTTTTCAGCGTATGATGGATCAGATCCTGCGTCCTCACTCTGAATATGCTGGGGCATATCTTGACGATGTCGTGATTTTTAGCAATGATTGGAAAACACACTTAGAGCGGCTTCAAGCCGTTCTTGAAAGCTTGAAACAGGCTGGCCTTACTGCTAACCGAAAAATGTAAACTGGGCATGTCCGAGACTCATTACTTAGGCTATTCTATGGGCAAGGGTTTACTTAGGCCACAATTAAGGAAAATAGAAGAAATGCTTGCTTATCCGAGACCTGGGACACAGAAGCAGGTACGCCTTTCTGGGCTTGCTGGATTACTACAGAAGATTCATTCCAAATTTTGCACATAGAGCTGCTCCCCTTACAGAACTTACTAGAGGCAAGAAAAACCGTCCTATCGTATGGACAGAAAATTGCGAACGCTCCTTCAACGATTTAAAAAGCATTGTCTTCTTACCCGGTTCTAAGAAACCCGGATTTCACAAAAGATTTTATCTTGCAAACAGACGCAAGCGCGTTTGGTGTGGGCGCAGTGTTGTCTCAGATTTTTGATGGAGAGGAACATCCAATCACATATTTGAGTAGGAAATTACTACCTAGAGAGCTTAATTATTCTACAATTGAAAAAGAATGCTTGGCAATCAGGTGGGCTGTGGAGGCACTTCGATATTACTTGTGGGGACGAAACTTCACTTTGGTAACTGATCATGCTCCACTCCAGTGGTTGTACCGACAAAAAGATACAAACTCTCGTCTAATGAGATGGTTTCTGGGTTTACAACCTTATAGTTTCACAGTTAAGCATCGACCAGGTTCTGAACACGTCAACGCAGACGTATTATCACGACTACATGAACATGAACTTGGTACAGAGAGTCGCTTGATTCACACGAATGTGAATAAAGCTGAGGGGGAGGGTGTGAGCTGGAGGGCTGATCGCACCCCAAGAAGATACGGACACCCCTGGGAAAACCACAGAGCCCGAAACACGGACTACCCCCGCATTGCTCATTAACCTTGCACTATAACGCGCAATACAAGCCTCGCGCGGTACTCCGCCGACTTAAAAAGCCGTGCGCAGCACCTGTCGGTTTTGTTATTGATTTCTTTTGCTTTCTCTCTCTCTCAGACTGCCTCTGCTCCTGACGCGTTTACATTCGAAGAAGAAGAAACTCATGTAACCTTTAATTGAAAGACGAAACAGCCATCTTTGTCAAGGAGCAAGTTTGAAGTGGCAAATGTTTGTTTGCAGTGCTTGAATAAAATTCCTTCTTTTTTTCCCACGATCCTGAGTGTCTCTGTGCAAATCTGTGACCCAAGTGTGACAGTGTGTAAATAAAATTCCAGTCACTTAGCAGCGTCTGCTCCTCATGGCTCTGAAATGATTGAGTGGGTTGGAAAATAGATGTATATGTTTACTGGTATATAAATTAAAAAGACCAGTAACCCTGAAAATGAACCCCTCTGAACTTTAGTTAAGACATCAGCTAATTCAAAAAAAGAAACCAAATAATGACAAAGAAGACAAACAACACAAAAAGAAAAAACAAAATTATGAACAAAGAGGACAATAGGTAAATTGAGACAAACTGTACAAGATAAATCTTGTGGTGTTTGAAATGCATTACATTATTCTTAAAAGTAATAGATAGATTATACAAATATTTGGATAAAAAAGAATTAATAAAAAGATCTTTACTAACACTTGAAATTATAATATACTGTACAGTACATGTTTTTACCCAATAATTCCTGTACTGGAAATCCACATTCAGTTTATAAAAGTTCTGTATAGAGGCTTTCATAGTGATTACAAATCATGTTACAAAGCAGTTGACGTAATACAAATACATACATCTTTGGAAAGTTAAACACATATACATAAACAGGTAACTACAGGTTTATAATATGCAAAATTAGAAAGTTTAACGATGAAGAAAACTTTATTAAATAAATTTTCTGATAGATTTCTATCTAGGAGGTGCTCCATCAGCAAATTTCAACACTGAAGCTGTCTTCTGAAGCACTATCCTCTGTAGAACCTTACCGGAAGTTAACAAAGCTACAAATAATTCTGAATGTATTTCTTATAAAACACAAAAACCCAAAGATAAAAATGTTTTAGGGAATATATGTGACAAATCACAATACGTTTATCTACTCCTGTCTATTATTAAATGGATAAAATTTGTTATAAAGCTGTTTTCAAAACGCTTATGCAGGGATCATTTGTAACATTTGTAACTTCATTAGAAAACAAAAATGTTATTAACCTAAAAAATATAAGATCAAATTCAATACAGTTTAGAAGACTGAAAAATACAGAGATTCTGAACAAACAATGAAAAAATAAAAGCAAATGGTGACATGGATCACGAGATTTTAATGTTATTTAGAACAACTCCAAGCAAATGCACTTTAGGTGACCGGTCGATCCAAAGTCTTATGAACTTACAGGGCATTTTTTGGAGCAACGTGATCTGCAATTTTTGAGGTTGTTGACTTTTTACATAATTATGTATCAATTAATAATTGCACATCTTCCTCCAGATAACTGTAATTTGTAACTTTTTTTCTTGTTTTTTTGACCAAGACAACATGTAGGACCAATTGTAATTTTAGTGCTACAAAATTAAAATAAAAAATAAAAAGACATTTTCTGGAAAAAAATTATCATTTAGTCGAAGAGCAGATTAGCACAAAATGCAAACAAAGCATATCCTGCTCTAAAAAACAAATTTGGTAATTTTTATGATGCAAAAGAGAGAAGGGTGCAATTATTATGCATCTAAAGAGCTTTATTTGTCTCCAAGGGGACGTTTTTACAGAAATTCAATAAACAAATACATTATATTATGACAAACAACAAATTCCCCTACTAAATACACATCAAAATGACTAAAAAGAAAGGAAGTAAATAAAACTTCTGACTTGGCAGCCAAAGTCCCAGTGAAGCCTTATGCAGACATGTTGTTGGTCAAAAAGAGCCCCAGTCGGTTTTTGTGACACACTTTTGCTGAATAATTTGTTGACTGGAAGTACTGAGTGTTAATGTGTCAAGGAGAGATGTGCAGCATTGTTCATAATGGCACTCAGTTTTGTTTTAATTCCATCCTTTGCTACTACCTCCAGGGGACCCAGAATGTGTCCCATAACTGAGCCTGCTCTTTTTAATTATTTTGTTGATTTGATGGACCTCTCTTGAAGTGATATTACCAAACCAGCACACCACAGCATAGAAAATTTTACTGACCATCAGAGAGTTGTAGAAGATGTGAGGATGTCACTGCCCACATTAAAGGAATGCAGTCCTACAAGAAAAAAGAGCCTGCTCTGCCTTTTCTTATATAGTTCCTCTGTGTTATAAGATCAGTCCACCCTGTCATTGATGTAGAGGATCTTTGGTGTGCATTAAAGTCATCCAGCTCATTGGTTTTGCTGATGTTAAGTTGCAGACAATTCTTTTGCACCAAGAAACAAAGTTTTCTACCTGACTCTCATCCCCGTTATTGAAACATATAGCATCATAAGTGCAGAATCATCTAAAAATTTCTGCAAGTGATATGATTTGATGTTTTATTTATAGTCTGAGGTGTACAAAGTGAAGAGAAAAGGAAACAGGACTTGTTCCTAGTGGTGCTCCAGTGTTGCTGTCATCCTTTATTAGAAACACAGTCCTTGAATCTCACAAACGGCTGTCTTTCTGAAAGATAGTCCATCAATATATGCTCATCCATCTGCATGTCTCTGAGTTACCCCATAACAGGAATGGCTTGATGGTATTGAAAGCACTAGAGAAATCAAAAACATAATACTCACCATACTTACAACTTTGTCCATGTGAGAATAAGCCAAATAGAGCAGATAGATAATTGCATCCTTCACTCCAGTCTTTGTCCAGTAGGTAAGCTGCTGTGGGTCCAGGTGGTCTTCCACAAGATGAAACATATAGTCTAGGACCAGCATTTGAAATGGATTCATGATGTGAGACATAAATGCCTTCTTTGGAACAGGAACAATTCAGAATGATTTTCTCAGCAGCGACACTTTGTAGTGCTTAATGTGAGATATTGAAAAGGTGACAGTTGGTCATCACAGGCTTTAAGAACTTGAGGGCTGACTCTATTTGGTCCCATGGCTATTCCTGTGTGTAACCTCCTCAGTTGTCTCCTCACTTACTCATCAGTTATGGACAGCTCATACTAATGATCAGAGATGTACTCATCACTGGCCATTCCAGTTAAGGGGGTAGGAGTTGTTAATGTAGCAGGGAGGGGACATCTATTAAAAAATCAGTTTAGAGCATTAGATTCCTGGATGGCTTGAGTCCATTTCACATATCTAACAACCCAGTAAACTGCTCTTGTTTGTTATTTTCATCTCCAAACTCCTATTGTATTTCTACTTCAATTACATTATTTTTTCTAATTTGAGTAAATTATTTTTTTCAGAATAAAATTATTTTACTGACAGAACAATGTGTTTAAATTATTGCACAGTTTTATTTTATTACTCAACTGTCTAGAAACTGAGAGGCATAAATTAGTAAGGCATGCATTTGATTGTATTCTAATGAGCCAATATACAATAGAAAAAAAATACAAAAATAAATGTAAAAAAAATGAAAACTAAACTTAAAAAGATGCCAAGTTGAACAAATTCGCACATGTAAAGAACAGATGTGATTTGTAGTTAGTAATACTCGGTATTACGCAATATATGAATATAAGCACAAGGTGGCACCAAAGCCCTAATCATTTATGATTTATAAAACAATGGCTAAAAAACGACATTCAGCTGTTTTTGCCCAAACAATTGAATTATGGTCCTACTTATTATGTTAAATTACACTTCCGATCATCTTAAAGTCACTGCTGGAAATAACTGGTACTTTGACTAGCTTTAAAGATATATTGGAGATTGATATATGAATATGTTTTAGATCAGAGGTTCTCAAACTCAGTCCTGGGGGCCCACTGTGGCTGCAGGTTTTTGTTCCAACTAGCCTCTGTTTTTAATTAGACTCCTGTGCTAATTAAGTGAACTGTTTCCCAGATTCCCTGTTTTGGGAACAATATCCAAATTAGAAAACTTTTTAAGTTTTTTTTTAAAAAAAAAGTATTAAAATGTACTAAGCAGTTATATGTATTTTTTTCTTTTTAACAGTATTTTCATCTTGATTGTCATTCTACTTTTCTAGGTGTTCTAATTGTTTAATTAATCCGTTATTTACTGCTTTGTGGGGCTGACGCTAAAGTAGTTGCAGCCTTTCATGATTGAGTGTTGTTTGCTTGGGTTTCTGCTCTACTTGTTTTTATTAGTTATTATTAAGATTCAATGAAGGGAGCAAACTGCACAGAGAAAGGGTGAAACGTAATAAAAAGAGAGTTAAGCATTTAAATCCATAGCAAAAACAGAAATATTTCTAAGTTTCCTAGAAATGTAAAAATCATGCTGCTGTGCTTTTCTGAATGTAGAATAAAAGATAATACCAGCTAATTAAATGAGATCCAACACAAGGCAGGAACCAATCCTGGGCAGGGTGCCTATCCACCGCAGTTAAGAACCCCTGTTTTAGATATTTACTGTACCCATAAAACATTGCATTTCAGTATTTATATATAGTAAGAATGGAGCAAGTGCCACAGAAGATATCCTGTGTTCAAATGTTTTGTAATATGGAAGTGATTGCCATTATGGTTCAGTTAAGTGTGAGAGATAACTGGTTATTTGTAACCTAATGTGGATGGCTATATCTGGTGTTTATCATCATGTCACCTATCCCAAAAACATCAAAATTAAATCGAGAGGTTTCAGCATAAGAAAATCTAATTCCTTGTGGCTAGTTTAAGTCAAGCCCTGGTACCAAATGCTCTCAACATTAGCAATTTTTGGGTTAGCAAGTGGTACTTGTTATTCATTTTTTAAATTAATCACATTTTTTAAATGATCAAAGCACCATGATGTCCCTACATTGATGGATTAAAGGCCAGAACTCCACATGACCGTCATCATCAAGTTCTTCCATGTGAACCCTGATTACCGTGAGGACTGATTGAGGTAATTTATGTTAGGTAGAATGCCTAAAGGGAGCTGGGCGGTCTCGTGGCCTCGGAACTCCTGCAGATTACTTTTTTTTTTCTCCAGCCATCTGGAGTTTTTTTTTTCTGTCCTCCTTGGCCATCAGACCTTACTTTTATTCAATGTTAATTAGTGTTCCCTAATTCTGTTTTCTTATTTATTTTGTTTTTCTTCTCTTTCTTCATTATGTAAAGCACCTTAAGCTGCATCATTTGTATGAAAATGTGCTAAATAAATAAATGTTGTTGTATTAACATTTATTTTTTTAAGCACATGTGGATGAGTGGTAGACCCTGTGTTGGAATGACCAGAGGCCTCATGTATAACGCCGTGCGTAGAATTCGCACTATAACATAGCGTAAGCACAAAAGCCGAAATGTGCTTAAGCACAGAAAAATCCAGATGCAGGAATCTGTGCGTATTCCAACTTCCACATTCTTCCACTACATAAATCCCGGTCAGCGTGAAAAGTAACGCTCATGCACGAGCTTTAAGTATCGCCCCAACTCCTCCCAGAATTACGCCTCTTTGAATATGCAAATCAATATAAATCCCCCTTAAGCTCAGCCTTCTGTGAAAAGACAATGGGAAAAGCATGGGAGGCAAAGGAAAAACATACTATTTGTTTGTTTAAACCGTGGTATAATCAACAAAAGGAAGTTGATCCAGTGACATAGTGTGCTGGAGAAACTTGAAAGCTCAGATATCAATCGCCGTGAAAAGGTGAGTCGTAGCCCACCGTCTGAGTGTCATATGAAAGCTTTTTAGGGTACAGAGAAAAAAAAGGCACACAGTGGGGAAAAAAGCACGAAATGTCAACTTCAATCTCGAAATTTCCACTTTAATCACATAGTTTATTTTGTCATTAAAGTAGAACATCATAAACGTCATCTTAAAATCGTTTAATTAACCAGTTTCTCAAATCACATCATAATTAAAGTAGCACGTTAAATGCTTTGTTTTGTATGTGATCTTCTATGTGCTCTATGTGTGTGAATCACTACTTGCTTCTTAAACCGGCTCTCTTCCTCCAACTGTACACAGAATCCATTACATTCGTGATATTATAGCTCTCTGAATAACTAAAATACTAAGATGTATACGTGATATCATTTTCATGATAGGAGTTAAAGCACGTTATCAAACATGGGTTTCACGGCGCAGTGATTGTCCACGACCTTCGATGAAATTATTTATTGCAGCAGTACTCGGGGGCGGTTCTAGGCTTGTGGTGTCCCTGGGCAGAGAAAGAATCGGTGGCTCCTTCTCCCGCCCATGTCAATGTGGTATCTTATGCACGGCGGATGGCCACGTCCGTTGTGGACACTGCATAGCCGCCTCATGCTCATGACACAAGCGTTTAACTTTTGTCGAAATTTGCCGCTGCGTTTTTAGCTGTGTTGTTATTTACACAATCAGCTCTGTAATAGATGTTAAGCCATCTGTAAGCTTAGAGCGCCGATTCTTCAAAACGTTTAAGGAACATTGAAATATCTTCGTAGTACATGTTTAACTATTCTATCCTTCACGCCAGTCCCAGTGAAGAATATAATGTATTTAAATGAAGTTAAAGTTTTACCTGTATAATATAATAAACATATTTTGCTGCATTTCATCTTAAAAATGATATTTCATCATATGTAAATACACGCTTTATAAAGTGGCTCAGGTTGTGCAATATTATAACTGTAGTGCAAGTTTACAGTGAGGTAATTGTACTTATAAGTACAAACAGTTCTACAAGGAGCAATTGATTGAGTGCGTTTATACTTCTTGGGTTGAAACTGTTTCTGAACTGCGAGGTCTGTACAGGAAAGGCTTTGAAACGTTTTGCTGTGGCTGAGGTAGCGTGTGCCTGATGCTGTATACTGATAATTCTCTTTCCGATCAGCTGCTGCTATGATTCACACTCGGATACAGTGATATAAAGACTCCGAGTGGTGCAGTGAGAGTAATATGGAAAAAGATGATCAGCTGTGGCAACTCTTAACGGGAGCAGCTGAAAGAAGAAGGTGCAGTGAGAGTAACAACGCTAAAGCAGTTATGGTATTTGGAATACAGTAATCCCTCCTCGATCGCGGGGGTTGCGTTCCAGACCCCCCCGCGATAGGTGAAAATGCGCGAAGTAGAAACCATATGTTTCTATGGTTATTTTTATATATTTTAAGCCCTTATAAACTCTCCCACACTGTTTATAAATATTCCCTGCAGAGTTATACAGCATAATCCCTTTGTATTCTCTTAGATATTAGGTAAGATTCATTGAAATTATGTATATAAACACACTGTTTATATACAGTAAAACCTAAATATTATTTTAAAGATATTGAGTGTCTCCGATATCACATGTTACAGCCATTACGATAGACATGCCACCAGCAATAAATACGTACAATGCAACAAAAATAGTATACAGTAAATGTGTGTGTACAGTGACACTAAACGTACGTACATGTACTAAGTACTGTAAGTAGAAAATTAATTATGGTTACTCACCAACTATGACACGATGACTTGTACGATAACAATGAGTTTTATTTTACTGCACAACAAAGGAGAGCGTTACAGCCCTTAAAGGAGCCACTTCAGGCGATTGTGTAGCACTTCTTCTTCTGGCAGTCTTCAATCCAAATCCCTAAAGCAGATTCCATCCAGACTACTGCCTTATTACATCCACTTACAACTTGTTTTGCACCCTGGTTAAAAGGACACTGCGGCTGTAGATCTTATATTCCTTTCCTAATTTTTAAATAAAAAGAATCGTAGCCTTCAACAAATCCAAAACATTTACCTTTTCGGCAATCGTTAACATCTTCCGTTTGCGCTTGGGCACGGCCCCTGAAGCAGTAGCAGATCGTTTTGGAGCCATAATGAAAGGCTTGACTATGCACAAAGATAAACACAAAAGAGCACAACTCTTTACACAGCGAAACACGTTGATGCTGAATGAGCGAGACGAGACTTCCTGGTTAACACTGCATTCAGCAAGCAGGAACTTAACTGCGTGCTCTGATTGGTTAGCTTCTCAGTAAGGAGAACTTAACTGCGTGCTCTGATTGGTTAGCTTCTCAGTAAGGAGAACTTAACTGCGTGCTCTGATTGGTTAGCTTCTCAGTCATCCGCCAATAGCGTCCCTTGTATGAAATCAACTGGGCAAACCAACTGAGGAAGCATGTACAGGAAGTAAAAAGACCCATTGTCCGCAGAACCCGCGAAGCAGCGAAAAATCTGAGTTATATATTTAGTTATGCTTTCATATAAAATCCGCGATAGAGCGAAACCGCGAAAGTCAAAGCGCGATATAGCGAGGGATTACTGTACTATGGCTATTCCCTGGACCATTATATTGTTACAAGTTAATTACAATCAGATGCATTACACTAATAAACAATATGCGGTTAGTTTCAGTGTATTTATAAAGCCGCGTCAGGAAAATAAGGTGTAACCACACAGGAACAGTAGCACTGCTTTGACGCTAGGTGCCGCCAGTCTGCAAAACCGAGCGGAGAACTTGCGTACGACAAGGTATGAGGTACCGTGGAAAAGTGCGTGGCTTTACGCCAAGTGTAGGTTTTATACATCGCAATTTGAACGTGGAAAAGTTCTTATGCAACATTTCTGTGCGTTCGCACCGTTTATACATGAGGCCCCTGGTGCTCATTCTTCATGTGTTTACTACCAAGGATGAGATGTTCCAGTAGGTCCCTGCACTTAGCTTTCCTTGCTACTAGGTGACATCGGTGATGCACACTGGGAAGAACATTTGCAATCCAGTTGAGTACCTACATGGGAATCCAGTGTGATGGGACGAATAAGAAAACAGCTTACTGATAAGAATGAAAGAGTTTCAAAGACTCCAGGTGGAGAAGAGAGCAAAAATGGGTTGTGTGAAGATGGAAGAGTCAGAACAAAGTAGAAAAACTGTCTGTTTTACGATTGTGAAGGGTAGTCAAGTGTATATTTCACATTACACATATGTTTGAGCAAGACTATGTCTACAGACTATTTGGACCTTACATGCATTCCTTTTTACCTTGATGTTATGTTCCACTGCTGTTGCATCCTATCAGCTCCATGTATTTGCAGACTGAAACTCATACCTTCCTCTCCAGTATTAGTCAGAACAGATACAATGGAAGAATAAAATCTGACATATGGCATAGTGCCAGAATGAGGAGAAACAGGTTGTTCAAGGAAAGACACCACTACAAAATAAATGTATTAAATGACAGATACAAAAGAGTTACATGAAATGAAGCAGGTTTTCTTTATCTTGTAATTAGATGGCAATGTCAAGTACAAATATGGCACACTCTTGGTTTTATTAATACTTTTCTTAAGCTGTTTATTTTAGGTAGCTCCTTCCAGACATTTTGGTTGGTGTTGTGAAAGAAAAATTAACTGCTTGCAAGCTAATTAGGGTTAATAGCTGACAAAGCTGTTTTACTATAACGCCATGTTATTCATACAGGCGTCTGTCATAAGACAGGGTGCAGTAAGCTGACCTAGGACAATTTCCAGTTTCTTTAGGAACGCGTCTATTTGACACAGGCAAAGATGACCTTTCCTTCTTTAGGGACAATCTGACAAGTAAAAAACAAACAAAAAAAAAGAACAGATGGCCCATTAGCGTAATAAAATAAAATGCTTAACTAAAGCATATTATGTTTTTTTGTTTTTTTTTTTACAAATAACGGGAAGGGGGAGGAAGAAGAAATTATAAAAAGCCAATCGAAAAATGAAACTTTGCTTTTCTGCCTTGCAACGTAGAATCCATGTACTTATCTGTGACTAAATAAAAATCAAATTGACTGAACTATTCCTTTCTTCCTCGGGGCGTTCTTCCACAGTGTCTTCCCTGCAATAAGTGTGAGCAAGCAGAAAAGAATATTTCCCACATGTATGACTCTCAGTGTATGTGCCATGACACCAGCAGGCTCAGAAGCTGCAAGTCTGAAAATATATATGAGGTATAACATTTAGATGCCTTCTGGGACTTTATTAATGGTTTTGAAAGTTGGAGATTTTTTATTTAATTATTCTTCAAAGACAGAGATATTACATTTTTGTTTATTAAATATTTCTGTAACTATGAGTAATATTCTTGAATGAGTAATAATAAAATGCAATTTCATGTAGTAGTAAAGTAAATTTAAATACATTTTAATATAATATTATGTAGTTAAAAAGCAAGCCTTAGTTATAGATTATTTATTTGTCCCAAAATAAAATGCAGTCCAACATGTTAACTATTTTGCAATGCAATGCATACATCATATCATAATTAATAACATATCATCCAAACAATCAATTGTTTTTCATCACATCAAATTTGTTGTCAGTTTAAAAGGCAATACAAAAATGTATTGCATTTTAATTCGTGTCCACAGATCAAATGTCATAACCAAAAGTAATGCAAGCATATTACATTTCGCTTAGTGACTGCTTGCAGTACATTGCATTTGCTAAAACTTAATATAATCAATAGCCCTGTCGGCATCAAAAGGTGGGACAAGGGTGTCCTGTCAAGAAACAGATAGGTGATTTTTTTACTGAGCTAATGCAGTAGAAGCACATAAAAAATAAACCAAAACAAATAAAAATAAACCTACCTACCAAATCTTAACAAGACACAAGAACTTTTTTCTTTTTTGTCTTTCAGCTGCTCCTGTTAGGGGTCACCATAGCGGATCATCTTCTTCCATATTGTCCTGTCTTCTGTATCTTGTTCTGTTACATTCATCACCTGCATGTCCTCTCTCACCACATCCATAAACCTTCTCTTAGGCCTTCATCTTTTCCTGTTGCCTGGCAGCTCTATCCTTAGCATCTTTCTCCCAAAATACAAGAGACAAGAATCAAAGAAAAAAATAGGTGTAAATGTCAAACAAAACACAACTTACGAGCAAAAGGCTATTTTCTGCCTGTTGTGAGATAAAGAGACCCACAGAAATTAGGACAGCCAACAGTACCGGCAGTAAGTTATTTCAGTTGCTTTTAAGTCTGCACCAGTGAAATGGACCAGTTTAAACCTCCGTCTCCGCTAGTCCTAACTGGCAACGTTAGTGAAAACCGGCGTAGATGGGAACAGAAATATAGACTGTACATGACCGAGGTGGAAATAAACAAGAAGACTAAAGAAGTGCAGATCACCATTTTGTTGCATACATTAGGAGAAGAAGTTAACAAAACACTTGAAATAGCCAAGGCAGAATTAAAAACGATCATAGTAGAGGCAACTTTGGATTCTTAAAATCACTATTGCACACCCTAGAAAAATTTGGTATTTGAAAGACATCAGTTTTGGACTTACGATATGCAAGCCGCTGCAAATAGACAGGTTTGTTACCGAATTCAGACAACGGAGCAAAAACTGTGCATCTGGCCCTACAGAGAATGATATGATAAAGCAGGGGTGCCCAATGTGTCGATCGCGATCGACCGGTAGATTGCAAAGGTAGTGCAGGTAGATTGCGTTGCATTCAAAACGTTAGTTTATCATATATCCTCCCTATGGCATTTGCCACTTGATTGACATACAGGACGACCAGTCTGAGATCTCTTTTCTTCCAACACACTGGTCATCCCGCACCCACGATCAAACACGCATGCTACTGGAAAAACTCCGGCTGTGATCTATAGTTAACCTTCCAATTTATATCGACTAAAGAAGGGATTTAATAAAAAAATGTTTATGGTTGGTATGGGCTGGATGTGGAATTGGAAGAGGATTTTTTTTTCTCACGATGTCAAAGTTGAAGTGCGTTTGTCTGATCTGTCAATCTATCATTGCTATTCCAAAGCAGAAGAATGTGGAAAGGCACTTTCGAACTGTTCATATAAACTACAAAACTGACTTCCTTCAGAAAAGCGATCTGAGAAAGAGAAAGGAGAGGGAACTAAAATCGCAGTTAATCGAACAGCCGTCATTTTTCAGCACCTTGATTTAGGGAACATCCAAAACCTTGCGTCAGAGCTGGAGACGCAATGGAAGGTGTGTGCACAACTTGATAGCATACGCTACACAGAGCAGATTGAAACTCGTCTGTCAGACTTTGACAGATGGCTGCATGACTGAGTTTTACTTGAGCCAATCCCTACATTTAAGTGTTTATCCATTTAGGGAAGATGTTAAGGGTGATTCACCCGCATCAAAAATTGCAACTCTCTTTCACCTAAAACTCGTCTACAGTGGAGGGTGAGATTTTGACACTACAGGATGACATTCAGCTGAAGCATGGGGATCATGGACAGTTTTGGAACTTACTCACAGAGGAAAAGTACCCAAACATGAGGAACTGTGCTACGTCCTTGACTGCATTATTCGGCTCTACTTATGTATGCGAGTCAGCCTTTTCCCACATGAAGGTTATTAAATCCAAATACTGTAGTGACCATAAATGTATTGAATTGTTATTGTGCCATAAGGGTTATTCAGTTATGCAAGGTACGAGAACATATATTTTATGTATAAACTATAATATATATATATATATATATATATATATATATATATATATATATATATATATAGTTATAGTAAAAGGTGCTATATATCGCCCGACCCAGCACAGACCAGAGGCACGTGTATAAAACACACGGGCTTTATTCTTTTCTTCAC
The DNA here is from genome assembly GCF_016835505.1 of Polypterus senegalus. Classification (NCBI taxonomy): domain Eukaryota; kingdom Metazoa; phylum Chordata; class Cladistia; order Polypteriformes; family Polypteridae; genus Polypterus; species Polypterus senegalus. The sequence continues at coordinate 99,001,137 of NC_053160.1, forward strand.
CCGTGGGCGTACGTCTTCCCCGTGACCCACAGGCAATACACAGTTCCAAAGCACAAAGCACAAAACTATATAACCAACCCTTTCTGGCACCACCACTCCTCCCAGGCAACCTCATCCTCTTCCTCCCGATTCTGGCCCAGAATGAAGGGAGGTTGGCCCATTTTATAGCATTATGCTAAAATGTGCAGGTCTAGACTCTCCTTAGACTGTGGATGCACTGTTTGTTGGAATCTTACAGTGTTCTTGGTTGAATGTGCTGCAGACAGCTGAAAATGAAGCTTGTCAGTTCAAGGGCTCCCAGTAAAATTTAAACTGGACACTGGTGCAGATGCCAAAATGATGTCATTAATACAATTTAAAAAACTCCCAGAAACAAGGCTGATTGCATATGGGGGAGCCAAGATCAATCCTGCTGGTTGAGATGCAATACTGCTGGCACAGAAGCAAAAGGTCTTCATCACTAAGCAACCTTTTGCCTCAATCTTAGGAAGAGAAGCATGTGAACAATAGAACCTAGTCAAACGAGTTGCTAAGGTACAAGTACGCTCACCAGCAACAAGTTAGTTAGTGAGCATGTATCCTAATATGTTTCAAAGTCTGGGTGAATTCCCTGGTGAACATCACAGTCATATTGATCCAGAGATGACACCAATTATACACGGCTGTCAGAATGGACAAACTGAAAGAAACTCTCAGTCATCTAGGACAACAAAATGTTATCACACCAGTAACAGAACCGACAAAATGGGTTAGCAGTCTGGTGATTACAGAATATGTCTAAACCCATGTGAGTTGAGCAAGGCTATCAAAAGACAACATTACACCATACCAACTCCCAATGAAATCCACAGCAAACTGGCTGGAAAAAAAATATTCACCATTCTGAATGAAAAGGATGGATATTGGCAAATCAAGCTGGATAGAGAGTCATCAATACTCAGCACTTTCAACACTCAGTGGGGACGGTACAGATTCGAACATCTCCCATTTGGAATGAAATCTGCAAATGAGGTCTTCCAACAGAAGAACATTTGGAGACATACCTGGTATCACATCATAGCAGATGACATGATTATTGCAGCTGTAGATGAAAAAAACCTTGCAGAGATCCTTCATTAGGTGATGCAGAGAGCAAGACAGAAAAGTATTAAATTCACTGCAGAGAAGATACAATATAAGGTTGGAAAAGTTAAATACTGTATATGGGGCACATAATGACAAGCGAGGGAGTACGGCCAGATTATGACCAAGTGAAAGCAATTGTCAACATGCCAAACCTAGAAGATAAGAAGGCTTTGCAGAGCCTACTGGGAATGATTAAATATCTTCATTCCCAATGAAGCAGCAATAACAGCACCCTTGAGACAGTTGTTGAGAAAAGATGCGCAGTGGCTCTGGAGTCCTGAACATGATACAGCACTGCATAATCTCAAGAAATCACTGATGGGGGCATCAGTACTAAAGTTCTTTGATCCAAAGCAAGCAATAGTTCTTCAGACTGATGCTTCAAAAAATGGATTTGGTGCATGTCTTTTGCAAGAGGACCAACCTGTTGCATATGCATCCAGAGCTCTGACACAGTCAGAATGCAACTATGCACAGATTGAGAAGGAGCTGCTGGCTGTAGTTATTGCTGGAAAGAAGTTTCATTAGCATATTTTCAGTGTTCCAATAGTTGTGCAATCAGATCATAAACCACTGGAAGCCATCTTCACAAAGCCATTAGGACAGACACCGGCACATCTGTAAAGGATGCTTCTTCAATTGCAATGCTATAATCTTCAAGTAAAGTATACACCAGGCAAGGATATGCTCTTAGCTGATGCCTTATCCCAAGTGTATGATGTAGAAGAAACTATTGAGGAACCCATGAGTCAGGTTGAGCAAGTTGTTTATGCCATGGAATCAACCAAAGGTATTGGAGAGGAGCTATATACAGAGCTTCAAAGTGTAAACTTAGAAGATGAAACATTACAAAAGTTGAGTATTATGCATAAGGACAGATGACCAAAGCAAAGAAAACAGGTAGATGTGGCAGTGCAAGTATACTGGCCAATCAGAGACAGTATCAAGATCAGTAATCATGTTTTTATGTTTGGTGACAGAATTATCATCTCTATCAGAATGAGGTTGATGATGCTTGAAAAGTTACACATCGCTAGGTATTCAGCAAACCAAAGACCAAGCACATAAGTACATTTAATGGCCTGGCATGTCTTTGTGGTGTTATGGGTCCACAGCTTGCTGAGGAAAGGCCGTTTATTTTTAAATAAATAATCACCGCACTCGAGGCGGCTTCGTGAGGGAGCGTAGTAGTCGTAGCAAGCCGTGGGGCGATCTGCGGTGTGGGCGTTTCTCACCGAGTGCACAGGTGAGGGGCTGCCCACATCTGTGATTGTTCCCGTGGCTAATGTGCTGCAGCTGCTATGGCCCCTCACTGTATAAAAGAAGCGCGAGTCGGTTCAGGATCAGGAAAAAATGAAACGAAAAGGACGGAGGTTACAGGGAGCAAGAGAGGAAGCAGGTCAGTACGAGAGAGACACACTGAGTGTGTGGTGAGCGAGCGAACGAGCGCTCGTGGGCAGCTGCGAGGGCCTGGGTGTTAGGCCTACACCCAGGGGTTGTAGTTGATGTCGATCCTGCTGAGCAAGCAGGTAGCGGGAGTGACCAGGGACAGGCGACTGGCTGCAGAAGACCGGAAAGGCAGCAAGAGTCGGGAGGCTTGGTGGTGGAGTTCCCAACGTGAGCGACCTGGCCGTTGGTGGGAATCAAGTCTCGAGGCTGCGAAGAGTGCCAGACCGAAGCCAGGGAAGGGGAGGTCTCCAGTGTCGTGTCTGAGTGAGAAGAGGGCAGCTGCAGGGAGCATTTTGCCTGTTGCATGGGCCCGTACAGGAGAAGCAGGTGAGACGCCAGCATAGAAGAAGCACCAGGCTTGTCGTTGTTGTTTTTTTTTTTTAAAAGACTGCTTCCTGTTGGACATTTTAACCTCTTTTTTTTTTTTTTAAAGGATTGTTTTTTTCTACTGTTTTAAACCTCCACGTTATGTCTTTTATTGGATTATTTATTGGAAGAATTTTTAAGCACTGCACTATTTATTGAACACTGTTTTTGTTGACTATTTTAATAAAAGCACTATGCACCTTTTTGCACATTTATGCCATCCCCTTGCTCAATTGTTTATTGCCTCAACTGTCTGCTCATCGGTGACATTACCAACGATGTTGGGTTGAAGGGCTTCCGAATAGCGATGGGAGCGTGGAGCCAAACCCGCATCGTCACAGTCCTCAGATATAGAAAAAATGACAGGAAAATGCAGTGCTTGTCAACAGCATCTCCCAAGAAATCAAAGAGAACCTCTAAAAAGTCATGTCTTACCTGAACTGCCATGGTACAATCTTGGTGCAGACATCTTCAAGCTACAAGGTCAGTCATTTCTTCTCACAGTGGACTATTTCTCTAAATACCCAGAAGTTCAGCAGATTAGGGACAAAACAGCACAAACAGTGATTGCAAAACTGAAAGCTGTGTTTTCAAGGCATGGAATTCCTAAGGAAGTGATTAGTGCCGAGGTATGGCAGTTTCCCAAATACTGGGATATAAAATGGAAGTTCTCCAGCCCTGGATATCCCCAGTTAAATGGTGTGGCAGAGAGAACAATAAAAACACTCAAACTGATGCGTAAGAAGGCTCTCCAGACGAACATAGATGCATATCTTGCATTACTTAATTTAAGAAATACACCAATTACAGGATTAGGTTTCTCACCAGCAGAGTTATTGATGGGCCATGTTCTCACAATCACCCTCCCTATAACAAGTTCCATGCTGAAACCCAGACACACACAGAAAATAAAATTGAGATTAAAACAGAAGCGACAAAAACAGAAAACATATTATGATCAACACACAAAGTCACTTTCTGTCCTTGGTCCAGGAGCAAAGGGCGGTGTAGAAACCCTGCAAGGCTGAAAACCACCAATAGTGGTATGGAAACGTCAAGAACCAAGGTCTTATGACATTGTGACTTCAACAGGCCAAAAGTATAGATGCAACAGATGACATCTTAGGCCACGTAAAGGTGACACTTTTATAGTTGATGAGAAAGAAGAAGACTACTGTACTATAGAACAGGTGCCAACTCAAGAATATGCAGGTATACCACCTCCAGAAAGCCACTAAGGGGAAGACCAAATGGACAGTCAAGTTTGAAAAAGATCAACTAGAAGTGGCAGGATTGTAAAAATGCCTGAAATATTTAAAGATTTTGTAATGGACAACAGTAAAATGTAAGATCCAGCAGTAGGCCAAGTACTCATGACCTCTGGGCCTCAGGATTACATAAGCACACAGTACTCGGCAGTTAACTGATAAAATGAAAAAAAAATGTGTGCATGTGTACATAGTTGGTTATCTCTAATGAAAAATAGTAAGAAAGAAATGGAAAAGTGACTTTTTTTTGGAAAAAGGGGGATATACAGTAGTATATTGTGAATTAAGGTTATAAATAAAGTTATGAACCAGACAACCAAGGTAAATATATAAACAGTAGGGAGAGTAAATAATTGCTTTAATAAATTAAAAGCTTGTCAGAGTTAACCATCTGTCTTGCACTGAATCATTTACATAATCTTCCAGAGTGAATAAAGAATACTACAGGGTGCCTTGGATAATGGACTATCTGTTGAGCAGACTGCCGTTTGTGAGGTTCAAGAACTTTGTCTCTGATATGAATGTCCTCAACATTGGAGCACCACATGAAGCAATTCTTTCTAGTTTTCTCTTTATTCTGAACACCTCAGACTATAACACCAGGTCATGTGTTTTGCAGGTATTCTCAGTTGATAATGCACGTATGGGGTGTATCAATAGGAAGAAGGAGACAAGTATACAAGTCAGGTGAAGAACTTTGTTTCTTGGTGCAGAAAGAATTTTCTGTAACTTAACATCAACAAAACCAATTAATTAGTAAGTAACTTTCACCATACTGAACTTTCTCTACGGTTACTGTTCAGGAAGTGAAGGAGGAGGTGGTGCATTGCTACAAGAACTTGGAACCCACATCAATGACAGGTCTCATAACACATAGGGGCTATAAACAATGTTGCAAATCCTCTCTCTAACACACTAACATTGAGAACATTCAGCCAATTAATTATTCATCAGAAGTGCAAGAAGAAACGCTACTTAGGGCGCCTTCATACCAGCAGTAATATACATGGAAACTGTCTCACTGTGACTGTGACTGCCAAGTTAGAGGTTTTCTTTCTTTTTAGTTATTCTGGTGTGTGTGTGTGTTCAGACAGTGATGTGTGTGCATTTATTGATTGATTGAATGAACTTCTAAAAAAGATCTATATCTATCTTTTGTTCCAGCGGAGGTGTTCTTGAAAATTTACCAAAAGAAGGAATCCCATCCTGCACATTGTGCAAGCTTTGTAATAAAGTAGCTCTAGCGCATATATAATAAACTGAAATTTAGAGTGAAATTATTTATTAAAGACTTGGAACTGTCAGCAAGATACTCTGCTAAAACCATTGAAAGGATGTCAGACACAGTCAGAGCCTTGGGGCTGAGTTTGCAACAAATAAAACAACAACTTTATTAAAAATGTGGAACAGCCATTATGTAAGTATAAGTACTATTATTTAAGTACTCTTCTTGGTAGTTTGAGCACCCCACAAATGTTAAACAATAAAGCAGACTGGAGCATGTTCATGGCCCAATCTAAAGATATCCTGATTCAAACAGTCCAAGATTATTTTTTGAAATATAGAATTTAGTCATAATACGAGCACAGAGCAGTGATTTTGAGGTACCCATTTCCAGTTTACTAATAGACACACATTGCCTTTCTAAAATAATGGGGCATTCTGACCTTTTATTGGCTTTTAATTAGACCAATATAAGGTGAGGGTGTCTTTAAAAAACAGGAAAATAAATATTACATCTGTTTCTTTAAGAAACTGTATAAGCTGGGATCTGTCAGTATAGTCAGTCATACCGGTAATGCAATATGTAACCAATGATTTTCCTTAGTATACATAAAATTATGGGATTTCAAGCAATATGAAAAATACCCTGTGGTATTTAATGTTATTGTTCATTGTTGTCTGAACACTCTGGTGCTCTGGAATATATCATAAATCATCTATGGAAAACTTAGGATGTGCAAATCTTAGGTAGATGAATCACATCATATGCAAATAAGCATTCTTCAAACAAAACCCACACTATGCCTCACCTTCTGACCATCAAGCAAAGTGTACACTTTTCGTAATAACTGCACATTTAGATGTTGGGTGTGAAAAAGCTTTAAATAATAAACTCATGCAAATTATAACATGGTTTTTACACAGTATTTGGATGTATTCTCATGCTCTGATGTGATATTTTCTTTTGCTCATTCTGAGTTGAATATAGCACTCCAAATCATATATGCACTGTCATGGAGTGCATAAGTCCCAATAAGATTCAACAGGACACTGCCCACTAGAGGGGAATATCACCCTCAAACCCCAGCTAGTAATAAGGGAAAGTGCAAAGTCTTTATAAATAAAACTCTTTATTTGTTTAAAAACTAGGGTGCTTTGCCTCCTGCTCACTTCACTCACCAACCCCTGTGCCTGCGCTACACGCTAGCTTCTTTGAGGTTCTGTTGCTCGCATATGGGGATGCGGTTATACAATTTAAACAGATTTTTATTTTCATAGGAATTGTTACATATGCATAATAGAACTATTTTACATTACAGTCAGTAATTAACCATATAAAAAAGAGTAAAATGTAATGATTTGAAAGTAAATTATGTTTCATATTGCGTTAGAGTTATTAGTTGATAATACGATTTTGTTCTGTTTGGCTTTGAAATTAACATGCAATACTTTTTAAACTTACACTTTACTGTAAAACTGAAGTAAAAGCAATTTTTTCAATTAAACTTTCGTCAATATCGCAATGAATTTTGATTCTTTGTTTGGACTTTCATCGCGACAACTAAACATATAAATGACCGTGATTGAATTTTGTTTCATTCTGTCTATTAAATAAAATTACTTTTTCAAATGTTTCACTCTGAGATTTGTTAATTGTCTTTGCAAAAGCTATTCTAACGGGAAACTGTTAACGTTTTAGTACGAATGGCATATCAAGATCTCCTTTGTTGTGTCATGTAATCCGCAGAAGATGTACTACATTACCTTTCTTGGATACATCCTTCTTTCTACAGTGATTTGTGCGGTGGAAGACCAGACGGTGTTAACTGTTGTACAAAGTAGTTATTCTTTGGGATATTGTAAGTTGATGTTTTCATCTTCCGCACGATCACCACCAACTGTTTCAGCATAGTCTATTGATACACATTTAACCAATTTGCAGTGTAACCGATTGACATTTTTGGTGTTACCAATAGTCAAAGGGAAAGTCTACAGGACGGTAGTGAGACCAGCTATGTTATATGTGTTGGAGATGGTGGCACTGACCAGAAAGCAGAAGACAGAGCTGGAGGTGGCAGAGTTAAATATGCTAAGATTTGCACTGGGTGTGATGAGGATGGATAGGATTAGAAATGAGTACATTAGAGGGTCAGCTCAAGTTGGACAGTTGATAGACAAAGTCAGAGAGGCGAGATTGCAAGTGAAGGTTTATGGATGTGGTGAGAAAGGACATGCAGGTGATGGATGTAACAGAACAAGATGCAGAGGACAGAAAGATATGGAAGAAGATGATCCGCTGTGTCAACCCCTAATGGGAGCAGCCGAAAGAAGAAAAAGATGAATTCATTTGACTTCATTGTTTCTTGCTGCTAGGATTGCTCGTGTACTAATTTTTTCTGTTGATAACCCTTCGTGATGAAATCCATACTAATAAAAGGCAAAGCCCTCCCTGACTGACTGACTGACTGACTGACTCACTCACTGACTCATCACTAATTCTCCAACTTCCTGTGTAGGTAGAAGGCTGAAATTTGGCAGGCTCATTCCACAGCTTACTTACAAAAGTTGGGCAGGTTTCATTTCGAAATTCTACGCATAATGGTCATAACTGGAAGCTATTTTTCTACATTTACTGTAATAGAGTTGAGCTCGAAAGCCATGGGGGGCGGAGTTTCGTGTGACATCATCACGCCTCCCACGTAATCCCGTGAACTGACTGTCAACGCAGTACGTAGAAAACCAGGAAGAGCTCCAAAAAGCACTGAAGAAAACATGCATTATATAATTGAGAAGTCAGCGAAACAATAAGAAGCGAGCGAGTGACATATACAACCATATTCATGAGTGCTGCTACTTCGGAAACAAAGCACGGTATAAACCTAAAGTTTAAATTAAGTTCATAGACAGGCTGCCGCTGGCGTTTGTCATGCCCACGGGTAATGCGGGATACAAGTTTAATGAGAGGACGCAGGATATAAACGAGAGTTTTGATCACTTTGTAACTAAGTTAAAATTGCAGGTGAAGGGCTGTGCGTATGCAAATTCCGAGAGACTGTGTTTGTGGGGTTTGACAGTTAAGGCGGGAGGGGGAGTGACGTCATCATCTCCCCTCCCATTCAACTCATTTCGCTCTGAGCTGGGCTCCTCAGCTAACGCAGTATTATAACTTTGTGACGCTGCCACCAAATACTCACAGAAAAATCCACAAGTTAATACACACGCTGTGTCTAGAGTTTCTCCACACTGAATCCTCCAGGCACTACTTACAAAAGGTTACATTGACAATTGTGTTATTTTTAAAATGTTTCCTTTTCTTAGCACAAGCACAGCTGATAAGCTTCGATGCATGTGCTCCATAACGTGTTAAAAATCACGCATTTAATCACAAGCAAAGGGGAACTTCTGTCAATGCATGATTTCCTGGTACACAGATTACATTGATCAGCGTTTCCCGATTCATTTTAGCCTCGCACCCCCTTGGTTTGAGAGGAAGTATCAAAAAATATGAGGTTAACACAGAAAAACAGATCACCAATTGAAGCTTTATGAATAATCGATTCGCCATCAATGATTGTTTTGGTAAAGCCATACTCAGTGTATTCATTAGATGAACGGTAAAAAAGTAAGAGCGAGGGGAGGGTGACGCAGGCAAAACCACAATAGCACGCGGGCTCGATGTACTGTAGTGCGCGTCAACTCGATCTGAATTGCACGATCACATTCAAAAAAATATATTTTTTCAAGTTCTATTTAGTCCATATGTGTCAAACTCAAGGCCCTCCGGCCACATCCGGCCCGGCGTGTAATTATATCCGGCCTGCGAGATCATTTTATATATTACTGTTATTAATGGCCAGGGGGTATGAAGCGCTGGTAACACAATAAACTACAGATCCCATAATGCAGCGCTTCAGCTGCCTTGCCAAACACTTACCGCGTTAATCAAGTCTAGCTTATGATGCTGCAAGTTATTCCGAAGCTAGTCCACACGATGCCAAAGAGAAAAGTTGACTCTGAAAATAGAGCCTTTAAAAACCGATGGGAGGCTGGGAGGCCACCGTGAATGTCTGTTGCAAGGTGCGGCCATCTTGTCGATGATAAATACAGGGACGTGTGCCGAACGTTGTGTCGGTGAAAAGGTGCCTTGCGCTTCACCACGAACATTTTTCCCAATCAAACATACTCCAAGACCTGCTCCTGGTTACAAATGAACCCCATCCCCAGTTTGGTGGCAATCGGATGCCCGGTGCAGATTTGTATGGCAGACAAACAAACATACCTACATACACACACACATACATAGACTCTGCTTTATATATTAGATGAACAGTATTTTTGGAAATCCTGTAGCATCAATATCTATTAAATCCATCAGAAGTACAGAATTCATCCATTTTTGATTTGTATCCTATTTATCCAGTTCATGATCATGAGTAACTGGAAAACTGTACACGGACTAAGGGAAACCTGAAAACCTTCACACAGGCAGTGTCCACACAGTGGTTAGTGCAGCTAACTCACAGATTTAGCTTCCTGAGTGCATGTTGTATGTCCTATCATTGTCTATGCAGAGTTGACAGTTCTCCCCATTGTTGCAATGCAATATTTCTACGGTTATTTTCTGCCGTGTGCAAAGTGCTACCAGTATAGTTTCCTCAAAACCTTTGATTGGATTAAACAGGTTTGGGAATTTATGCATTCTTAATTATAGGTCTTCAAATAGTCATGTACTGATGACAATAATGAACTTGCCATGTTTTGAAGTGTTTGGCATATAGTGACTGTACTGCAAGTGATATTAAAAGTGGCAAGCCATAAAGGCAAGGAAAAAGGACCAGAAGATAAAACTCTAATCAAGAGACTATTAGGGGTCAAAACAGGAAAGACAAAAGATCAGGCAACAAAAAACCAAAACGTAACTAAAAATCAAAATCGATTGATTGAATAATAAGAATGGTGCTGTCCACTGGAAAAAAATGGCTTTGTGAGAGAGCAAACATATTACAACAAAACAGAAGACTCAAATCAAAGCAAAACTACAAAATTAAAGTGGAATTAACATAATTTGAAAGGAAAAAAGTATAAAAAAACATGCAAAGAATTGTAAATTGCCTATGGTGAAATTACACTAATTATTCTCCCAAAATTATTGATGAATGATTGAAGGTATTAAGAAGTTGCAATTTTAATAGACAGCCTAACACAAGCACTAGCTTTCTGCCTAAGGTCAAGTGTCAATGCTTTTCCATTTCCATTTATTTGGTTAGCAGATGCTTTTATCCAAATCAACTTACAATAATTTTAATTGTTATTTATACATAAGAAATAATAATTATAAGAAAGACAAAAAACAAAAATGAAACTCAAATAAGTAGGATGACTTATGACTTTTTTCATGTAATAATATTCAGTATCTCTTCCACTATTTCATTTGTTGGTTTGTTGGTGGAGGTCTGCAATGGTGACACCTAGTAGAAGCAGAATCTGGTATTAAGAGGAAAAGCAGTAGATGTTCCAGTACCAGCATATAAAATATACATTCTTCTCAGAAGCTTTTCATGTGCCACAGTGGAGAATTAAGGTGTCTAAACAGGACTATAACACATATCGGTTTAGGTAGGTAGGTAGGTACTTTAATTGTCCTTAAGGGGAAATAAAAATTTTACAGAGGCTTCCAAAAATAAAATATATACATACACATACAGTACTTAACAAACAAACAAACAACACCCTGCCCCATCCACCAGCATTTAAAGCGATTTACCAAAATTATACTGGTACAGAATGAATCATTTCTTTTGCTGAGTTATCCAGGATATTATAACTTACTTTCGTGGGTAGTGACATGGATACATTCAATCTGCATTTCAATGTCTTCATCACAAGTTTAGTTTTAACTGTGCTATAATCACTTTTTTCACCATTAAGCATTCATAGAAATCTCAAGTCCTCCTCCTGCTTTTTCTGCCTAGTCTAACAAACCAGTCCAACATTAAAATATGTCTGAAATAAGAGGTGTTAGCCAGTTCTCTGCATTACCCAAAATATTGTAGTACCTGAACTTATGGTAAGTTGCTTTGAGATATACCAGTTCAAACACCTTATTCAAAGGCATTAGAACAGTGTTTCTCAACCTTTAAGTATTTGCAACCCGAGTTTTCATAACAGTTTTAATCGCACCCCGCTAATGTTTTTTTGAAAGGAGCCCACTAATACCAATTTGTTCTTTTTTAAATTAATGATATATCATAGATGCATATTTTATTATACCTACTTAACTTTTATCAACATTTATCTAACTCTATATTTATTTTTCTAGCATCAGAATGTAGTTTAAGTTCATTTGTTTTGGTTGCAATAGATGTATTTTTCATATTTTTGATTCTTGTTTTCTTTTTTTCACATCTTCGTGCCCCCCTTTTTGTTACTTCGTGCCCCCCTAGAGGGGCCCGCCCCACAGGTTGAGAACCACTGCATTAGAACATTTCTCATTCTTCATCATATGAAGTCAGGCCATGAAAGCGAATTGAATGGCAGCAAATACATTTGACGTGAGTAAAACGTCAAAAATCAAAATTCAACAAAAAGATTCAAGCAGCATAAACTGTTTAAAAAGAGAATTCAATGTTTAGCACATGTTAGTATAGTACATGTTTGAGTGATATGAGTATTCGGACGGGATTTGGGCTGTTAGGTGATGCTAAGGTTGGAAAGGATTAAAGTCAGGAGCTGGCAGGACATGGTAAAGTCATGGTTCATAGAATTTTTAAGGAAGACTCTCAGTCTTTGCACAAGTGCCTTTTTTTCTTATCTTCTTAAGGAGTAAAGGCTGGGGTGTGGTCAAAAAATAGGGCCTGTTAAAGGCCATTGCGGCCTTCTTTGTGTGCTTTTGAGCTCAACATGTATAATATTGTTGTTGTTGAACTGATCTGTATTATCAGCCACTAGAGGCTGTTCATTTCCTAGGCATGGTGAGACCTTTTTGCACTAGGCTACTTTTATGCTTGATTCCATTTAAGAGTGGACATAAGGTGTATTTTAGTGCTGTCTCAAGCCTTCTAGCTGCATACTTAGGCTTATTCCCCATTTCCATTTGGCAACTTTTAAGTAAAGTTCACCTTGTAGAACTTAGTTTTGGGTCACAAGCTGTCAGCAGTGGATCATAAGCTCCTACTGTTTAAATTGGAAGTGGGTCATGAAGTTAGTTGTGAGTTGGTTGCCCCAGTGGGTTTTGAGAGGGTCACTGCTCTGATGATCATGCTTGATCTGCTTCCCACTCTAACAGTTGCACTCAAATCACCAAGGGAGGTGGGTCACAAAGACACTTATATGAGAAAAATTGAGTCATAACACCAAAAAGGTTAAGAGAAACTGTTCTAGAACAGGGGTGGGCAATGTTGGTCCTGGAGAGCCGCATTGGCTGCAGGTTTTTGTTTCAGCCCAATTGCTTAATTAGAAACCAATCCTTGAAAATCTCAGACCTTATTTAATTTTATGGCTTGTTAGTCTGTGCAATGTAAGGCTCTTAAATCGTAGATTTTTTTTCCTTTCCATGGATATCATCCAAATGATTTGAAGCTTAAAATGGATCATTTTTATTGAATCAAACAACACATGATGAACACACACAAATATGTAATTTGAAAAAAGCTAGCTGGAGAACTGCTGGCTGCTTTGTCATTTCCATCTTATTCCTAAAAAGGAGCCATTAAAACACTGGATACAGCAGTTTAAGAATGAAATGAACAATTAAGTGCACAGAATCTTAACAAGCAAGACCATTAAAATGAAGCATCAAAATGTCATTTAAGCAATAAGTGCTCCATCGGCATTAATTGACTTCTCATTTAGAAACTGGGCTGGAACAAAACCTGCAGCTACTGCGGCTCTCCAGGGCCGACAATGCCCACCCCTGTTCTAGAACATATACAGTTAGGTCCATAAATATTTGGACAGAGACAACTTTTTTCTAATTTTGGTTTTGTACATTACCACAATGAATTTTAAATGAAACAACTCAGATGCAGTTGAAGTGCAGACTTTCAGCTTTAATTCAGTGGGTTGAACAAAAAGATTGCATAAAAATGTGAGGGAACTAAAGTATTTTTTTTAACACAATTCCTTTATTTCAGGGGCTCAAAAGTGATTGGACAAATTAAATAACTGGAAATAAAATGTTCATTTCTAATAAATGAAAACCATTTGCTGGCAATGACGGCCTGAAGTCTTGAACTCATGGGCATCACCAGATGCTGGGTTTCCTCCTTTTTAATGCTCTGCCAGGTAGGGATGAGCGGTATCCAAATTTTGATACCGTCAAACCTCCTCCCTATTTTACCTCGGTATACGGTATTACCGTGAATAATAAAAAAATTGTGACGTAAGCCTCAGACAGCATCACCAAACTGTTGGCTTGTGCCTAAACCGTTCAGAAACTGAATATCAAACACTAATACTGAAACAATAACAAAATAACATGCAGAACAATATTAACAACTTTTATTAGCAACAAATAGCAGTTTATAAAAAAGTGCAAATACAACAGTCAAACAGAATTAAATTAACATAAACATCCAGAACAGTTTTCAGCGAGACGCTACACAAATCAATTAAATTAAATCACACCGGCTGAACAACTTTTAATAACAAATATGAGCAGCTTATAAAAAAGTGCAACTAGACCCACAACAGTCAACCAGAGTTGAATTAACATAAACATCATCCATATTATAAAAAGTATTGCCAAGCAATAGTCCTAAACAAAAAAGTCTTCTTTCCAATATCGTTTTTAACGTAAACCAAATAAAAATACCTGAATCAATTAAATAAAAATAAACACAGTGCGAAAAGGAACGAATGGCAAGTGGCATCAATCTATTCAAGATTTCTCGCTAGAAAAACCAGCATGTTTACTTTGTCCGGCTTTAACAGGGCACGTTGTGGACCGACAACTTTACCTGCGGTGCTGAAAACCCGCTCCGATGGTGTGCTTGTGGCACAGACGCACAGGTACTTTCGTGCCACTCGCGACATTTGGGGAAAACGCCCGGCAGCATTTTTCCACCAGAGAAGTGGGTCCTCGTCTCCTTGAGTAACTGGCTCCAAACAGTAGGCTGTTATTTCAGCTCCGACTCGGTCCTCTACGGTGCCGACGGGACCTGCCATTGCATCAGATTTTTTTTGCAGCATACTCCCCAAAGTCATCTTTTTTCGTGAGGGTGCAGGTTGCTCCTCTCCCTCTTCCACTCTGATGGCCACTGGACCTGCTGCTTCTAAGCTCACGATCTCAGCCTGTAATTCAGCCTTGGTCTCAGCCAATGCGTTGTCATCCGTCTCATATCCTCCACGGTAACGAGGGTCGAGGAATGTGCATTTTCGCAATATTTTGCGCACTGAATTGGATTCATACTTGGCCTCCAGCTTTGTTAGAATTCCAGTTTTGATTGACTTTGTTAGCTGGGGGTCATTTTCTGACGCAGCCAACACATTGGCCCTGCAGAGCTGTAGTATGGGGAGGATACAGGAACTGGTCACATAATTTTCTCCTGACAAAATATCAGTGAAGTCACCGACTGGTTTCAGTGCTTCGTGAACAGCTTTCAAGACGTCCATGTCCTGCCAGGTCAGGGACAGGCTGCTCCTTCTGTCATCAGACAGGACGTGTCTGATTGCTTGGGCCTGCTCGAGGATTCGCTCCACCATTGCCAGTTTGGAGCCCCAGCGAGTTGCGCAGTCCTGCCGACGGATGGATGGATGAATTAATTAATGAATGATGAATAAATGATTAAATAAAGTATCTATCTATCTATCTATCTATCTATCTAAATGAATGAATAGGCCTAAATAAACGAATGAATGAATAAATAGGCCTAAATAAACGAATGAATGCATAAATAAATAAGTCCATTAACGTATATTATTCCACTTGGTGAAATTTGCATGCACATTTATTTCAGGCTAAATAAGTCCCTTATGCGCATCAAGCCTGCATTTACTTGATAAAAAAATACAGGAAAAAAATTACAATTTAAAAAATGGTTTTCTATTTTAATATAGGCTACTTTTCAATATAATTTATGTGATGCAAAGCATATATATATATATATATATATATATATATATATATATCTATCTATATATATATATATATATATCTATACTAATAAAAGGCAAAGCCCTCACTCACTCACTCATCACTAATTCTCCAACTTCCGTGTGGGTGGAAGGCTGAAATTTGGCAGGTTCATTCCTTACAGCTTCCTTACAAAAGTTGGGCAGGTTTTATATCGAAATTCTATGCGTAATGGTCATAACTGGAAGCAGTTTTTCTCCATTTACTGTAATGGAGATGAGCTTGAACGCCGTGGGGGCGTTTCATGTGACATCATCACGCCTCCCGTAATCACGCAGTACATAGAAAACCAGGAAGACCTCCAAAAAGCGCTGAAGAAAACATGCATTATATAATTGAGAAGGCAGCGAAACAATAAGAAGCGAGCAAGTGACATATACAACCATATTCATGAGTTCTGCTACTTGAAACAAAGCACGATGTAAACCTACACTTTAAATTAAGTTCATAGACAGGCTGCGCTGGCGTTTGTAATTTAGTGCCTGCCCATATAAGGCCGTCCGTCAGCGGCAATCCAATAGCAAACTGCCACGGGTAAATATTCACGGGTGAAGGACTGTGCTTATGGAGAGGAAGATGAGATGGTCAGGGTGGTGTTTGACACAAACTCAGCGAAACTGCGAGAGAAAGTTTTAAGTGCCAGGACTAAGGTAACATTAAATACAGCCACGGACATAGCACAGATGGCACCAGCACAGCTGGGAACCTTCGATGCATGTACACCGGCGGCTCACGTGAACTGGCGCAGTGCACAGATAAAAGGCAACAGTTCCAAAGAGCGCTGAACAAAAACCGAATTACACAATTGAAAAGGCAGCAAAAAATATGAAGCGTCTGATAAGCATATTCATAAATCCAGCTACTGCGGAAACAAAGCACACGGTGGAAAAAGTCAATGTCCCGCTAAAGGAAGACAGTGTAAAAAAAACCTGTGCATGCAGTGTGTCAGGTCTCAGATAAAGAAGAAGACGAGCTGTTTATTGATGCAGTAAGAAACCTGTCATCTTTACAACGATTGACAAACACGGAATGTAACTTGAACACAACACATCCTACAAATACGAACCTGATTGAAAGAAATAATGATAATCAAATCCTTGATGACAGCAACACTCAGTAACACTCACAAAACAAATACTGTATATTGACAGTCATGTTACGTTATTTTTAAAATGTTCCCTTTTCTTTTTCTACCTTTTTAACACACTACTTCTCCGCTGCGATCACGCGGGTATATATATATATATATATATATATCCCGCTCTACATACTCGAATAATGGATACTTTATTCGCCATCAATGATTGTTTTGGTAAAGCCATACTCAGTGTATTCATTAGATGAACGGTAAAAAGTAAGAGCGAGGGAGGATGACTCATTGAGGCATGCAGGCTGTAGTCTTGCGTCAACTCTATCTGAATTGCGATCACATTTGAAAAACATATCTTTTCAAGTTCTATTTAGTCCATATGTGTCAAACTCAAGGGCATGGGCCACATCCGCCCGGCGTAATTATATCCGGCCCGAGATCATTTTATATACTGTATTATTGTTATTAAAGCCGGGTATATGAAGCGCTGGTAACACAATAAACTACAGATCCCATAATGCAGCGCTTCAGCTGCCTTGCATCAGGGTAACCTGAATGCAATTCAGAAGATACAGAAAACAGCATAATTAAATAAGAATCTGACACTTCAGCGGACGTTTTAACCGTGCACAATCACAAAGTGATTTCAAGTGAAGCTGCTTTTATGGGAGACACAAATGCACCAGTTCACCTTGCCCCACTTTCCCTGTTGCCAAGTACTGTTAAACCAAGTCGTCACTACGGTGTTCCCAACACGCACTTTGCTGATAAACTGAGCGCACTGCGCACTGAGTTTGCACGGCGCTTTGGTGACTTTGATGAACAAAAAAAGTCCGTCTACATGCGGCTCGAACCTTGTGCATGTTTGGTAGCACATATCTGTGTGAGAAGCTCTTCTCAGTGATAAAGACTAACAAAACAGCACACAGGAGTCGCCTCACTGATGAGCACCTGCAATCCATCCTGAGAATCTCCACAACACAGAACCTCACAGCAAACAGAAACGAACCTGTGGCCAAAAAGATGCCAGGCGTCCAGCTCTAAAATGACATATGAGCAAAGACAACTGAATGATTTGATTTGTTATTGCACGTAAGAGCGGAGTCAATCGTTTTAACAAACAGCGTATTGCACTGATACTGAAATAGCTGTGTGTGTATATATGTAGATATGTATGTATATGTATATATATGTTTATATATGTGTGTGTGTATATATGTATATATATATATATATGTATTTGTGTGTATATATGTGTATATATATATATATATGTTTATGTGTGTGTGTGTAAATATATATATATATGACAACAACACTCATCACTCACAACAGTGACAAAACAATTACATTGACAATCAGGTTACGTTATTTTCAAAATGTTTCCTTTTCTTTTCATTGCTTCTTTAACACACTACTTCTCCGCTGCGCTGGTATTTTGCTAGTATATATATATATATATATATCCCTTTTTTTATATTTGAGCCCCTGCCCCTGAGGAACTCTCTGCACGTTTTATGCTTACCGTTATGAGACTATGTTTTGGGAGTCCCAAGTCCACTTGCTTCTTGTGGAGTTCATGCTTACGTTGCCAGCTGTGTGAAAAGGCCCCGACAATATTACGGCATAGTCCGGTGGGCTTCGGTTTTTGCCTCTGGTCATGCAATCCATTTGTGACAGCCAAGTTTAGATTGTGACCGAAGCAGCATAGCCACGCCAATGCAGGGACCTGATTGCGGCATGAATGTTGGCAGCGTTGTCAGTGGTTATGGCTGAAAGTTTTTTCTCGTCAAGTTGCCATTCCTGAAGTGCAGCTCTGAGCGCAGCAGCAAGATTGTCTGCTGTATGACTCTCAGGAAAATACGTAGTTTGGAGGCATTTGGATTCAAGTTTCCAGTCAGGTGTAATAGTATGGACAGTCAGAGACATATATGGTGTCATGTTAACTGACGACCACATGTCAGTTGTTAAGGAATAACTGTGTGACGCTGACAGCAGCACTTGAACATTGTCTCTAACTTTACTATATAAATGTGGGACGGCTGTTTGTGAGAAATATTTCCGTCCAGGCAGCTCGTACTGGGCATCTAGGACCTTTACCATGTCCGTAAGGACTTTTTCCACTGTGTGGAAAAAGACCATTTCCTTCGCCAAGTATTTTGTCACTGCATCAGTACAGGTTTTCCAACGGACACTGTCCCTTTTGTACTTTGTTGCTTTCCCAAAGGCCCCCATTATCGTCGGCTGCGTACTGGCGGTGGACCTAAATGTTGTTGGTCCTGCATCGGGAGGCGTTGAAACTGTTGCACTGAGTGAACTCGGGTCCATCCTCGCAGCAGTGAGTGGATGGTGGTTTCAGATATCGACCTTAGGTTCGATGTATTTCCATCTCGCGGTCACCTTTTGTTGCACAATTTGCAAATTGCCTCGTCCGTATTTACCGCCTCTCCCTTCTCGTTCGGCCGAAACCCGAAATACTGCCAAACTGCAAAAGTTGTGTTCTTTTTCGAGACCAGGTCACTTGGTGCGCGACTCGCCATCTTTCCCCACCTCTCTTTTCTCCTCCACGCTGTCATGTGATGACAACCACGCATCGCATACGCATTTTTAGGCATTAAATAAATTATATTTAATATTTAATCCTTGTCTCCTATATAAGTGCATTGTTTTTATGACGGTATAACGGTATTGAAACTGACAACGTTGCTATTTTTAGATCCCGCGGGATACCATATTACCGTTTTACCGCCCAAGCCTACTGCCAGGCCTTTACTGCAGTGGCTTTTAGTTGCTGTTTCTTTGTAGGCCTTTCTGTCTGAAGTTTAGTCATCAATAAGTGAAATGCATGCCCAATTTGAGTAAGATCAGGTGACTGATTTGGCCATTCAAGAATTTCCCACTTCTTTGCTTTAATAAACTCCTGGGTTGCTTTGACTATATGTTTTGGGTCATTGTCCATCTGTATCATGAAACGCCCCCCAATCAGTTTGACTGCATTTAGCTGCATTTGAGCAGACAGTATGTCTCTGAACACCTCAGAATTCATTCGGCTGCTTCTGTCCTGTGTCACATCATCAATAAACACTAGTGTCCCAGTGCCACTGGCAGCCATGCATGCCCAAGCCATCACACTGCCTCTACTGTGTTTTACAGATGATGTGGTATGCTTTGGATAATGAGCTGTTCCACGCCTTCTCCATAATTTTTTCTTGCCATCATTCTGGTAGAGGTTGATCTTGGTTTCATCTGTCCAAAAAATATTTTTCCAGAACTGTGCTGGCTTTTTTAGATGTTCTTTAGCAAAGTCCAATCTAGCCTTTCTTTTCTTGAGGCTTATGAGTGGCTCGCACCTTGCAGTGCACCCTCTGTATTTACTTTCATGCAGTCTTCTCTTTGTGGTAGACTTGGATATCGATACGCCTACCTCCTGGAGAGTGTTGTTCACTTGGTTGACCCATGGAAATGATTCTGCGATCATCCACCACTGTTGGACATCCAGGTCTTTTTGAGTGGCCGAGTTCACCAGTGCCTGCTTTCTTCTCAGGATGTACCAAACTGTAGATTTTGCCACTCGTAATATTGTAGCAATTTCTCGGATGGGTTTTTTCTGTTTTCGTAGATTAAGGATGACTTCATTCACCTGCATGGAGAGCTCCTTTGACCGCATGTTGTCTGTTCACAGCAAAATCTTCCACATGCAAGTACCACACCTCAAATCAACTCCAGGCCTTTTATCTGCTTAATTGATAATGACATAACGACGGACTTGCCCACACCTGCCCATGAAATAGCATTTGAGTCAATTGTCCAATTACTTTTGAGCCCCTGAAATGAAGAGATTGTGTTAAAAAATGCTTTAGTTGCCTCACATTTTTATGCAATCTTTTTGTTAAACCCACTGAATTAAAGCTGAAAGTCTGCACTTCAACTGCATCTGAGTTGTTTCATTTAAAATTCATTGTGGTAATGTACAGAACCAAAATTAGAAAAAAGTTGTCTCTGTCCAAATATTTATGGACCTAACTGAAGATTATGTATTATTTTAGATCTGCTTGAAAGCAGGTTTAGATGTAAAACAAAAGTTGATGAACAATAAAACTGAGGCATTAGTTATTAATTATAAAATACATATGTGGCTTCAGGCTTCATTTAGTCCCATAGCAAAATATGCGAGAGAGAGTAATATCCACCACAATTTTCGGTTCAAATTGATGATTTCTATTTGACAAAATGTTTCATCTAAGTGAGGGCTTTCTTTTAAAGTCAGCCTGGGATCTGTCTCTGGTCTCCTGCCCAAGTTGTCTGATGCACTTCCAAGTCATGTGAAAACCAGGGCAGTTACACACACAACACCTGGCCCCCTTGCAGGTCCCTATGCCCGGCTACCGGTGTCTTAAACTGGTCAAACCTTGAGGAACACTGCCAACTGTCATACGTGGGAATGAACTGCTCCCAGTAAGCCCATTCGCTCAGTCCTTCCATTATGGCCGCCTAGTTGGGTATAAATCCTTCTTTATCCCAGCCAGGATGCCTGTCCTCATTTCCTGCCTCTTAAAATATAAATTTATTAGAGTAGTTAACATTACATGAATCACATTACATCTTAAATCATCTGCACCTCTGAACTACAGTATCTCATTCAGTAAGTCAGTCATTTTACGGCATGCTTAGTCCTGAACAGGGCCACTGGAGCCTGTCCCAGCTAGCATTGGGTGCAAGGCAGAAAAAACCCTGGACAGGTGCCATTCCATCACAGGGCTAACAGACAGACACTCCAATCACACACTAAGGCTAATTCAGGATTGCCAATTCACCAAACATGCATGTCTTTGGGCTGTGGGAGGAAACCAGAGCACCCAGAGGAAACCCATGCAGACATGAAGAGAAAATGCAAACTCCATGCAGGACATGGGACACAAACCCTGGTCTCCTATCTGCAAGGTAGCAGCATTAACCACTGCACCACCATACCACCACTAGGTATAGTATGTGCAAATAGTTACTTCATTTGCTTTTGAGAAATCTAAACCATAGAGCACTGAAGTCCCAGAAGAAGTACAAGTGCCTGAATCGCAGAGAGTACCAAATTACAGACTATTTTCATTTTCAAGATTTCTGATCTCGAATTGAATGAGTAAACAAAATAAATAAAATGATATTACCGTACAATTCAAATATCCCTTTTCTGGGTCCACATTTTTCTTTAAGAACAGATGAGGAGAACATTTTTTTTTGGTAATTGATTTCAATAACAATTGAATTACACAAAATGTCCGTTCCCTTCTTAGTTATAAAACAATTTAATTTGTCATTCATCTGTTTACCTACTGTATGTCTTTTCCTTTCTTACAATAACCAGTTATGTTTTCTGCAGAATGCTGCTGTGAAAAAGTGCACAGGACCATTGAGAGAAATGGAGGGAGTGTTGTCCAACTGACCTCAGCCATCTGAAATCTGGTTTTGTTTATTCCACAGGATTTTAGACAGCCCACCACCACAGCTTACATCCTCCAGAAACAGTAAGGTGGCATTTTATTTTTCTTGTCAACATTTTTAAAGACCACCTTAAGTTTAATTCACTAGTGGTTTTTTTTGGATGGAAAAATGTGAGCATTGAATCAGAGCACTTTGCATGGGCAAAATGTAATCAAACAGTAGTTGCTAACATTTTAATAAAAAAAAAAAAAATGAGCAGAGGTCGAAAGAATGCACAAACAACACAACATCAAAAATACCGTAAGTGTCATTGGCACTACCTGATTGATTGACGCTTCTGAAAATAAATTTAATTGAATAATATTGTTATGACTGGACAGTCTCTGCCTTTAGACATTGCCTTGGGTAAAAAAGTAAGAATAATAAAATGGTGTAATGATGAAGATACTGTAAATATTATTTGCAAGCCAAAGGTAACTTTTAATATTTTAGTTTCAAACCAAAGGATTAAGAAGAGCCTGAAACTTTAAAGAGGCCATTTGCTGGCATTCCTTTGAACAGATGAATTCTAAATTTGCTGACACACCTAAAGCACAATCACCTGATGCTTTTCCTCTGTTCATGTTATCCAATTCTTTGTCACCAACTTCGCAATCCCAATCCACGTGCCTTAAGGTTTTTGAAATTGTCTGATTGTGCTTCTGCTATGACTCATTTTTATATGCAGTTATAATCTGCAGCCTTTTCTTTGTTTAATTATAAGCTACTGTTTGTAGTAAAGTATACTGTATGTTTAAATTAAAAATTGCACCTTTTTTTAGATATAAAGTGTACCTTATACATCTGCTTATTTCATAGGTTGCTGCTGAGGGACTGTTTAAATAAAAATGTCCATCCATCCATACATTATCCAACCCACTATATCTTAACTACAGGGTCACGGGGGTCTGCTGGAGCCAATCCCAGCCAACAAAGGCAGGGAACAAACCCTGGGCAAGAATGGCTTGCAAATACAAATCCCTGTAAACCATTTGTTTAAATGAAATATTTTGAGCATAATAGCAAAATTATCTACACAACTCCATCTGAATAACTGGTATAACCCTTGATCATTGGTGTCTTTCAGTCCCTCTACACTTCACAAGTCATTACCACAAGAACAAAGCTTAAAAGAAGTGTTGAGGCTGCCTTTTCCTGTTAATGTAAAAATCTGGAATACATTACCAAAAGAGATACACCAGGCTAATACTGCAGAACATTCTAAAAGACTCCTAAAATCTCACTTTTTCAATGTTTAAGCTTCAATTTAATTCTACTCTTAACACCTTAGATATGTATAGAATTATCATTCTCTTGAATCTTTTACTGTTCTCTGCGCCCCCATCGCCTCATCAAAGTTCTGAGCATCCATCCGCCTGTGATGTCAGAATGAAAGTGGACACCCCAACTTACCACAAGACCAACTGTGATGAATCCTCCAAGATGAAGCCTAAAAAAAGGGAATCAATGAAGAACTATTTAAGAACATTAAATCTTCTAAAAGCAGCCTGCCTATTATTCCAAGAACAAAGCTTAAAAGAAGTGTTGAGGCTGCCTTTTCCTGTTAATGTAAAAATCTGGAATACATTACCAAAAGAGATACACCAGGCTAATACTGCAGAACATTCTAAAAGACTCCTAAAATCTCACTTTTTCAATGTTTATTTTTTGTAGCTTCAATTTAATTCTACTCTTAACACCTTAGATATGTATAGAATTATCATTCTCTTGAATCTTTTACTGTTCTCTGCGCCCCCATCGCCTCATCAAAGTTCTGAGCATCCATCCGCCTGTGATGTCAGAATGAAAGTGGACACCCCAACTTACCACAAGACCAACTGTGATGAATCCTCCAAGATGAAGCCTAAAAAAAAAAACAATGAAGAACTATTTAAGAACATTTCGGAAGAATGACCAGTGTGGGCTAAGTGGTCTTTTAGCTTGGGACCCCTGTAGACCCCTTATGTTTTTTTCTCCAGTTTATTATTATTTATCTTTCTTATGTAAAGTGTGCATTATCTTTTGTTTACTAATAATGTAATATTATCGGAAATGATGTTGAGCTACATCCTTTGTATGAAAACGTGCTAAAGAAAAAAATGTTATTCAGTCAGTGATTCGTTGCACACCAATATCCCATGGTTGGAATTTCTCCATCAACACTGTTCAATGTCTTTTTTGTTTTCTTCCTATCTGTTGTCAACCATCTAGATCTTTTGTTGCCATATTGTGATTTTAGCCAAAATCTCTAGATTATAGTAATTTGTTTTTCTTTAGTATTTATAATTTCATATATATTCTCTGTTCTGTCTTTATTGGAGAATAAACTGTACTAAATTGAACTTTTGTATCGCTCTACCAATGTTCATTATTTTATCCAGGCCAGACACTCAGCCTGTGACGAGCCATATTGATGAACATAAAAGGAATACTAAGTATTTGTCTCAGGATTCTTGACATTATTTTTTGGGATTTGCACATGTAATTGTCGATTTCAAAATCTCCATTCTTCTCTTCCACATAGAGAGGAAAATACCATTGATTTATAGTTGCAAAGTGAAGCTTTTGGTGTTTGCTTTTCGCTGTAAATCCATTGGGTATGAATCAGTCAAATAGTCTGTCTGATTTCTTACATGTTTTAATGTTTTCCAGGCTGTTATAGTCATTAATTACTGTAGCAACATATAGGTAACAAACTTAAGTGGGCTATGCACAGACTCTTGATGGACACGACAGGAGGTGCTGCCTGGAAACTACAGTAGATTTGCCAGTGAAGACAAGTGACTGCATGTAGTAGGAGATATAAGAACTAATATGGGAAGAGTAAAAACCACCAAGTTCAGCACAGTTCTACAAGACCTACATGGTGGTGAGCAGTGCTGAAACAAACTCAAGCCAAAGCAGTAAATGAGATTCTTGTGGCCTTAACGTTCAAAAATGACATTCCTATACAAAATCTATAACTCTCTGTTTTCATCCATGTCACTTTTCTATAACACTGGGATTATTGTTTGAAATGTATTGTTTGATTTACACTGCCATGAAAAGGCAAATACACTCCATGAAAAGGTTTATGTTCTTCAACATATTTGCATGCAGGTGCTGCATATTCATCGTCATTATAAAACTATTATTAGACAAAGGTGATCTAATCTAACCAATAACAATGAAAATTATTCTCTGCTATGATTTATGGAAAAACTTGCATATTTCTATCCTGTCATTGCATTCTCCCAACCTCTATCTCTCTCAGCAGTTAGTGTAGCCTTCTTTTGGCAGAAGAAGACATTTTGCAGGCAGTTCCAGAACTTGTCTATCGGTCTCCTGCATCAATTTGAAGTAATTTCTGCCCACCTTCCCTTACTGTGTGATGTCTGAGGATTACTCCACATGTACTGCACACTTTCAGTGTTGTTAACATCTTGGTATAGACTTGGCCATTCCACAATCCTGTATTTCTTTTATTCTTGATTTGCTTGAATGTTCTTGGCAATTCTCCTGTTTCAAAGTCCACTGGTTCAGCTTCAGCCTTATGATTGATTGCCTGACATTTGCCTCAAGTACATCCTGCTGCAATATAGAATTCATATTTGGCTCTGTGATGACAACCTTGTGGGGCCCAAGGCAAAAATGCAGTCCAAACCATAAAGCTTCTGTTATTCAAAGGCAGTTTCTGTTTTTTGCCAAATAACTCTACCTGTGTCTAGTCTGTTCAGAGCATATTGTTGAAATAGTTCTGTTTTCAGTGTTATTTTTAAGAGCAGAGACTTCCTTAATCCTCACATTATGTGTAGACTGAGGTTGTCCAGTTTCATTTGGATTGTTGACTCATGAAGTTTGACATTGACATAGACTGTCAATCCCTTGATATTAGGATTAACAAAAGAATTAAAAGAATAAAAAAAATATTTTTTTCTACTGTTGGCCTGAATTTTTTCCAGTAGTTAGAATTTTTTTCATGTGTAAAGATGATCTTCAGATGGTGGAGTAATTGAGTACAATTTGAATATGGCTTCAAACCCTTCCCAGATTCATAGGGATCAAATGACTTTCTTTTGAGGTTTCCAGAGAGCTCTTTTACCCCGGACATGATGCAGCCACACACACCTCATTTGATCAGCGCAAACCACACGAATGATTTTTATAAAAGGAAGGCCACTTGAAACAATGACTAAATATAATTTTATCCAGGAATGACTAAAAATAATTGAGCTTTTCATGTGGTGTACTCAGTTTTACACACCACCATATCTTGCATTATAATTGGTAATGGACTCGCACCCCATCCACGAGTGTTTCCCAACTGTCAACCTGTATGGTCAAGATAGGCCTAGGCCCCCCATGAGCTTGAATGTGTGTGTTCGAATATAAATGTTTGAATGGATGTGTTGTAGGGCACAGCTTTTCACTTGCCTTGTAAAATATCTATGGAAAACACAATGCAAAATATATTTTGTACTTGGGGGCTGTCAAATGTTGCATTGTGTACTATAAATTGGCAATTTTCCCTCAGGGAAAAATAAAGTTCTATCGATGGATGGATGGATGGATGGAGTGATCTATCTATCTATCTATCTATCTATCTATCTATCTATCTATCTATCTATCTATCTATCTATCTATCTATCAGTATCTGAAAATGTATTAAACTCGATTCAGAATGACTTTGTAAAGTTGCATACTCTGTATTATATCATATGTGACATTCTGATATTCTTTACAGATCAACTAAGGAAGCAGAAACACAGAACCATATTGTTTGTACATGTTTGTTTTTTTTTTATAAAACTTCAGGCAGCTCCACTTATAATAAAGGATGTCAAGGCATGGCCCTGCAAGTCATTTCTTAAGACGGAGCCTGAAACAGATTTGCAAGGGTACATGTTTAATTGAACAATCACAATTTTAAACATAAGTAAAAATAATAAGTTATAAAAACATAGGCAGTATTTTCTTTTCTTTAAACATGAGAATTAAAAAAATAAAAGTGAACATAAAAGTTGAGATACGATTTTCATTACATGAGCTGCAATGTTATCATTATGAATTATTCACACACCATATCTTTGTATAGTTTCCTGTCTCTAAATATATATATATATATATATATATATATATATATATATATATATATATATAAATATATATTTATATATATAAATATATATTTATATATATATCAACAAATAATATTTACACCCAAGTACACTTTTTCCATCTGTTTCTATAATTAATACATAGCAGCATATCTGAACACAAAGAAATCAGTTTTTGTACAGTTACAGGATGCCCTCATCCGAAAAGCCACACCCACTCTGACTCCAGTCATTGGCCGGCTGATCTAAGCCTAATTAAAGTACAAAGTCTAATTCTTGGCCATCCCCACCCCGACAGACACCCCACACCCGTTTGCATACCCTCAAGGAATTCAGCATTCCCTTAGCTAAGAACAAAATTCCAAATAGTGCAGTTTTTCTCTCCTTTTCATTTTTGTGCTCCTTTCAAAAAACAAGACATTGAGCTTGGCTCCTTATAAATCTCAGCAAGCATTTGTCATGTGAGTGGTGCCCCTCCAGAAATCCTGGTTTGCCGCTAACTGCTAAAGTGTAGATAAGAAACTGTGGCTTGAGGAGCCATCTAATCATAGCCCTTTCATAAAAACACTCTATGGCTACTTCACCACCACTATAAACATTTTTTTTTTCAATTCTCAATTTACTTTTCCTGAAAACTGGGATACTGGAGGTGTAGCTTGTCTACACATATGCAGAGCATGTAAATTTCCCAAGTGTTCATTTAGTGTCTATCATTTTTTATTTTTATTTTTAACTATAATGAAGTACATGCAGCTGAAAGTAAAATCTATAGAATAATGAAAATACCAACATTGGATGAGAACAATACCATCAAATAGTGCAGCCCAGATAAGAACCACAGCAGATGAGGTACTTGACCAGCAAGAGAGTACTGGTGGAGAATGAGATAGCAGAGCAAAAATCAGCTAATAATGCCAGTGACAACTCACAGTAAAAATGAGGAGAAATGAAAAAGCATAAAGAACAGAAGAACAGGAACACTGGTGTGAGATGTTACAGGAGCCAATGCGCGTTCCCAAGTGTTCATGTGAGTTTTCTGAAGGTACTCATGTTTCACCCACATTCTAAATGTGCAGGATAGATCCAATTTAAAATTGGTATATTGTTAAATGAATGTTTCTCGTAAAGTGTTGACATCTTTCCTTGCCCCTGATGCAAAAAACCTCCAGGCCACCGTGATGATTTAATGGACTGAAGAATGGATGGATAATATGGAAGCACAGAAAACACATCTCCAATGAATAGTTAATGGAAGATGCACTTTCAAACAGACACTTATGTAAAGAAAATGATAGCATTGAACTGAGAGAAAAGGCAAATTAATGAGAATATTTGTTGGTCTCTTTTATCTGCTTTGCAATGCCTGATACTAGTTATGTCTTTTTTTTAATTATTATAACAGTCATACAAGAATGTGAGGCTGCATAATTGAGCCTTGGTCACTGTGTGTATCCAGCCATTGTCCACACCCTATCACTGCAGATGCTAATCTTGATCTGGCTACAAACTGCATATAACATGTGAAGATGTTCTTTGTACTAAGCAGCTTCCACTGAACAAATGAAATGGCAGACAGTATACACTCATTTTTCTCACTTTTCTTAATTGTTTTTTGCTTTAGACCCTGTGGTTACAGCTTCTAAAGAACATGCCTAACTTGTGCAAGGGTACAGACAGTTTTTGGACAAGTCTATCGTATCACTTCTGATAGAGGTACTATTGAAACTGCTTGAATGTAACATGAAGCTAACCCTAAACCATCCCTTTATTTGTCTCTGACATGGCTGTTTAGGTGGTGGTTTCTGCTAAAACACCTCTTGTCTCAAATTTCAACTTCAGAAAGAGCACTTCTTATTTTACACCTTCCACAGCTGTTCCCATTCTACTTCAGACAGATTTTGTCATTGGCTATCCAACAGTAAGGCTGCAGAGTGGCACATTGAGAAGAGCTGCTGTCTCATGGATTCAGCATCCCGGGTTTGAATCCTGTGCCTTACTGTAGTCTCCCAATATTTGCATGGGGATTTTCCCCAACTAATCCAGATGTTATTTGTTAAGTTAATAGGTGCTTCTTTGCCTTATGTGAGTACATGAGTGGGCCCTTCCACTGAATGGCATCCCATCTAGGGTTGGTTCCTTCCTTGCACCCAAAGGATAGGCTCCAGACACTCATGACACTGAACTGGCAGGTCATTTACTCAAGGCATTACTTTTCGATCGCTTTTTAACCTAGGTTTGAGATGATTTAATGAATGACCCATATTGCAACCCCATTTGAACAGTTTTAATTACAATTCATATATTATTGGTTTTCCATTAATTCTGGGGACGGACCCATCCAGGATGAAAGTTGCACATGTCCAACTCAGGTCCTGGAGGACTTCTTTAGTTAGTAATCAGTTACTGCTGTAATGGAACCTATTTCTTTTCATTAATTTTATTAGCCCTTATTTGCTTTTTTGCATCTTCTCCAGTCAAACAATAATAAGATGCAAAGCGGGCCAATAGCTGACCATCTAGTTTGATGCCATTTGCAGCTTTATGACCATCAAAATACACACAAAATATTGAAACTGTATCTGTTTCAATAAAATAGGTAAAAACAAAAAAATTACAGTCTAAAAAATGCTCATCTGTTCAGAATCACAAAACATGTTCTCGGTGCTCTCAGAACAAAAATAAAATCAACAGATTTGGAAATGTCTAGTGGGACATAATGAGAGTACAGATGCACCATAAAATTTAATTAACAGCGAGAGTTGACTTCTAATTAAGAAATTGGTAACAACAAAAATGGTGGCTGTCCAGGGAAATAGCTTGAGAACCCTGAGTTAGATGGTATCCGTTTGTTTCCTTACATCTGTGATGCAAACACGTCAGAGAATCACCTTCAGGGCTTGTCTGAGGTATGTACTACCTCTCTGGGACGAGAGGGGGTGTTGGCATTAATCATATCCTCTTTCCTTTTCCCTCCACAGCATCGAGAAGATGCCCAGTGAGGGCAACTGACTCGGCCCTTTTGGTCTCTGGCATGTAGAGTGCCAAGCTGGCTGAAAGCAGGTATCATTTAGCTGACCAAGCGAACTTCAAGCCTAGACAGACAGACAAGCCTTGTCACTACTAGCCCCAAAGAGGCTATTGTGTTGAATTTATTCTTGTTACTCATGCCACGAAGCACCCTTTTTGTTCTTTAAAAAGAGTCTGAATTAAATGGGGACAGCCACATTGGCACCCCACCATTTATTCAGTGGAGTTGCCACTCTGTGCATGACTATTAGTGATGAGCGAGCACCAAAGTGTTCGGGTGTTTGGTCAGAACACATCATGATGTTCGTGTGCTCTACCGAGTACCCGAGTATAATGTAAGTCAATGGGAGAAAACCAGGCACCCCCTGCTCTGAAGAGGGGAGGGTGCCTGGTCCATTGGAAAAGGTCAGAAAGTGACAGAAACACCACCCAAATGGACCGGGAACAGCATGGGGACGATGTCTGGATGCATCTTGGACTCCCAAGTCGCTGCTGGGAACCAGTTTGTCCGAGTTGTACGCCACTTTTACAGACTGACAAAAACACTCAAAGCCTCCCAAAAAAATCAATTTTACAGGAAAAATGACGCTCTAAAACATTATATGCCAGTGCCTGCAGGTGAGCTGACGCTCTAAAATATTATATGACAGCGCCTGCATATATAGCACCCGATGACGTGTTCTGGCCAGCCAATCACTGTAATGCCAGCACCTGACATAGCTACTAGCATTACAGTGAGGGCAGTACTTACATGCCCCTTGATTGGCTGTCTCCAACCCGCGAAACATGCACATGTGGTGCTCGTTCGAGTAGCGCCATGCTCCGAGCATGCTCGCTCATCACTAGTGACTATACATCTCAATTTCATTAGGCTGCTGCTTGACAGTTTGCCTACTTTGAGTCAACTTGAATTTAGCAGTCAATCTATAGATAAACACCATCTGTGAGTTTTCTTGTAAAACTGGTCTTCACAGGCTGTAGTGCCAAATATGAGGATATTCAATGGGTAACACATGTAAATAGAGGATATCTGGCATCTGAAATAAGAATGACAAATTAACATGGCATCACAGAACAGAATATTTGACTTTCAGTTAGCTTTTTCTTATTAGTCATATTTTAGATTTATTTTTTCACACAAATAATTTATATATGTAGCACCCACAATATCCCACAATAATTAGCATCTCGCCACTATGAAGTTGTGACGGAAACTCCAACATTCGATTTCAATGAATTATGCAAGATCAAACTTGTTAGACCCATCCAAGTCATTGTGTGGCTGCAAGAATTTTCTATTTCATCCAACTACAAGGTAACTGAAATTTTTTTTAGAGGACTAGGGGGCTCCACCACCTGCTTGCCAACCCCGGGTTGGTCCTGTGGAAATACAAATGTATTAAAGTGTTTTATTTCAGTAAAAACAATATTTGGAATGAACGTTTCTTCAAGATCGCATTGAATTTTGATTGCTTGTTTGGCCTTACAGCGTGATAATGCAACTTATAGCTGACCGTGAGTGATTATCCTTTCTTTGTCTGTTATAAGTAAATTGACTTTTTCAAATGTTTGTTCTTGTGATTTGTTGTCATTGCAAAAGCTATTCTCACGGGAAACTGTAAACGTTTTAATACAAATGGCATCATTCAATAAAAATAAGACTTTCTGATAAAATCTACTTACGAAAGTGGTAATATCCAGAGCCGATGTAGCCGGTGGCATTGTTCTCAAAAGGCTGCGGATTTCTGGGCATTGTGGATTGCACGTCATTGTAAGAAATAAATCTGGCTGACCGATAGTTCTGGACATCGCCATTGCATCATGAAAAAACTGTTGCAATGATCTTGGACTACCTTGATATGATGATGGTAATATTACTGCTTTACCTATTTTGAATTTGTTTGAACTATTGATATTTGGATTTTGACCTTGCATATATTCCGTTCTGTTTAGCTTGATTCTATTTAATAAAGAAGAGATGATTAGCTGTGACTTTTACATAATAATGTAATGTTGCGATAGAAGTTGAGATGATAGAAGTGGGTTAAATACATGGGAACGTATCACTAATTTTGACCCGAAATATTGTGTGGGTGTTATTCGTTTTTCTGAATGTGTTTGTTTAATATTGTACGACCATCCTGTTTCGCCATCTGGGAAAAGCAAAGGAAAGAGTAAAGGGTCGGCATGTGGCGATGTATTTGACAGAAATGACGAATCATGCTTTGTCTTTGGATATACACGAATATCTACTCTGTTTTTGATATCTCCGTCTTTCGAAATAATTATCGCTGACAATTCGTGACATGTGGGTTTATTATAAATGCGACTGTGATCTTTCGGATTCATATAGAAATCCAAGAAAATTTCTTTGTCCATGTTTTGCTGATAAATTTTGTGTAAAGTGCAATACTTTTGGAAGTATGGATTTGTATCCATTATTGGCTGGAGAATTTCTATTACGTCGGATCGTTTAACTCTTTCGATTCTGTGTTGCATCGCTTCTCCGTGATCATAAAGATACACCTGACCAAAATGTGTTTTTTTCTAAATTAAACTTATCGTAGCTGTAATTGTTGCGGGAACACAGATTCTCATAGCGTATGGTCCATTATTGTGTAAATCAAAATTTTGTGCATTGAATGATGCTAAAGTGAAAAGATTATTGTAAACGTGTATATTTTGCCTGTAGTGTTTATGGATTTCACTTTCACCACACAAAAAATCTTTGCATTCTTGCGGAAACGCCTCTTCATTGGAAAGCAGCAGTACTTTTTCCTGATGGCAACACAAATGAGACGATCTATAACTTAAACTTTAAAGCCTTACAATATCTACATACTTCCGACATCTCACCTATGTCCATATATTCAATCTCTTTTTGCTGTTCAGTTATTTCACCAAGTAATAATTTCCATTTGTTTGTGCAAATGCGATCTGTACTTTTTTTTTGACACTTTCAAATTTTAGTACTGTCACATTTTTTAACTTGCTCTGTGTGTGTATCCCACCAAGGTGTTTTATGAGCCTTTAAAACTCCACTGCTTTCATAATCTGTAACCTGCTCTGCATGTGTATGGCGCCAACGTTTTTGAACGTCTTTTATGAAGTTCTACTGTGTCTTTTACTCTTTGTCCCTGTTTGGACGTGCAAGGTTTTCAGGTCCACTTGTTCTGGGCTGATTTTGACTTTCCTTACCTAGGTCACCATCTCATGGGAACATGCTTCCAATGGATGTCAGTATGACGTGACTTAACCATGATTTGACCGTGTTGCAGGAAGTGAAAGTGACTCTGCCTCTCTGAAGTGTCTCTCTGTCTCTCTTCAGAGCAACATGTCTCATTGCAAGATTTTTTTATAATAGAGAGAAAACATTTTTTACATTGAGTTTTGCTCACTAATAAAATGCATTTCATTAATTAATTAAAATAACAACCTGATTTTATATTGGCATCAGTAAAAAATGTACCAGTTTTCACTGTGACAGTCATCTTAATGAAAACAAAAAACTTGTGAATCTTAAGACAAAAAAAATGATGTTCCATTAGGAGCAATAATTGGTTACTAATAAGGAAAGTGGCTGAACAAAAACCTGTAGCAGCTGTGGCCCTCCAGCATCTGGGTTTGACCCATTACAAGTGTAACTTGCATACTGCTTACATCAAACATAAGCAATGCATATTTGTGCATCGACCACAAAGAAAATAGGAATAATATATCTGTGGTGTTAATTACCCTTTTTCTGATATTTTTCATATTCTATTTTACTATTTATTGTTTTTCCTAGCAGTGCTTTATGACATACTTCATTCTCAATATGTCCAGCTTTTGTGAATCTGCTTGTATACTTTCTCACTGCTGACTGAAGTAGAACACCTCATACTCACACTGCATACACCACATACTCATACTGTAATAAGCACTTGCACCTTGTCTATGGTCCAGCACCTGTCTGACTCTCTCTAGCACAAAAAAAAAAAAATATGGCACAAAACAAAATCAACCCAAGTGTTTTAATATGGCGTCATGGGCAACAATGTTTTATCTAAACTACTGCATGAAAACACAACCTGAAACCAACCACCATAACATTACCACAACCTTATTGAAGGTTAGGTTGGTGACCGGTCCACATACAGAGCAGGAACCTAACAAGCCATGAAATGCCACAGGTGATTCCAGAAACCTTCTGAAAGAAGACAGTAGAAAACCAGGCATAATCTGGTTTCACTCAGATCCAGGCTAGGGTGGCATTAGCGGTATAAGACACTGCTGACATACATTGCTCCCATAGTGCTGTTACCAAAAGATACTACGCTGATAATCTCTAACAGAGAGGACAATAAATCATGCCACAATTGATAGAGCTGTTCCACTTAGAGCATGGATAAAACAAACAGATGAAAGAGATGTTGATTAACTGCCCCATCAGACACCGTTGAAGGAGTGGCAGATCAAAGAAGACACATTAAAATTCTTTTAATCTCAATACTGGCCCAGTGGGATGTTATAAATCTAGTGCCAGTATAGGCCTATGAAGCCACTGCAATCAAAATAACAAATTTGCTGCAGATTTTCCAACAATACATAATTTTGCATCAGCTTATGAAGTACAGAATTAAGCAGTGGTGATCATCAATGGGAAGCCTGGCTGGATGCAGGTTTAGAATTCTTAACAGTCATTCAAGCTACTTACAGAACAATGCTTTCAAATAACAGTATTCAATACTTAGGAAAAGATAAGGGCAGAGGTAACATTTTTGAATATTTGATGTATATTATTCAGTAGGAAATCACATATAGGAGTTTCTAAAACAGATAGTTAACAGTACTTCACAAAAGAAGAGCTCAGTCTTCAAGAAAATGACCTATAATCCAGCAGACATCCAAGTATATTACAGATTGGCTTGCTATAAGACCACCTCCTGTCAGGTTGACATCAGCATACTGACTAATTTTGACTAAGCAGAGACTAACCTTGACCTAGCTGATAAAAAAATGTGATCAACCAGGGCTACACTGACCATACTCACACGGCAATCAGATTCAGCAGGCTGAAATCTTTGGTCAATCACAGATGACAGTGGTGGTTCATTGACCAATCTCAGTCTAGCAGACATCATTAGCCTGTACTCAAGGTAACCTTGGTCATGAAGATATCAGCTTGCTGACAGACTGATCTTGATTTAGGAGAGACTGGCTTGCTTCTGTTATTGGACAAGCAGGGATTAGCTTGTTTACCACAAATCAACATGCTGACCTGGGTCAGGCAGTAATTTTTCACAGCAGCGATATTGGAAAGCCCAGCTTTGCTTCTAATGGCTGGACTCAAATATAAAGATGTCTGAGGTAAAGAAAAAAAAAATCCAGGACTCATCCAAAATGTCAATATTGGCTCCTTCACTTATGTCAGTGCACTGATTTTTGGCATTTCACAGCTGTTTCTTTCACTGAATAATCTGCCCCAGCATATGTAAGACAGAGGGCCAGATGCTGCCACAAGCAGGACCTCCAGCTAAATTAAGCACTGCCACCTGATGTTTCATTGCATGATCTGCATGGGAAAAAGATTCATTTATATCTCGGTGGATTCAATTCTCTCCAAACGAGATGGGCCAACCCACGTAGCTGTTGACTGTTTCTTCTCCTCAGAGGACACTGTGTTCAGTTTGGAGCTGAGGTCATTAACCTGCTGCTCCAAGGCTTGGTTCTTCTGATACATTTCCACATAGTTTAGTTGCAGCTGTGCCTGATACTTAAGCACTTTTTCTTTTTCTCCCTGCCACGTTTGCCTCTCCTCTGCAAAGGTGACAGCCTGTTGTTCCCGCTGTTGCCTCTCGAGTCTTAGTTCTCCCTGCAGCCGTTCCATCTGCCTACGCAGCCCTCCCACTTCGGCCTCTGTTTGTCTCTGTGCTTTGGCCTCATCACTCTGGCAGTTCAGCAGAGCAGAATCAGGGTGTGAGGAGGGCAGTGCTGGGGGTGTGACAGCTGCTGCAGCACCTTGAGTGGGACTTGAGGCCCCCGTCCCTGCATTTAGTCCAGCCAGAGCCTGCTTCAAACTGAGCACCTCGGCTTCAAACACACCCAGCTTCTCACGAAGTACAGATACCTGTGGAGACAAAATAAATGCTGGGGTCATTTGTTTTCACAAAGTCTTCCTGTCCTTTTACATTTATGAAATTAAAAGGGTAATAGCTTCTGCAAAAACAATAATGAGAATTTTATTTTCAAGAGAAAAATTAAAAAGATAAATTTCTGCATATAGTGCATAAGGCATGGTCAAGAATTGGGATCTAACATCACATTACAAGACTTTTCCAGAGGTCGGCATGTTTATATGTATCTTGACGGAATGAAAAAAAAAAAAGAAAAAAGATCTGAGACTGCAAAGCCTGCAGTCGTTTAGACTGAAATCCCCTCTAACTAGAAGTCATGTAGTGTGACATCGACTTAAGTCACTAGGACTTTGGTATGAATGTTGGTGGCTAGCATCTTAGACGTTGCCCTCCTGAGATTTTCATATTTTGCAGTTTAAAAAAATGTTGTGACAAACAAAAAGCATGCAGTGAATGGCAGTTCTGTTGTTGTAAACACCTTGGGAATAAGTGAGTTTAGGAAAGAATGACCAGGCCAATTGAACCTAATAGAAAGGCCACAAATACTCAGATATTGGCTGTTTAAAACAGTGGTGTGTGAAAGGGCATATTTGTATGCCCGAAGTGTTGGGCCTTCAAATGGATAAGCTACAAATGCCAACCAAGTCAGCAATGAATAGGAAGATGAGGATACAGTGGACCTATAATCCCTAAAATGGAGCAATTGAAGACTTAAAAAAATGTAACCTTGTCTGAGGAATCTTGATTTGTGTGTCATTTAGATGATAGGCTCAGTATTTCCCATAAACAGAAAGCAAATATTGTTCTTTCCTGTCTTGTGTAAAAGGCTTAGGCAGATGTCAACAACATAGACCAAATTCACACAGGAAAGCTTCCAGCACCTTGTTGGATCCATGCCTGAAAGAATTTAAGCTGTTCTGGAGGTCAAGGGTATTTCTAGCCAGTACTAGATACATATGCCTAAAAACAGGCACTTAATGAATAATAACTGTATAATGATAGATGAAAAGTGTACTCAGAAAAGTCATATCATATGCCCATATGAGATATCCTAGACACTGCTTACAAGAAATGGCCACAGGCAACAAACATGCAACAAAAATATAGCAATAAAATGAACATCCATCTCCATTTTGAGAGAAGAGAAACATATGATTCTAATAGTTTGAGTAGATCATTAGGACAGAGTTTAATTTTGCTACTTTAATTCAAATAAATAATTTCCATATATTTTTGTCAAATAGAAATACAGGGATCCTAGTGTTGTCTTAAGACAAAGGGGGGATGCAGTTTGTTGCTTTTAAAAAGGAAGATCTACAGACTGGCGTTTTAATACACCCATGGCATCCAGACTCTTTACCTGAATGCTATACTACTGTACAGGCCGACAGTTGGAGCGCCTAGCTAAAAAGATGGGCCTTGTTGTACACAACGAAATGTACTCAAATCACATGTTAAAATACAAAAATGCTCTCTCTGTTGCCAAAACTGCATACTATTCTAAAATTATCAAAACAGGATGGAAAAATACTAGAGCTCTTTTTTCTACAATGAAAAGGCTAATTACACCACCAGAAAGTGTCGCTCACCATAACCTCTCTGTTTAAATACTGCTGCACTTTTTTGGATTTCTTCAACTCAAAAATTGAAAAAATTCACCAGCAACTTGCTTCCTCTGTTAATGCAGAAAATGACATACTCTCCACTATCATCCATATTCCCGTACCAACCACCCTATTCTCAGATTTCAGTTTACCAGCTGAAAATAATATCTCAGAGCTTATAACAAAATCTAATTCTTCCACATGCCACTTAGATCCAATACAAACAAGCTTTAAGTCCTGTCTGTCACATATCTCCCCCATGATAACTACTATAATTAACTCTTCCCTTACTATAGGCATCGTCCCCCTCTCACTAAAACAGCCTCAATTACTCCAATTCTGAAAAAACCTGGTTTAGACCCAAATATCCGTAACAATTATCAGCCTATTTGAAATGTTCCATTTATATCTAAAGTTCTCGAAAAGATAGTTGCCTCCCAACTCCAGTCCAATCTTTCAAAAAATAACCTTTTTGAACAATTTCAATCTGGTTTTCACCCTAAACACAGCACAGAAACTGCCCTGGTCAAAATCACAAATGATCTTCTCCGGGAAGCTGACATGGGACTTGTATCAATTCTTGTGCTTCTTGACCTCAGCTCTGCATTTGACACCATATCCCATCAGATACTTTTGAAATATCTAGCTAGTTTTGGAGTCTGTGGCCATGTCTTCCAGTGGTTTTCTTCCCACCTCACTGATAGGAAGCAATTTGTTCAAATAAAGGGCTTTAAATCTGAGAACGCAGTCATTACTCAGGGAGTTCCGCAGGGTTCTGTTTTGTGGCTGCTTGTTTCACTCATTTACATCTTCCCAATAGGTAATATCTTCTGGCACCATGGTATTAAGTTCATTGTTACGCTGATGACACATAGCTATATCTATCCACTAAATTCACTTCTGTTTTCCCCCCAGGTACTCTAATCACATGTCTCCAAGACATAAAGACATGGAAAACTCACAATTTTCTCCAACTAAAACAGCAATAAAACTGAGGTTCTCCTCATTGGCTCTAAATCTACACTTGCTAAGGTTAACCATTCTTCTATTTTAATTAACAATATTAACACAAACATCTCTTCCCAAGTTAAGAGCCTGGGCGTTATTCTTGACAGTACACTCTCTTTTTCTTCCCATATAAGTAACATTTCTCGGACTGCATTCTTCCATCTCCGAAATACTTCTAGATTTTGTCCTGTTCTTACGCAACACAGTACTGAAGGTTAATGCCGAGTCACCTCACATAGATTACTGTAATGCTATTCTATCTGGCATCCCTCAAAAAGTTATCTATCGCTTACAACTTC
Organism: Polypterus senegalus; assembly: GCF_016835505.1. NCBI lineage: Eukaryota > Metazoa > Chordata > Cladistia > Polypteriformes > Polypteridae > Polypterus > Polypterus senegalus. Next base: position 99,040,416 of record NC_053160.1, read on the forward strand.
TTCAAAATTCTGCTGCTAGGATAATAACCTGTTCTAAATCCACTGAACATGTTCACTGGCTCCCTGTTAACTGCAGAATACAATACAAAATAATGCTCTGAACATTTAAAGCTCTCCACAACCTCACCGATCTCCTCCAGACTGACACTCACTCTCGCTCACTCAGACCCTCATCTGCAGCTCGACTTTCTGTACCATATATCAAACTCTGTGCTATGGGAGCTCGAGCGCCTCTCATGGTGCTCTCAACTCGGGAATTCTCTTTCCTCTCATATACGTCAGCTCGATTCAATAACACAGTTTAAAACTGCCCTCAAAATGTACCTTTTCAACTGGCATACCAATTGTGAATCCTACACTGTTACTCCCCGTTATCTTTGTTTGTGTGCTAATTATTGCTTTGTGATTTATCATTCTGTTATTTTTATTTTACTAATGTAGTTTAATTTTATTGTATGGTGACCTTGAGTGCTAAGAAAGGCGCCTATTAAATAAAATGTATTATTATTAGAATTATTATTATTATTATTATCTCATATAACCCAGCCACAGGGGATGCACAAACCAGTGTGTTTCTTCGTGCTGGTCCCAAGCCTGGATAAATGGGGAGGATTACGTCAGGAAAGGCATCTGGTGTAAAATTTTTCCAAATCAATATGTGGACAATACAAATTTCGATTCTGGATCGGTCGAGTCCCAGGTTAACAACGACCGCCACCAGTACTGTTAGCCAACAGGGTGCTGATGGAAATTGGGCTACTGTTGGCTGAAGGAGAAGAAGAGGGGGGAGACGTGTCCGGAGGCAGGAGGAGAGGAGGAAGGTAAAGAGAGTTGAACTGAGGGTTGGAACTTTGAATGTTGGCAGTATGACTGGTAAGGGAGCAGATATAGTGGAGAGAAGGAAGATTGATATATTGTGCGTGCAAGAGACTAAATGGAAGGGGAGTAAGGCCAGGTGCATCAGAGGTGGATTCAAATTCTTCTATCATGGTGTGGATAGGAGGAGAAATGGAGTAGGAGTTATTCTGAAGAGAACAGTATGTCAAGAGTTTTTTGGAGGTGAAAAGAGTGTCAGACAGAGTAATTATGATGAAGCTGGAAATTGGAGGTGTGATGATGAACGTTGTTAGTGCATTTGCCCCACAAGTTGGGTGTGCAATGGATGAGAGAGAAGATTTTTGGAGTGAGCTGGATGAAGTGATGAACAGTGTACCCAAGGGACAGAAAGTGGTGATTGGAACGGATTTCAATGGACATGTTGGTAAAGGGAACAGAGGAGACGAAGACGTGATGTGTAGATATAGTGTCAAGGAGAGGAATGAAGAAGGTCAGAGGATAGTGGATTTTGCCAAAAGGATGGACATGGCTGTGGTGAATACATATTTTAAGGAGATGGAAGAACACAGGGTTACATACAAGAGTTGAGGAAGATGTACACAGGTAGATTACATCTTATGCAGAAGAGTCAATCTGAAGGAGATTGAAGACTGCAAAGTGGTGGCAGGGTAAAGTGTAGTTAAACAGCATAGGATAGTGGTCTGTAGGATGAGGGCAGAGTCAAGGATCAAATGGTGGAAGTTGAAAAAGGAAGACTGCAATATTGAGTTTAGAGAGAAGGTGAGACAGGCACAGGGTGGTAGTGAATAATTACCAGACAGTTGGGAAACTACAGCAGAAGTAGTAAGGGTGACAGCAAAAAGGGTTCTTGGCATGACATCTGGACAGAGGAAGGAGGAAAAGGAAACCTGGTGGTGGAATATGGAAGTACAGGAGAGTATACAGAGGAAAAGGATGGCAAAGAAGAAGTGGGATAGTCAGAGAGATATAGAAAGTAGACAAGAGTACAGGGAGATGAGGCGCAAGGTGAAGAGAGAGGTGGTGAAGGCTAAAGAAAAGGCATATGATGAGTTGTATGAGAGGTTGGACACTAAGGAGGGAGCTGGGAAAGATGTGCAGCAGGTTAGGGTAATAAAGGATAAAGATGGAAACATACTCACAAGTGAGGAGAGTGTGTTGAGCAGATGGAAAGAGTACTTTGAGAGGCTGATGAATGAAGAGAACGAGAGAGAGAAGAGGTTGGATGATGTGGAGATAGTGAATCAGGAAGTGCAACAGATTAGCAAGGAGGAAGTAAGGACAGCTATGAAGAGGATGAAGAATGGAAAAGCTGTTGGTCCAGATGACATACCTGTGGAAACATGGAAGTGTTTAGGTGAGATGGCAGTGGAGTTTTCAACCAGATTATTTAATGGAATCTTGGAAAGTGAGAGGATGCCTGAGGAGTGGAGAAGAATTGTACTGATGCAGATATTTAAAAATAAGGGGGGTGTGCAGGACTGTAGTAACTACAGGGGGATAAAATTGATGACATCAGTGCATTACAGGGCACGCTCATTTTTGCTAAAAAGATACACACCTATTCATTCATCCATCCATCCATTTTCCAACCCACTATATCCTAACTACAGGGTCACGGGGGTCTGCTGGAGCCAATCCCAGCCAACACAGGGCACAAAGCAGGAAACAAACAGGGCGCCAGCCAACCGCAGGGTGCACACACACACACACACACACCAAGCACACACTATGGACAATTTAGGATCGCCAACGCACCTAACCTGCATGTCTTTGGACTGTGGGAGGAAACCCACGCAGAAACGGGGAAACCATGCAAACTCCACGCAGGGTGGACCCTGGAAGCAAACCCGGGTCTCCTAACCACGAGGGAGCTGTGCTAGCCACTGTGCCACCGTGCCCCCCCCACACCTATTTAAACCAAATCAATTTATAGCCACAATTATGACAGGCTACCTGAACAAGCCCACTTATTCTTTGACAGGGTCACAAGTGGCCACAGCCTGTAATGGCAGCATGTGGTAAGGCAGAAACTAACCCCGGATAGGGAACCAGTCCATCAACTGGCACAGTCATTGACATAACCAAACACACTTGTACAGTTCCAAGTTAGTGTCACCAGCTAATCTAGCATGCATATGTTAGAGATGAAATCATAGCACATAAAGAAAACTCATTCTAACATAGTAGGAGAGTGTATACTACATATGAGATTCAGAAGCAAACCCTTAAGCCATGATGCTGCAGGGTTAACCACTACTTTAACATGCAACTGAGTAAACCAGTCATTGCTGGTGAAACTACAAACCAGCAAGTCTCCTTTAACTCCAAATTATCAAACACTAATCATGACACTATGTTTAATATTAATTCAAGTCAATTATGATCAAATAGCAGTGCAGTGGTTAATGCTGCTGACTCATGGATCCCATGTTGAAGGTTTGAATTTCATGCCCAGCCACTGCCTGTGTGAATTTTGTACATTCTCCCCATATGTGCATTGATTTTTTTTTCCCCTGGGTGCTCCAGTTTGTCCTCACACAAATCCTAATGACACTTGTTACACTCATTTCAAACTTCAAATTGGTCTTTTTTGTGTATTTTCATACATAGTGAGAAGAAATGAAGATATACAGTACAATACATACCAGCAGATAAGGAAAATGAAATATTCCCTTGAGAAGGTAAACTTTACAAACCATTACAAAAAATATGAACACTACTAAAATTATATAGAACCATATGAACTCTAATTAAATACAGATAGAATAAATGCAAATAAATTCAAGAAAAACAAACAAGTGCAAAAAACATTAGAAAAATATCTTGGAAAACACTGTAGATGAATAATAATTTTTTAATGTGGCAGGTAATAAACTAATTGAATGTAAAAATGAAATATATAAGAATGTAAAGAATATTGCTAATGTTCATGTGAATTGCTTTGTTCAATGCTACATAGTGTGCCTATTCACCTAAGGCCCTGCCACATTAGACAATGTTTCCAGTGATTTTCAGTCATAGCCTACGTTTATATAATCTTAGCAAGTCAGAGGCAGTTGGCGCTCTCCTGTGAAGACAAGTCATGTAAAGTGACATATCAAGTGGCTCATTCCAACTAGTCCACGACTCGCTCCAACAAAATCAAACAAGTCTGATTTGGTCTTTAGTCTTAGGGGCAGGCTCTGTGTGAAAGACAGCTGACAACCAATGAATGCTCATCGAGAAGTACAAATTATATAAGGAATGAGGAATGTGGGTGTTGCAGACCTCAAAAAAAGAAGAGAAGCTCACCTGTCTGCTGTCTAATGTTTTACATTCCACATCAGAATGGAAAAAAGAAAATAAGGGCAGAGACTCCAGCTAAGCTCTCTGTACCTGTTAACCCTTCATACACTGCTAGTTCTGTGAGGAAGCACATTATAGAGACAAGCAGTCACTAAATTTGTTATGTCCACTGATTTTCAGTCATGTCGGACCATATCATGTAAATTGATACGGTCTGTCAATGAGATCTGCAACTACATTCGGCAAGTCTGGCATATACTACAATTCAAAGTCGTTATAAATCAATACTCATTGACTTGTTACCTTTTGTCAAGGTTCTAAGTCTTTACTTCTTCCTTTCTCTCCTCTTCCTTACTGACCTTCATTTTTTTTTAAATCGGCCTCTAACACCACAAGGTAAAATAAACAGGACCCAAAAACTGACCACCTATACTCTTAAAGACACAATGTACCATTTTCACTTCAGAGTTTAGGTGCAAGAAACACAATATTTTGTTATGTAGCCTAGAAGTGTTAAAACTTTTTTAGCCAAGGATCAATATTGTTCTACATAGTAGTGGCACCCCACTAATATAAGCCCAGTGCTTTGAAGCTAGGCATAAACTTGGTTTCTGCTAACAACAATCTATCCACCCATCCATCCATTATCCAACCCGCTATATCCTAACTACAGGGTCATGGGGGTCTGCTGGAGCCAATCCCAGCCAACACAGGGCACAAGGCAGACCCTGGACAGGGCACCAGTCCACCGCAGTAACAACAATCCCACAGCATGATTTTGGATAATAACATACGTATCTATTATTCAAAGCAAATGCTTAAGTATAGCAGATTACTGATATATGAATAATCTGAATATATGATCAAGCATCATGTGATGGATCCTTTTCTTTTTTTTGCATTTCACCTCCATGAACTGAAATGTTTTGAAGCTCCACCATTTTTATCTTAAGTGGCTAAGGACCAAACCTTTCCTAGGCACCATTAAACCCTTACATAATATTGTATTTGCGAATTTTAACAAGGGATTATTGGTCATTTTTTTGCATGGGTCTGTATTTTTTCATTTTCCATGTATATGTCAAATGCTTTCTAAATTAATTATTTTAATGTGAAAATAGTAGTGTGATTTGATGTGGAATAAAAAAGGCTTTCGATTTTTTACCTTTGCCTATTCTCATGTTTATTTTTTTAAGGTAGGACAAACATTCACTACTCTGTCCATAACTAAATCTTTCATTTATTAGTAACATTAAAATGAAATGTTAGATATTATTGTTATTAATAATTGTTAACATTTGTCTTTTCTCCTCATAGTACAGTATTTTCTTTTGCACTAGTCTATGAATTTCTAAAAACTGTTCTGAAAATGATTACAGAGTAAATAACTTTATGAAAACTACAAATACTGTGACAATGGAGGACTACACCAGAGAGACACTATGCAAACGGCTCCTGTCAGGTTGTGAAATCTCAATCACTTTACAATGCTCTCTGGTGCTTTTGGAATGTTGTTCCCAGGCACTCTCCATCCTGCAATGGATTGGCTAAAAGAGGTGTGAGGAGAGAGAAGTTGTGACCTTGGACCCCGCACATAAGATTTGACATGGGTGCTGAACACAGAAGAGCATAACAAGGTCAGGTGAGTGAGACAGGAGTGCAGACTCGCTACATTTGGCCTTTGATACTAGTTGTCATACCACTCTCCTTACTAGATTACCTCTGATTGGAATTACCCACACTCCACTTGATTGGTTTAGATCTTACCTCTCAGGCCGCACTCAGTTCATTCAGCTTAAAACCTTCACATCCCAACCCACCGCTGTTTCTTCAGGTGTGCCCCAGGGCTCTGTCCTGGGGCCTCTTCTTTTTGTTATTTACCTTCTTCCCCTTGGAAATATGTTTCGTAAATATAACATTAATTTTCACTGTTATGCTGCTGATACCCAGCTCTACCTTGTAAGTAAATTCACCTCTTCCTTTCCACCACCTTCGCTTATTGACTGCATTGCTGAAATTAAATCCTGGTTTTCTTCGAATTTTCTTAAATTAGATGGTGACAAAGCTGAGGTTCTCTTCATTGGTTCAAAATCATCATTATCCAAAGCCAATAACCTTTCTCTTATTATTGATAACTCCATTGTTCCCCATCACCTCAGGTCAAGAGTCTGGGTGTCATCCTCAACAGTACTCTGTCTTTCCAATCTCACATTAATAACATCAACTGGTCTGCTTACTTCCACCTACATAATATTAATCGCATCCGCCCCTCCCTCACTCCCCATACCACTGCCATTCTTGTTCATAGTCTTGTCTGGACTATTTCAATTCTCTCCTCTTTGGTCTCTCTAATAAATCTCTTCATAAGCTGCAGCTAGTCCAGAATTCTGCAGCACGCATCATTACTCGAACCTCATCTATTCACCATATTACTCCAGTCTTGCAGCAGCTTCATTGGCTCCCAATTAAGTTTCGAATTGATTTTAAGATTCTGATATTAATATTTAAGGCCATTCATAACCTTGCCCCTCCATATCTGTCTGACCCTTTTCATGTTGCCATTCCCTCCCGTAACCTTAGATCCTCTTCCTCCATCTATCTGATCATCCCTCTTGCCCGTCTAACCACCATGAGGAGCAGAGCATTCAGCCGTTCTGTTCCCAAGCTCTGGAATTCATTACCTACCAAGTTTAGAAATATCAAATCATATTCATCCTTCAAATGTAAACTTAAAACGCATCTGTTTAAAATGGCTTTTTCTTTATGATTACAGTGGTTATGTTTGGTTTAAATTTTATTTTTTTTGTATTTTCTGATGTTTTTAGTTGTTTATAATTGTGTCTTTTATTTATTTATTGTTTGTTTGGTGCCCTTGAGTTCTCAGAAAGGCGCCTTGTATAAATACACTCACCTAAAGGATTATTAGGAACACCATACTAATACGGTGTTTGACCCCCTTTCGCCTTCAGAACTGCCTTAATTCTATGTGGCATTGATTCAACAAGGTGCTGAAAGCATTCTTTAGAAATGTTGGCCCATATTGATAGGATAGCATCTTGCAGTTGATGGAGATTTGTGGGATGCACATCCAGGGCACGAAGCTCCCATTCCACCACATCCCAAAGATGCTCTATTGGGTTGAGATCTGGTGACTGTGGAGGCCATTTTAGTACAGTGAACTCATTGTCATGTTCAAGAAACCAATTTGAAATGATTCAAGCTTTGTGACATGGTGCATTATCCTGCTGGAAGTAACCATCAGAGGATGGGTACATGGTGGTCATGAAGGGATGGACATGGTCAGAAACAATGCTCAGGTAGCCCGTGGCATTTAAACAATGCCCAATTGGCACTAAGGGGCCTAAAGTGTGCTAAGAAAACATCCCCCACACCATTACACCACCACCACCAGACTGCACAGTGGTAACAAGGCATGATGGATCCATGTTCTCATTCTGTTTATGCCAAATTCTGACTCTACCACTTGAATGTCTCAACAGAAATCGAGACTCATCAGACCAGGCAACATTTTTCCAGTCTTCAACTGTCCAATTTTGGTGAGCTCGTGCAAATTGTAGCCTCTTTTTCCTATTTGTAGTGGAGATGAGTGGTACCTGGTGGGGTCTTCTGCTGTTGTAGCCCATCCGCCTCAAGGTTGTGCGTGTTGTTGCTTCACAAATGCTTTGCTGCATACCTCGGTTATAACGAGTGGTTATTTCAGTCAAAGTTGCTCTTCTATCAGCTTGAATCAGTCGGCCCATTCTCCTCTGACCTCTAGCATCAACAAGGCATTTTGCCCACAGGACTGCCGCATACTGGATGTTTTTCCCTTTTCACACCATTCTTTGTAAACCCTAGAAATGGTTGTGCGTGAAAATCCCAGTAACTGAGCAGATTGTGAAATACTCAGACCGGCCCGTCTGGCACCAACAACCATGCCACGTTCAGAATTGCTTAAATCACCTTTCTTTCCAATTCTGACATTCCGTTTGGAGTTCAGGAGATTGTCTTGACCAGGACCACACCCCTAAATGCATTGCAGCAACTGCCATGTGATTGGTTGATTAGATAATTGCATTAATGAGAAATTGAACAGGTGTTCCTAATAATCCTTTAGGTGATTGTAAAATGTATTATTATTATTACATGAGCACTGTGAGATGGAGAGGTGGAACTGCAGACTAGCATGGAGACTCAGGTTCAGCTACTGTATAACTAAAAGTGCTTTTTAAGGCCCACTGTCTTGCACCCCCCCTTTTGTGTTTCCCCACATATCACCTGACAGCTGTCCACATACCACACTAGCTGAGAATTGCAGTACTAATCTATAACTACAGTGATACAGAACAACTTTCACGTAACAACTGCAGAACATTTTCAGTTAGTTTATTTAAAAACATGTGACAATTTAAAGATAACCTTCAAAACTGAAATTAAGTTTTTGGTCAAGAACATCAACCACTCCAGGAGTGCCATGACCTCTCAAGTGCCATCTGGTGGACTCCCAGGGGGCCATTGCCCACAGTTTTAAATTCGGAGACAAAGTCAGAGTGGCGAGATTTTGTTGGTTTGGACATATACTAGGTATATTGGGAGAAGGATGCTAAGGATAGAGCTGCCCGGGAAGAGGAAATGAGGAAGGCCTAAGAGAAGGTTTATGGATGTGGTGAGAGAGGACATGTAGGTGATGGGTGTAACAGAGCGAGATACAGAGGACAGAAAGATACGGAAGAAGATGATCCGCTGTGGCAACCCCTAATGGGAGCAGCCGAAAGAAGAAGAAGATGTAGCCTACTGCTGCAAACTCTTTAAGACAAAATTAATTATATGTCATTGGATATCTTAAAAGTCAAAGTTATGCAGCTGACATAAATATTATTCAGACCCTTGAACACTGGAAGCTATACATTTTTCACATTTGAAAGAAATTATCTCAGTACTGATTCCTTCCTCTTGGCCTCTTCCTGTGCACCAATGAATTCACTGTCACCTTTTCTGGATAAAAACTCTAATGCGATTAGGAATCATTGGTCACACAATCTGTCTGAATGAAAAGTATGAAAAAAAGATACTAATGGACATTTTAAGGAAGTCAACCCTATAATGATTAGCATGCACAGATTATGGAAACAGTGCAAGCTAGGCATGGAGAGGTAAACAGTTACTGTTGGAGAAGAAATCGCACCAGAAGCTCTCACCTCAAAAGAAGGCTCTAGGAGTCAGAGGATAGGCAAACAGAGTAATTAGCTTTATTGTAATAAACAATGGCACAAACTTAACCCAATTAAGCCAAACTGAGTTTAGCCCTGAACAAGCCAAAAGTCAAAGTTTATATAATCATTTTGTATCATTCTGACCTTGCTCAAGATCTCTCATTCGCTGCTTATTTGACTCCCTTCTGAAGCTGGCCTCTTTTATGTTATTATGGAAACCACCAATATTCTCCATGTTTTGTTATTCATCTTCACCTTTTGCTTTGCTTATTTTCTGGCCAGCTTTCAACTTGCAGGTGCTCCTCCTCTCTATCTATCCTTCTCCCCCTTTTCTGTTCTCCAGGCTGTTAAGATATTGGTGGTTTCATCTAAGCTTTAATTAAAAAAGCAATATGGCATGTGCCTTTATTTAACTATTTGCTTGGCATACCTAATTTGTGCTACTGCTTACACTAAGTTTAATACTTATATGTTTTATATCTATTTATGCTAATACATTAATATAACTTTTCATTTTCCATGAATTTTACATTGAAAGGCTTAAAGAGGTCAGAGCCTGAGACTAAAGGGGCTCTGATTAATACTATTCTGAAGATTAGAAGAAGTTAGTCATTGAGTACGGAAGTTAGTAGAAAGAATTAATCATCTTAGGATCTACCAGGAATTTGTCATAAAACACAATGAAACAGCTGGCACTGTGGTCAGATGAGACTAATACTGAACTTTACCTACAAAATTTGGTAACACTAATAATTTTCATAAATAATTAAGTAAAAAGTAAATAAGTAATTAAGTATATAACTTTTAACAGATTATTAGTTCATATAAATTGAAATACAGTAGTTAAAAATGTCAGATAATGTATATATTGGGAATACTGTACTAAGTCATTACTGAAACTTACATCTTTATAAATTATTTAATAATTAGTTATAGACATTTTATGTACGTAATTTAAAGGTTGAAACTACTTATCCAATGTAAAGATTTCTAAAGGTATATTTGTTACTAGCTTTTGCACAGAGGTTTATTTTTTAATATCCAGCCTTCATGGGGGATGCACATTTTTGTTTTATGTCTTCTTTTGTTTGTATTTTTTTATTTTTGCTTTTTTGCATTACTCAGTTTAATTAGATTTTTTCTATGTATGTATTTTTCAGTAACATTCCTTGTGTTTTGTGGGTGGGGCCCCGAGAGGTGGAGCCCCCTGCCCATCACTGCAAGGGGTTGCCCTCAATTCTATAAGGGTGGGGGCAACCCACGATTCCTTGAAGTTGATTTTTCTGTGTTTTGTGATTTTCTGGATATTCTGAACCTGTATTCTGGTTTTTTTTCTTTGCCTTGGATTTTGTACTGGGACTTCGTTTGCTTTAGTTTCCCTTGATTGTGTCAGGCAACACATTTTATTTTTTTGTGCTCCAAAGAGCTTAATTTTTGTTACAGAGCAAATTTTCAAAAATAAATATTTTTATTATGAAAAGATCCAGTGTTTCTTTGTTTGATGGTAACATCCACCTCTAGTGGCCATTTTTGGAAGTTTTGTTCTTTAGGAACTCTTGAGTGTCTTAACACTGTCTTAAATAGCAACAACCTGATGATGTCACTAACTACAACATCCGGCTGCCATGTGGTAGCAAAGGGAGCTGTCAATAACAACAATGTGGCCAAAAGAAAGTACACAAATAGAAGTAACCGTGAGTGAAAAGAAATTACAAAATGGTGGTGGTAAAGATATAAATAAAATAATGATATGAAATAATCATGACCTCAAAATGAAAATATAAACACATAAAAATATTGGAATCTACATGTTCCAAAACCTCATAATCATAATAAAAGTATTATCCAAAGTTCAAAGTGCAAGTGTCACCATACCACAAAGAAACGATTCCACTAACGTATGGTTAGTGATAGCATTCAGCTGTGGGTCTGCTTCCTATTGACATGGACTGGGCTTTTTTTTCAATTGACGAGGAAATGGATAGAGAATAGCATCAGAAAATATTGTAAATGTGTTTTAGTTGAAACACTAAAGCTTAGGAGATGATTAGCATTTCAGTAGAATATCGATTACGATCACTTTCACAAATATTGAAATGGCTCAAGAGAAGAAAGGAAATTGACTTTGAGTTTCCCAGTCAAAGTTCTGATCTCAGCCCCTTTGACAATTTATAGTTTGAAAATAGCGGTCCGCAAACCTTGCAGAGAAAGAGCAATCTGTCAAAAGGAATGGACCAAAATCACTCATAACTAATGCACAAAGAGAGTAGGCACCTACATCGAAAGATTCAAACTGTTTTAATGATGCAGGGGTTGCTCATCAGAACAGTGCTGTGTTGGATCTGAATGCTTATGTTGCAGAGTGTTTAAGTTTTTAATATGATTCATGACAGCTGCTTGCAAGTAACACGTTTGCCATTAAATTTGACCTTCTGGAGCACATGAGTTTGCAATAAAAATACCGACTGCAGAAAGATATCTGGGTATTATTTTAATGCAACATCAAGGGGCTGAACACTTTCAAAGAGTACTGTAGTTAAAATATATTCCAGGAAAACTATACAACTATATTTGGGAATTTTATAAATGCTGCCTGTTAAAAGTGCTTCATTTGCTGTTAGCTGTATCTAATAAGCTGTAGAAGATAACATTTTACCAAAACATTACACTAGATCTCAAATACCGTTTTAAAGAAAGACTGTGACAGGCAGCCTCGGCCATTACCCGGCCAGGACGCCAGCTGGATGGAAGGACCAGGGGAGAAAGCATCTGTGAAGCACTACCACACCTCGGACACTAGATGGCAGCCCTCCTGGTCGGTGGTAGCACCACGGATTTCCATAGGGCATGCTGGGAGTTGGAGTTTGGTACAGCCCTGTTTGGTTCTGTAAGGGCCGACAGGGGGAGCTGTAGAGCCATACAGTGGACTTCCACCACACCTGAGGGTGATTCCAGGTAACGCTGATGAGCCACCTGGAGCACTCCCAGGAGCAACATAAAAGGAGCCCCTCACTCCATTTGTTGAGCCAGAGCCAGAGCCAGAGCCAGAGCAGAGTAGAGTAGAGCAGAGGAAAAGAAAAGGAAAGGAAAGGAAAGGAAAGGAAAAGGACTGAGCTTTGGTCTTGTGGACATTGTGCTCTTGTGGGAAGCCTGTAAATGAAGGTGTGCTGTGTGGAGAAACTTGTGTCCTGCCTGTCTGTGTTGGGGTTAGTGCAGCTTTACACGCCCTGGTGGTCCACAAGACCTACAAACCAAATTCACTACTGAACAATGATGGTAAGGTGCAATACGCTTGCAATATGCCAAGTCCTGTTATCTATAGATAGATTTTTTTTTAAAATAGAGTTCAGTGGGTATATCTGTTTACTGTACTATACAAATCTGAGTATTATTCCAGCATACACTACTGGTCAAAGTTTCAGAACATCTCCATTTTTCTAGTTTTCATTGAAATTTAAGCAGTTCAGAACTGCTGAATAACCTGAAATGGTACAAAGGTAAGCAGTAAGAAAAAAAGTAAAAAAGTGGTTTGCAAAGACTGAAACATGATGTAATTTTCAGTGTTATACAGAAAGGCCCTTTTCAAAGAACAAGAAATAGCTTCACAACCTATGACGAAAGTTGATGTTAACAATTCCTACAGGTTTTCCAACTTTTGTTGATTACTTACAAACCCTCTGGCTATAAGAAACAGTGTTTGAACAAACTGGATTGCAACATTCTCTGAAGCATTATCTAGACAATACTGCACTGTATATTGCTATCATAATGGCGAGAAAAAGGCAATTAACAAAGAGAGACAAAAGGCCACTATTACCCTTTAAAGTGTGGGTCTTGTGTTTAGTTTCAAAAAAAGCACAGGTGTCAGTGAGTACAGTTTTCTATATCATCAAAAGGATCTTGGAAACTGGAGGAAACTCTAACAGGTACAGGTCTGCCACAACTCAATCAGTAGGAAAGTCCCAGTGTGATAGGCACCTCACAGGATAATGTTCTAAGAAAGCATTACTTTCAACTGTGAACAGAAGACTTCATAATGCAGACTTGACAGGTCATGTTGCAGTAAGAAATGAGGTTGAGAGCATTCACTGATACAGCTCCCACCCACCACACAATGAACCACCTCAGGATCCCAAATTAGGACCTGAGCACAGCCATGCAACAGGTAACACCTCAGCACCACACTTGTTCGAATGGAGTGGAACAGTGTGTGGTTTTTTAATAGGGGCTAAAATGACCCCCAACCTCTGCATTTTCCCTGCAAGTTGGAGGACCACCTTGTAGGAATGTATGTAGGTCAATGTTATACCCAGGATGGGTTATGGGCCTTGCTCAAGGGTTCAATGGAGTGGAATCACTTCTGGCATTTACAGGAATTGAACTGGTAACCTTTCAAATGTTGGTGCAGATCCCTAGCCTCAGAGCCACTACTCCACCTTACATTAAGAAAGCCATTGCTAAAATTTCAAAATAAGAAAAAAAGGGTTGCCTGGGTCAGGAACGAGTTCCAGTCTCAATGTAATCTCAAATTAAAGCATGGAACAAATGAACAAGTTGAGATAAGGATACTTCACAGCAGTTAGGTTGTGCTTGAAGTTATTGTCCTGTGAGGCACCTATCATGCAAGCTGACCACCCTCAAAAACTTGTTGTCCGATTCTGTTGTGGCTTTAGGTCTACAAACCTGTTCCTGTCAGAGTTTCCTCCACTTTTCAAATTCCTTTTGATGGTGCAGGAAACTATACTCAATGACACTTTGTATTAAACTCTTCTCTATCTACCTCTGCAAACGGCCATAGCCTAAGATGATTATAAAGGTAGAACTTGCACTGGTGACCCATAGTGCTCTATTTTACAGATCCATATTCAATAATGCTGCAAAAATGGAATCTATTAAATTAAATCTATAAAATGTATGGGTTTACAATTACCAAGAACAAGAGTGTATTATTCCCTGTAAAAAGTGTTGCATATTACTGTAATTAGGTTAAACTTTCCTTTCTCAGAACAGTTCTCTGATTTATAGTACCACAAAAAATTAAAGATCTGCACAGATTTATTTTTTGTAATAAAATGGGAAGCAGCAGAGAAAATGCTAGTAAATTGTAATTTTTTTAATCTCACATTAACTGGATATTCCTGAAAGGTTCAAGAAACTTTTTTTACAGTATCTTTACATATATTGTCATTGCTTAAAAATTTAAATGCAACTTGTAAGTTTGTTTACTTGGAATGCAAAAATAGCCATATACTGAGAAGAAAATTCTACAAAGATTTAAAGCAGAGGGGTAATAAAGGACAGTTTTGCATCTTATTGTACTACTGGGTTGTGAATATGTACACTTTGAGGCTATGGAAGGAAGGAAGCAAACAATAACAAAACTGCACCCACTTGGGTAAGCTAAACCATGGAAAGGGAAACTTGAATTCAAGATGCTCTTTGTATGCTTTGCTCTGTGCTCTAGTCACTACTGACTTTTTCATATGATCAAATACCAATGCAGAAAATCCTTCAGGTCCAAAATATTATTCTCAGCTACTACTATTCTTCCAGCCTTCTGTTTAATTCACGGTAGTCGCAAGAAATCCAGACATTTAGACACTTCAGTGTAAACAATATGCGTGCACATTTTAGACACTAATACTTTTAAATACTGTATCTTCAAGTAACATACTGTACTATTTTCATACATACACACAGAAGTTAAAAACTTCCTTAAAAACTTTCCCAGCTTTTTAAATTTTCTATTGCAGCGTTTCTCAACCTTTAAGTATTTGCGACCCGAGTTTTCATAACAGTTTTAATGGCGCCCACCCTAACATTTTTTTGAAATGTAGATGCATATTTTATTATACCAACTTAACTTTTATCGACATTTATCTAACTCTATATTTATTGTTCTAGCATCAGAATGTATTTTTTCATATTTTTGATTCTTGTTTTCTTTTTTTCACATCTTCGTGCCCCCTTTTTGTTACTTCGCACCCCCCTAGGGGGACCCACCCCACAGGTTGAGAATCACTGTTCTATTCATTTATGTGCTTTAAAGTATACTAGTTAATAATGATGATAATTTCAATGCAGAGATTGCAAGTTTAGTGAACACCCAGTCACAATTGCTTTCCAGAGGAGGGCTCATTAGATAGATAGATAGATAGATAGATAGATAGATAGATAGATAGATAGATAGATAGATAGATAGATAGATAGATAGATAGATAGATAGATAGATTCTTAAAGCTGCCTTTAAATGAATTATAATAACTTGATTTAATAATCCTTTGCTTATGACAAAGTACGTACTAGGAGTACAAGTTTGGTATTTTTCAATGTGTTTAATGTCTTTAGTATTAGGTTCTACTACAAGCTGTTTTAATAATAACCTGTTATCCCGAAATGGTTTGTAAAATTCCAGTTCTTGCCGGTATGCTTAGAACATAAAAGTCTGACCTGGTAAAAAATGATATAACTATTTATGTTGTATTTTACATATGCTTTTTGTGTGCACCTTTTACTAAAATTGTACCACTGTCATTATTCTGAAGGTCCAAGTACAAATTTCATTATACTATGGGCACATGACAATAAACTAGATGGCACTGTACCATTGTGAGCTGTTCTCGGGAGCCATACAATTACTGATTTGATTGTACCATGCTAATCTGAACTTGTGCTTGAGCTGGCAGTGTTTGAAAATCAAGCAGGTTTGCTGTTCCTGATACACTCATACCAGCACAGTTGGCACTCTTTATCCTGCCACATATATTATTAGTATTGCTTACTCTCCCTCTGAATTTCACACATATACACAATCTGTAAAAAATCTGCCTATCTTAAAAGTACTACCGTATCTGCCCATACAGATCAATCAGATTCATGGAAAGACTGATGATGTCCCAAATAATAGGGCAGGTTTTCTCTATATATGTAATGCATTATTTTGTGTAATACAACATGCAGACTAAATTAAGCCAAATGATTGCAAAATTTAGCAATAACGAGGCACTGACAAAGGCCTTCCAATTGCTTATACGGATTTTCTAACATTAGTCTTTTAATTATAATCACAGAGATACACAATTTATTCAGAGAAGCAACTACATGCATTTAAAGACACTGGTCTTCACTGAAATCTTTTTTCATGTTATATATATAGTGGCATGCATGTGTACCAGAGGATCTCCTTCCTTCACCTTGGTTTGCCCACTCACAGCTCAAGGAAGACACCCAGTGAGGGGAACTGAAAAGGCAGGTACCCAGAGATGAGTGGCCCTGGAAGGTGGTGTCTCAGTTTGGACCCAGAACCTGACCCAGAGCTCCTGTGCAATTCCTGATACTCCATTAACTTGGGAAGTGCTATATGATGAGCTGCTGAAGCTGTCTTTTTGTTGTGCCATTTTCTGTTTATTTTTTGTTTATTAAACAGGGTCACCCTGTTGGTGTCTCAACATTTGAAAGTGATTCTCCTTATCTGTCAATCCAGTCACTATATATATATATAAAAAAATCAATTTCTTTATTAGCATTTTTTTAACAAAGAGAAATAAATTAAAGAGTGAAGTTCAAAAGGACTCAAGTATACTATATTAAATTTTCTTCTGATTACCTTATCAGTATGTAAATGGTGAAAACATTGTGCTTTGAAGAAAATTAAGCAACACTCACTTCAACCTTAGGTGTAACACTGACATTATAGACTTGAGTTTGGAGGAATTAATGGGTGAACTGGGTATGTTTTTTGCTCCTGACAAGAGTCTCAAAGTCTGGAGTTACAGTAGACAAAGCAACTCTGAGGTCATGCTCAATGTCCGGTCTGTTTCTGTGTTTTGTCTTCAGCTGAACCAGAGCTGAGAATCCACACTCACAAAGACAGGTAATGCTGAATGGTACCAGGATTTTTACTGCTTGTGTGGCAAGACAAGGATACTCACTTATAACAGTGCTGCACCAGAACTGGGTGAGGCTTACCTCCATGAATTTCTTTTTTAGCGCTTGGTCACATGATGGCTCCACCAGCTGACTCTCTTTGTTGCTTGGCAAAATGTCGATTCCAAATGGGTCACGTATCCAGTCATCATCCATCTGTTTTTTGGGAAAGTAGTCATTAAACCGCTCAAGAAGTTTATTCAGATGTGTCGTAATCGTTTTCCTCTTTACATTTTTTCTTGCCGCGAACAGTTGCTGTCCCTCATGACAGGCATTGGGGAACATGTCGAGTCGTTTTTTAGAAACATGATTTGCCCAGAAGGAGATCTTTTTTTTGGAAGCATTGAACTTGTCATACTGTTCAAAATTGTTGTGCCCCCTCCCCTGCACAGACACACTTAATGTGTTTAATTGTTCAAATACATCAGTGAGGTAAGCAATGTGTGCGAGCCACACACTGTTGCTAAACAGGTCTGCAAGATGCGAATTGTTCTGGGCAAGAAAAGCTGCGATTTCAGCTTGTAGTTCATAAAAACGGGACAGACAGTACCTTTCCCCTCGAAAGCCAGTGTACCTCAGCATGATACAACACCTGTACATGCTCCCTACCAAGATCTTGGCACAGTTTCTGAAAACATCTGGTGTTCTTTGCACTGCATTTAATGTAGTTTATGACTTGGATAACATCTTTTAATGTTCCATGAACACTGGTACCATATCCTTTGCTGCCAGGGCCTCCCGATGTAAAAAAACAATGGTTCCAAGTTGCATTCTGAGCTTTCTCAAGTATTCTCCTTACAACCCCCAAGTTTTTTTCTGTCATGGAAGCAGCGCCATCAGTTGTGATACCAACACACATGTCCCAGCTTAGGCCCACTGAACACAAATACAAGTCCACAGAGCTGAAAATATCCTTTGCAGTCGTAGTAGTAGGGAGCTCTCTTGTGCAGAGAAATTGTTCCTGTAAGTCCCCGTCCCACACGTCTCACGTAAACGAGTAAAACAGCTCTGTTTGTTATGTCTGTGGATTTGTCCATTTCTAAGGCAAAATGACCACTTGCTTTAAAGCGAGCTGTGGTCTGTTGTTTGATGTCATCCGACATGTTTTCAATTCGCCTACTAATACTGTCATTTGACAGAGGTATAGTTATCCGCAGCGGATTGATCCAACACCTCTCTGACCATGTCCATGGCTGCAAGTAAGATGAGGTCCTCTGCAATGGTGTGGGGCTTCTTTAACTTTGCAATATGATGTGCCACCAGGTAAGATGCACGGAGTGCCTGTTCTTGCTTCGAACACGAAGAAGAAAGACATTTTTGTGATGTCCTCAGGTCTTGAAGTCGTCTTTTGAAGTACTCAACAGGTTTATCTTTGAGATAATGGTGTTTTGTTTCCAAATGCCGCTTCAGTTTTGATGGCTTCATGCTTTCACATGCCAACACCTTGCTGCACAAAACACACTGAGATTTTTTTCCTCCTTTGTCGTCAATATAAGAAAATCCAATATATTCTGCGTCGTACCTGCGTTTCTCCATACTCAATTAGCATATATAAACAAAGTTTGCCGGTCTTCATCTATGGTGTGAAACTGTGGTTATCAACTTGCATTACCGGGCATTATCGCCACCTACTGTTAAGAAGTGTGAACAGATGGCACTCTGTTTATTTTTTTCTTAACATTTTTTTGCTTAGGCAAAGGCCCGCAACCAACAGAAAACAGGTGGGGTCGTGACCCACCAGTTGAGAATCACTGCCCTAGCATATACAGTATATATATATATATATATATACTTTAAATATATATATATATATATTTAAGCCTCAGTATATAAACCTCAGTCTAAGGCATATAACAAAGGCTCTGTTATACAATGTCCTGTCTCTTACTACAATTAAAAAACAAGAGTCATAGATAATTTGCTAACTTTTTTAGCTTTGACATTATTACCTCAGCTAGTGTTTGCTGCAGCTCTGCTTCACAGCTCTCCAATGCCACACTCTTGCTGTTGTAAGACTCCTTGAGGCTAAGAACGGCCTCTTCACGTTCCCGAAGCTGAGTTTTTAGTTCCTTCAGCTGATTTCGGAGTGCTACCATCTCCCCAAGCTTCTGATTAACATCTGCTTGTGAGTCCCTTAACTGCTGTTTCAGGAGCGAGATTTCTCCTGCCTTTTGACAAACCTGTAAAACAAGAAAGATAACTAAAGGAAACTGAAGTTTTTTTATTTGTAGTGAATGAGCCAGAGGTGGAGGGTTAGTGACAATGAAATGTATGGTGAGACAGAAGAAAACTGTAACTAGACCAATGGGATAAAAATTAGAACACATACATAAAGTGCATGTAGTGATGTTTTAAATGAGAAGCATGATTTTTACAGGACAAACTAAGGCACATTTTATCTTGAGCTAGTTCATGAACCTGACTCCAATGGCCTGTGCAGTCCCCAGATCTCAATCCACTACAGCGCCCTTAGGGTGATGTAAAATATGAGGTTCACAGAATGAATGTGTGGTCAAAAAATCTGCAGTAAAATAAACAATAACATATTTATTCCACTTCAGTTTTGAGAAACTTGTTTAATACTAATATTTTAAGCAGATGACTTAAGATTATGTCTAACACTGTTGTTCTTTAAAATGAAAGATCAGCAAATGAGCACTTGAACACTTATATAACTAATAGTGAAAAAGATAAAAGCATCTGTTCAAACAGGAAAATGATCTGGTACAAATGGACATGAAATTTTGCTAAATTACAAAGCAGCAGCAACAGTAAATGATGATTTCATATTACAGGGATGACACATTTAAAAGTTAAAAATCCATTTGCTGGTCACCTAAAATAAAGACTGCAAAGGAAAAAATACTGAATATAAAATAATCATCCTGTAGCAAACTGCAGCAAATATGTACATTAAACACTCAGAGCAATAAAAGTTGCAGAAATCAGTTCATTGCTAACAACCTGTTAACTCTGAATTGACCTGGTATGGATGAATGTACCAGTATTTCCTGTGTATGACTGATTTCATATCCAGAATTTGTACCCTGACAAGGTAGTTTTTGGCTCCCAAAGGGTCTTATGCTGGTGTGTTCAGCAGGAGGAACAGAATTGGGCTCTTTTAAGAATAGTAACCAAAGAAAAAGCAAAGAAGGGAAACATTTGCCTTAAGAGAAGCTAAACAAAAGCTCAGAAAACTTAAGAAAATATTTAACTTTGTTAGTTTTCTTAAAATGGTGATTTATTTAACTCTCCAGTAAGAGCAGCTGAAAGAAGCCTATAGGAAAACATGATTGTAGAGAGGGTCTTTGAGGCTCTGCTCTCATCAGTCATCTTACAAAAGAGCAGATGCTGTAAGCAGGGAGTGGACCAGAATAATGTAACATGGATGTTTTTCTGAAATTGTCATCTTCTGCTCTTTGTCCATTGGCAGGTTTCCAGTTTCTTCCAGGGAAAACCTATTATTTTTTAGTTTGTAAATCTTTTGTACCAGAAAAAATATGCTGGGTATTGTTAATCTCTTTCTTAAGTCTTACCTCGGGCTGTACTATAGAAACTTCCACAACTAAGACTCAATTTGGCTAGTTAGGTTTCTACTATGCCTACAGCATTTGTATAGTTGTTTCTTCTGGTTATTTGTGCTGTTTTTTATAACAAGCTAAGTACATTTTGTATATAAATAATGATGTAAATAATAAACATTTATGTTTATAGATCACAGGAGAGTTCATCTTTAAGGCATGGACAGACACCACATGGCATAGACATCACTATTATTGTATACCAGTAGTGGCGCACTGCACGATAATGTGAATAATACTTGACTTGAACATTCCTAGTTTTTATCCTCTTTTTCAGTATGTTTAGCATTAATTTGCTCAGAGGTTGATGCGCTTGCTGTTTCGTGAGCAGCTCTTCTTTTCTCCACCCGCTTCTTCTTGTCTTTTTGTGTTAAAAATGATTAAGCCAGTGCTTGTGTTGCAATTACTTAGTACATTTTCCTTAATTTTTAACTTAAGCTGGCACTTAAGTGTTCTGCCTCAAGAATGATTTAAGATATGAAGAGGTAGGGGAAGTGATGGCGAAGGTGAGAGGGAATGAGAATGGCACCCATACGCATGTGCCGCACCACCACCCTACTGATCGCTGCCAGGAGTTGATTCTACAATTAAATAAAATAACTTTGGAGGTCAGTCATCACCCCAAAAGCGGATAGTAGACGTCACATAGTACATGTGTAGAAAATATCAGGTCATTCGCTCAAACGGTTTGCGAGTTACAGGTGATTTAAAACCCTGGACAGACAAATGAACAGCCACGGTAGCGTAATATATATAAAGATCTGGGTGACAAATTTACAAAAGTGACTATCAGGATCAGCAATAACAAGAAATATTTATATTATTTTCCTTTTAAATTTGAAGTGGGTTGAACAGTGTCACACAGTATGTCAGGAATAGAAGTTAAATTGGCAATCTTGTGGCTCAAGGTGAATACAACAGAAAGAAATATTGTAAAATGGTAGTCAATACATACATATGCAACACTTAAAATATACAGTATATGAATTTACAATGCAAACAAAGATGAAGAACAGCCACATGTCTGAGTGGGTTTTAACCAAGCACAGACTACTGGGGTGCCACTAGTGTTAGGTGCAAGGCAGAAACAGCCCTGGATGAAGAGTTAGTTCATACAGGGCACAATGACACACACACTAAAACTTGTTCAAACTAGGCCAATGTAAAGTATCCAATTAACTTTTTGCATGCATCATTGGGATTTGGGTGGAAAACTGGAATACTCAGAAAAAAAACCCATACATCTGCATTTGTAAGGTAGTGTACTAGCCACTGTGCCATGCTGCAACCCTATACAAGAAAACCACCTGCAAAGAAGGCAAATATGATCATCCTGTTCAGGACACAATGATCAAACATCCACACATTTATTAAACATGGTTATCCTGCTTAATATAATGTAAGGGTGAAAGAGAAAAGTGCAATTACAGAGTAAATACCAGTCATAAACTGGGTGCCAGGCAATTGCAGGGTACACTTACTTAGGCTTACACTCACATAAAACCAAACCAAAGCTCAAAAATGTAATGTGTTTCTTCACTTCTCTAATATCTGTACAAAATTGGGGTAACATATTAGCCTGATGACCCCACACTTTCTTGCTGTTGTCCTCACCTCCCACTTTGTCTCCTCCAGACGAGGCAGCATATCTGCCTGCTCCTTCTTGTACTCTAGGCACTTTCTTTCCAGCTCCTCCCTCTGCGCCAGCAGGGATGCAACTTCATCCTGCAGGTGATGCTTTTCTTGTTGCAGCCGTGCGCTCTGTAGCTGTAGGGCCTGTTGAGCACGTTGAGCCTTTCGTGACACCTGCTGTAGCTTGTTCGCATAGTTTTGACGCAGCTCTTCCATTTCACGCTCCCAGAGCCTTTGTTTTTCTTCAAAGACTTGTACAATTGCTGCTTCACTCTGGTCCAGGTTTCTTCGCATATGCAGCACCTAACACGCAAATTTTGAGAATTACTAATGACATAAGGCAAACAGTTAAACATTGAATTGAAGAATTGCCCACTATTCATTGTATCTAACATAGAATGCTAAAAAGCAAATTTGGCCTCAGGGTATTTGTCACAGCAAAAGACAACTATGTAGTACAAGGGCAGTACAGTGAGAATTCACATAGTGATGGTAAAGGAAATTCAGAGAATGCCAGGTAAAGGAAATTCAGAGAATGCCAAATGCACAAAATAAAAACACAGGCTCACGTATCGAAAAGTTCTAAAAATACAACTAATGTCAAAATCAAACAAATATTATTGTGTTATTATGACTACTTGACTCATTGAGATAAGAACTAAAGAAATATAACTGATATCAATATCAAATAATACCAACATAAAAAACCTGTAAAATGTTACCCAACTCTTATTATGAAAGGCAAAGGCAGTAACAAGTAACCAGTGACTGTGTTGTTAAAACACAGCAAGGCAATTCAGAAAGATACAGTATATTCAGAATGGGTAGGCATAGATTAAAGGCAAAAGATCAGCAAAGTTTCCAAGCAACACGGATAGAAGAGAAGGGTTGGGGTATGCAGCAAGCACTAACAGAAAGGTATAAGGTAGGAGGCCAACATGGCTCTTGGACTTCACCTAATAGGGTTGCTGATGAGTCATCTTGATAGTAGCTGTAACAGGGACATTTTCAAGAAAGAGCAAGTGATGTTAATCCTTAAGGCTGATGGAGGGTTTATTGGAGAGTCAGCGCTTTGATTATCATTGCCTAACTGCTAAAATGTCAGTGCATTCCTAAATCAACTAGCTCCTAAAAAATCATGTCAAATGTAACACCACAATGCTAAAAAAACTGAAACAAAGAAAACAAATAAAAAAACAAAGGACCGATAAAAAATAACCAGTGAGCAGAAAACAATATTTAAAATGAACAAAGGGATCAGTATGATGACAATAATATTTGGCTTCCCTGTCCAGGGGCCTCATGTATAATGCCTTGTGTAAATTTCACACTAAAACATGGCATACAGACAAAACCAGAAATGTGCAGATATACAAAAAATTCAGATACGTAAAAAAACTGAACATAATCAAAGTTCTATAAACGTACAAACTTTTCCAATCAACATACACACATTCACAAGCCTACAGTCGTACCCTGACCCCTCCCAGAATTTTGCCTATTTGAATATGCAAATCAATATAAACATCCCCTTCTGTTTAGTCTTTTGTTGAAAGAAAATGGCAAAAGCATGTGTAAAAAAGAAGAATTTCAGCGAAGGCAAAATGGAGATCCTGCTTAGTGAAGTGGAGATGAGGAAAAATGTACCATAGAAACATACTATTCAGTGGCTTAAGCAGGGGTATAAGCAACAAAAGGAAATTGATAGAGCAGCACAATGTGGCAGAGGCACTCAAAAGTTCAAGTTCAGAAAGTAGCACTGTGCCCGAAATAAAAAAGAAGTGGTCAGATATCAAAGTCGGAGTGAAAAGGTGAGTCACAGCCCACCATCTGAGTGTCAACACCACTGGAGGAGGTAGTAGAATTCTGGTGCTCACACCATTTGAGCAGTGAGCTGCTGAAATTCTTGGTGAGACACTAGTAACTGGCATTTTACTAGTGGGTAAGGGTGAGTTTTTAAGGGTAATTTTTTTTTTACTTACCATTATCCATACTTGTATAAATAATTTGTTGTTTAATAAGATAAACAAGCAGGCAGCAGATGCGGTATTACTGTTTATTCTGTTTCAGACAATATTACAAAATGTGACTCCAGATGGTGATGGTGCTGCTGTGCCATGCACATCTTCGGGCACTGGCTGCGCACACACCCCTGCCTTGGAAACAGCCAGGTGACCATCTGGCTATATACCAATGGATGCTTTTCTGAAGTCACAAAATGCAATAGTGGATTCTATAAGAGATATGGGCAAAGAAGTAAGGAATACAAATGCTGTACTATGTAATACTGACCTCAAATTAAACGAATTGGTTAAAAAATAAATGCTGCATCTGATTACCTGCTTTTACATTCTGATAATTACAATCAAAAGAAGTTGTGACCATGTCCGATCTGGCTGATTATCTGGTGGGTCAGGGTCAGGTTCATAATACTGGCATCTCCTCAGGTACGGGAAAACCACAATTGTGTGCCACATTATGCAGAACACTACATGCTTGCACAAAGCAACACACTTTCTGTGGACTATGGAGCAACACTCCAGCAGTCTTATCCAGGCAGTGCCAACGGCCCTCTATAGCTATATATTAAGCAGGAACCCGCTGTCATATAAGTAATCATGTTATATGGTTATATCATACAGATAACTTACAATTTTGTTCCAAAGGGGTAATTTTAAATGTCTTATCTTACCGAAAAGTCAGTCATTATATACATTATTTTCAGGTTTGTTCCCAACACCTTTATAAGCAATGTACGTGCAGTCAACCGCTGCTATTATATTTGGAAAACTGGATTTTGCTGCAAATTATGCTATGATTTCAACCACAGCATAAGGAAATGTTATATATCTGGATCACAAACAGATAATACCATCCTATATAGCTGGCATGGCACAACTCGGTGATGACTGAGAAGTACCGGATCAGACAGCCAGTTTACGTTGAAAAGCTCCTGTGGTCAAAAAGTCAAGGGGGGACAGAAATTGCAAAGGAACAGATAGAGCACAATTCCTCAAAGTCTGCCATTGTAAAGCCGGCCCCAGTTCAGCACACAGCTTATAAGAGGGTAGCTCTTGGAAATCTAAAGTCATCACCTTGGGACAAGAAATCAGTATGATCTCTAAATACGTGCTCTCTTCTAATTCTTCCATTTGCGATGTCTTCTAACAATGCTAAACCAGCCATTGTAGTTGAACTAGTTTGGCCATTCAGTGCAAAATTATATTGTTACAGATTGATTACAATCAAGTGCCTTAAATATATAAACAATATGCAATTAATTTCAGTGTATTTGATAAAGCCTGTGTCAAGGATGCAAATCTAAAAAAGAATGGGAAACCACACAGAAACAGTAGCACTGCTTTGATGCTGAGTGCCGTCCATTTACAAAACCAAGCAGAGATAATGGGTACGCATGGTCTGTGGCTGCAGTTAAAATGTGCGCAGTGTTAAGCCAAGCTTAGTTTTTATATATCTTGGCAAAAAATTTTGTTTCCTAAACAATGATGTCATTTGTGTATGCAACAGGAAATGAAGTTCTAAATGCTGTCACAGCCTAGCAATTTAGTTAAATTAGTGAGGTTATCATTTCTGTCTGTTAAACCCCTTTCACACATGTAGTTTTATTCACAGCTAATTTAACAGGAAGGAGTACAAGTAAATGTAAAGTAATTCAAAATGCTTGTGAAAGGGGGACTCTGCCAGCTCTGATGGAAAAGTTAACTGAGCAATATTCTTAAACTTATATATGGAAGGAGTTCTAGGGTGTTGTACTGTGTAGTGAGACGTCAAGCAAAATGACACCTTTTATAGGCTAACTAAAAACATTACAATATGCAAGCTCAGGCCCCTTCTTCAGGCAAGATGTAAAGGAGTTTAAAAAACAAGCCTAATGTTAATTTCCTCCCTCTCCATGTGATCCTAGGCTTTATCATTATATTGTTATATATCACTAACTAGCTAACACAGTTATGGATACATTTAGCATTTTTCAATCAAGTAATTACATTTTAATTGGGGTTTAATTTTTATTATTGCTATTTTATATCAACCAAATAACCACTGTAAAGGCTCTTATGTTTTAGGATCCATGCAAATAAAATTATGCAAGGAGAGCAGAACCATGCATGGTAAAGCGGAATAAAACAAGCTGTGCTGAAGAGCTCAACAGTTTGGTCTAAAAAAGTAAGAGTAGATGGGAAAATGTACTTTCACTCACTGATCACACAAAGATGGAAGTCTTTACCAGGTATCTCGTGAGGCTGACAGCAGCAATTAGGCAATGTAGTTTGTGTAAAGAAATTAATATAACATACCAAGCAAAAGTACAAAATACATAGATATGGTTTTCTGTGATATGATGCAGTTAGCAATTTTTCATAACTGTACTTTTCATTATTGTATGTGGTGCTTTTACTTAACTATTTCTACTGGTACTAGATTTGTTGTATTTCTTCTTGTCATTATATGATGTTGGGCACACCACAACACAAAGGAGGTGACCTCTAATTTCCAATAAGTCATGCCAAAACTCTCATTAACACAATATTACTATGACTACCTCAAGGGTAAATTGTTGACCATATTTGTGTGTGCTTTTCTCTACTCATGTTTCATATAGGGAACCATAAAATATGTGCTCTCTATAAGCTTTCATTCAATTACATACATAGTCAAGGAAATGATCAGCATGAGACAAAAAAAAAAGTACTACCATACAGGGTGGTCCAGATCTAATTATGCAGATCCAGATTGTCTGGATTACTTTGATTTATGCGGGGACGATTCCAGTTCGGAGCAAAGGCGATTCTTCATGTTGTCAGTTCGCACACTTCTCGATGGTCCGGGACTTTTCGGGTGATTTTTCTATGTAATAAACTTAATAAGTTATAGCGTAATGAAAATTGCACAATTAGATCTGGACCACCCTATAGTCTAGTTCCTAATTGGTATAACTGGTATCAAATACTTTCCTGCATAGTATTTTAAGTTGCCTGCTAAGGCTATACTTGTAAAGTTTTTAGGGGATCTCTTGCCAAGTTCACACTAGTTTTATAGAGGAGACATAACCAATGTAATATTATATGTCAGCACATGTGTTCTCTGAACTCACTAAATATGGCCATGGTCCACAATGTGCACAAGTATATTAATTGTTGTGGTGATATAACAATGACACAGCCATCTTTAAACCTCAGAAAATTGCAGATTGTTCATCAGAAAAACAGGAAAGAAAACACGTTGAATTTGTGAGAAAACAAGCTCAAATGAATATTGAAATTGATGCAATCGGCCTTTTTTACAAGTTGGTGCTCAGATGAACTCCAAATAGTGTGTCCTGTAAATAAACTCTCTGGACATAGAGGAGTGCTGTGATGGGCACTGTGACAATGTTTTCTGTTTTAATACTATGTACTCTGTATATTTTCTTTTCTATGTTATCTACAGAATGACCAAACAGCTGATAATGGAAATAAATAGAACAGGAGAGCCAAAAATTATGTGCCCTTAATGGGATAAAAGTGTTGCACATACGTTCATGGGCAAAGCTTTCAGATTGAACAGTCCATTTGCAGAGTAGCTAGTTAATTATCTATATGTAACATCACAAGGTTCAGAAACCCATGTGTGCCTCTTGGCATATAGAATGGACTGTCCAAGAGACTTTATTTGAAGAGAGACAACAGACACACTAAAGAGATACTCTTTATTCCATCACAGAAATTCCATAGAACTGAAAGTCACAGATGCCATTCATGCATCAGCTCATTGTGAAAGCCACCCAACAACACTCTTCGTCTGATACGGATGTTATGTTTATCTTTACGGAAAATATTATTTGGGCTTCTGACTTTAAAGCAAGGATGTATTAGGGCTTCACGTGTATCATTTATTCCCTGTCGTAGAACAGTAGGATCCCAATTTGACATTTTCATATATGTATAGTGTTTTCACACATTTAACATTTTTTCAATGCTGTTGTCGACATTAAAAAGCTCTTTTAAGGCTATGTTCACATGGTAGCTAATAATGATTCTATCCTATTTTTTTGAACTGGTCATATTAATTTTGCGACAGATCCAACTCTGATTAGCCTATTCTGAATGTGCCCTGCATGCACAAAATGAGTAAAACAATTCCATCAGGCAGATGCAACCCAATAGTGCTGGTTGCTGCTCGACTTCACATTATTTCAGTGCAGACTGTCTGTGAATTTGTAAGCTCTTGAGAACAAGATAGAGAACCACGAAACAAAAGATTACAGCTGTTGGTTTGAGCATATTTATCACTGCCAGTGTTCTGAAAACAGAAACAATTAACCTAAAGAACTGGTGAGAGTAATGTGGGACAGTTTGGATGCAATTCATTATGAGAGTGGTGTAAATACTTTCTGAATAGTTTTGATTTCATGTTGTTTTTTGCTAATCATACTGTACATGTCTTAAAATCAGATCTGATTTGCATGAAAAAATAATATATATATAAAAAAATACTTTTTAAAACTAAAATAAAAGATGGGCGCTTTTGCTAAGATTTTAAGAAGTGTTTTTTGAATATTGATTGATGAAAAGCGCCCACGCTTATATTTCACAAGTTATGTATGAGAAACTTATTTTTTACTTTTTAGTACACTTTTTAACATAATACGAGTATAAGCATAGTTATTAAAAAGCATTTTTATATATATATATATTATTTTCAACTTTTAAGTCTTGAACATTTTTCAAATATTCTCGAATGAAATGTTCTAACCAATGCTAACACCATCAATTGAATAATATTTCTATCCATTACTAGCGCCACCTATTGGTGAAATCTTGAACTATTCTTCATATGAAAATTTCATTTCTTAATTAACATGGATTAATTGATCAATTAGTGAAACTGATTATTGATTCATGTATTGTCATTGGAAGTGAGTAAGTGTGCAAACTTCATTTGGACAATAGAAAGTGGGTAAATATCGATTATAAGATTTGTACCAGACAAAAAACAGGTGAAGTTAATATAAGCGTGGTAATAATAAAATAATAATGATAAAAAAGTGAATTGAAGTGCAGTTGATTTCAAACCTCAAACCCATTGTTGTATATGGTGGTTTAACAATGGCACTGTTATTATCAAGAAAACAACAAAAATGACAGAATTATGCTATAATTATTTAATGCCAATAATAATAAGTCATTCAATGGATTAAACAATACCAAACTGGATCATAACTATTAATCCTAAACATAACGCAGTGAAAATATATTTATTTAAAAAAAATAAAGCAAACCCAGTCCAGTACGGATGGAATCCAGAGAAATCCTTGACAGTTTCCTGCATTTATAACTTTTTTTCCCTTTGGTCTCTAGAAAAATGCTACAAAACGGGTGTTCTACTGTATTTCAAACTTGTCTGCCTCTTCGCTAAAGTCAGTAACTATTCAAACAAATGTTTTTTCAGAGATCATATTACCTCTCTTTGGCCAATGTCTTGCAATTAGAAGTAAAACTGCTGTGGCATTAGCATTTAATTATGAATCATTTTGAGACCCCAATGTTCTTATTTACTTATTTCTATTCCAATACAGCATATTCTTATCTCTATGTAATGGGCTGTCAAGTTGCTCAGCACATCTTTATAAATAAACTTGTGGTAGTCTGCAATGGGAAGAAGTGGATAAGAAGGACAAGAAGATGAAACCTTTTCTATTACACTCCCTGAGATACTCATGTTAAGTGACATACAGTATTCTGTTCCATTTATGATTTTTGGGGATAGCTTTTTGCCAATTCCCTCTTCTTCTGATCCTTTAAGCATTGATATTATCTTTGGTAGTTAGGCATTGGCTTGTTCTGTTAAATGCTTGATTTAGGCAGTGCTTTGATGTTTTATTTTTCTTATCATGATGGGTCTCTTCCCTGTCTATTAGCTAATCTACTGTATATAGATTTCAAGTATTTTCACTGCCACTCAGTTAATGCCTGTAATGTAATGTTACACAATACTCACTATTTCATTTAGTCTTGAAATGCACAAAATAGACTTTTTTCATTTTTCAATAATATATATTTTTATGGCTGACTTTGTGGAAGCCTAGTGAGAAGGCCCTTTGAGTCTGGAAGCTCCCTCTCCTCACTGGGGCTGCAGGGGCATCTGCTACATCAGTGTCTTCATCACATTTATTTTATTTAGGCCATCTGCTATTAATATTTTTTAATAAATATTACTTTGGTTTTAAATGTCTGTACTTTGTTTGCATATCTTGAGAGACAGAAGTAAATACAGGGAACCTGGTGTGGTGATACTTTCTTTCTCACAGGGTTAGGAGGCTGAAGGAGACATCAGGAAGCAAAGTAGTCTTTAGGTTCAGGTTATATCCAGAGATACCTGTGTGTTGTTTATGCCAAAGCTAGTAAATACCTATGTGAAGTACTGAGAACTGATGAATCAATCAATGCTTAAGTGGATTGGGTCTACAGCTGTGCTTGAAAGTTTGTGAACCCTTTAGAATTTTCTATATTTCTGCATAAATATGATCTAAAACATCATCAGATTTTCACTCAAGTCCTAAAAGTAGATAAAGAGAAACCAGTTAAACAAATGAGACAAAAATATAATACTTGGTCATTTATTTCTTAAGGAAAATGATCAAATATTACATATTTGTGAGTGGCAAAATTATGTGACCCCCCCCCCCCTTTGCAGCAATAACTGCAACTAAACATTTCTGGTAACTTTTGATCATTCCTGCACACCGGCTTAGGGGAATTTTAGCCCATTCCTCCATACAGAACAGCTTCAACTCTGGGATGGTGGGTTTCCTCACATTAACTGCTTGCTTCATGTCCTTCCACAACATTTCAATTGGATTAAGGTCAGGACTTTGACTTGGCCATTCCAAAACATTAACTTTATTCTTCTTTATTCACCTTCAGTTGCTTAGAAGTTACCCTGGGGTCCTTTGTGACCTCGCTGACTATTACACGCCTTGCTCTTGGAGTGATCTTTGTTGGTCGACCACTCCTAGGGAGGGTAACAATGGTCTTAAATTTCCTCCATTTGTACAAAATCTGTCTGACTGTGGATTGGTGGAGTCCAAACTCTTTAGTGATGGTTTTGTAACCTTTTCCAGCCTGATGAGCACCAACAACTCTTTTTCTGAGGTCCTCAGAAATTTCCTTTGTTCATGCCATGATACACTTCCACAAACGTGTTGTGAAGAGCAGACTTTAATAGATCCCTGTACTTTAAATAACACAGGGTGCCCACTCACACCTGATTGCCATCCCATTGACTGAAAACACCTGACTCTAATTTCACCTTCAAACTAACTGCTAATCCTAGAGGTTCACATAATTTTGCTACTCAAAAAAATGTAATATTCGATAATTTTCCTCAATAAATAAATGACCAAGTATAATATTTTTGTCTCATTTCTTTAACTGGTTTCTCTTTATATACTTTTAGGACCTGAGTGAAAATCTTGTGATGTTTTAGGTCATATTTATGCAGAAATATAGAAAATTCTAAAGGGTTCACAAACTTTCAAGTACAACTGTATGTGTATGTGTCTTTGTGTGTGTATACATTAAGCTTAGAGTAGGCTACCCCATCACTAACCCCACAATAACAGACCATGTCAAAGCCTTCTTTACAGATACCTCCTGCTCTTTCTCCCAAAGGCGGTCTTCAAGGTCTTGGATGATGTCATCGCTGGAAGGTGAGTGCTGAAAAGGCAATGCCTCTGTCAGATGGCTTAGCTTATTGAAGGAGGAGCTGCTTTTACCAGATGATGAACGACCACTGTCAGAGGTGGACAAACCATTGTTGTAGCCTCCAATGCCCACTCCCTTTTCGTAGGTGTTTGTAGTGCCCAGGCGATTTATGTGACTGGTAGAGGCACTAAGTGGGCCCAGTTGGTGTGATTGGGAGCCTGTGTACGTAGGCAGACTAGTGAGTGAATTTCTGCCAGAGTCTGAGAGCCCAGCTCCTGTCCTGCTCCCAGAAGGTCTTTCTCGTCCTGCTGAAGTTCCTGGACTATCCCGGTGGTCAGCTGTCCCACTGATCTTTGCATTTGCAGGTGCTTTTCGGCTCTCCACTGCTGTCCCATTAGTCTGGGGAGGGCACACCAGGTTCTGCATGGAATGGAAGTTCTTAGGAACTACTGGCTTGAATGCTGAAGGCCTTACAAGAGCCTCGCTACTCTGAAAATAATGAAAAGAGATCCGTAAGATACAAGCAGACATCATAAGAAAGTTTCAAAATAATATTGATGGACAAGGCAGAAAAGTACAAGATTGTGAGAAAAAACGTAGCAGGACACCCTTAATGAAACACATGGTAAAAAGAGCAACAGAGAAAAGATGAAAATTTGAAGTAGTGTCTACAAACAAACAGGAAGGTCTACAAACATTGTAGAAAACAATGAATGGCGTCATAATAATATGGGAAATAAGAGAAATGTTAACAGAAATCTATCATTGCACACATAAAACTATATTTCAGTTATCTGAATAATTACAGTAGATATCGACAGAATAACAGGCTTAAGGGGAAACAGTCACAGTTATTAGGAGTTGGGCTAGACATGCATGGTATAGCTCATGCCACAGTGTTGATTCTTGGGATGTGAGATATTTCTCTAGCTCAGTACCAGGCAAGTGATGTCACCAATCTGCTCTTCTCTGGAGATTTATATGAAAATGGCTCCATTGTTCAACAGCATGATTTTTTTAAAGCTTCAATATGAAAGAGTACTTTTCAGTGTTAAAAGATATAAAAAGGTGGCTGGTCCCCTTGAATACTGGTCCTGTGTCTCCCTCATCAGCCATCTCTCCCACACTCTTCATCTGTTCTTTTTGAAAAAAGGACACATTCATTATTCTTTTAATGTAAGTGTAAGTAAGTGTGTAAGTGTTTTTTTTCTGTGGACACTCCTGTTTTCTTACAATATCCTAAAGATGTGTATATCAGATTAAAAGGAAACTCTAAATTTGCACCTTAACAGTGAGCATGGGTATGGGTGTAAGTGTACAAGGCAACTAAGTTAGCCACTCAGTCATGTTTTAATCATGAAAGCAATCATTCATAGACAAGCTTTACACAGAACTACGCAGCATAATGAAGCTGTACACCAATCTGTTACAAGGAGCACGCCCATGGTTACATAATGGGGTAGTTGCACTATGTACTCGCAGGACTCCTGCACCACAAAAGTGTTTTACAAATATGTAACACACCACTAATACTGCATATCCCCTCACAAGAAATACAGAGGACTCATGGGACAGAATTATGGAATGCCCATGTGGAAAAATAATTTTAGGGTAAGCATTCATTTTAAAGAAATAGCATAAAGGCTTAATAAATGTCAGAAACCTGTTCAGGCACACCAGGAAACCAGATAAAGGTCAAGTGAACAACAAAATGTACACTGAAATATAAGAATTGGTTTTGGAAAAATACTGAGATGATCAAATAAATAAAGAATGTACCAGAAGAAAGGTTGATGTAATATACAAAATGTACCGAAGGATGACTAAGAGATGACTAAGAAATCAGCAGATGTCCTATAGACAACGAGAATGGACAGTTGTTATACTGTATGCACTAAGATTTCAAGGGTGGTAGCTCATCTCAAAAGGTATAAGAAGAACCAGAATATAATAGACCTTTATTTTATATAAATCATTTGGGTGTAAACCAATGAACCAACCAGAGTAAAATGTATGCATTGACTGACACTGTATGTAAATTCAACAGTTTATAAAATTAACCTCTGTTCTTTGTTTCTCTGACCATTCTGCCATGCTGCAACAGACTGCTTTTGAAGAATGCTCCCTCCAGGGCATTTTGCTGAGGAGTAATTAAAAGATACAATGAACAGCTTTTCTCCTGCCTTACTGAAATGTCCTGTTAGGGGATGTTTCTTTCTTTAATAAGATGTTAAATTTCGACGTTAAATTTCGACCACACCCATAAGACAAGAATACTGTTTAAAATAATATAAATAGAATAGAGGTCTTTGGATGACTAACCCTGGTGAATTAAAGACACGGTCAAGGTAGATTGTGTTTTCACTGAAACTCAAATGGTCATGCATGTTACAATTGAATAACCAAGAAAAAAAATCAGCAAAATCAAAGAATGTTTAAAGAAATACAAAAGAATAATGATTGGGAGTGGGTGTCAGGTCTAAACTGACTTCATTGTATGGGTCTCATTGATTTTTAAATTTGTTAAATTTAATTTATAAAACCAACATAAAATGAAGAGTGACCATTTTAATAAAATACACATGGAATCTGTTTCATATTTTGTTGAGCTACTCATTCAAATGAAATGGCCTAAATGTTTTGGTTCTCCATTGAAATATGATATTGCCTTATTTAACTTTAAAAACAGTGCAGTGGCTGAAATAATCATTACAGATTTTGTCAAGCCTTTTTTAGGATACTGATTTCCCAAAGCACAAATTACTGAAATTGATCTGCTAGCCACTGTAACCATGTGATGCAGTTTAACATTGTTTGATTCAATCTAAATCAAAATCTTGCCTAGATGTTTTGCTTTCCGTTTAGTATTCTTAAACACTCAACACTGCTGCTCAATAAGTGTGTTGTTTTGGATCTAAAATTACCACAACTTCCATAAAAAGTCCAGTAACATATCCCACCATCCATTTTAAAATCTCCTTCACGAATACAATTCAAGTTCATTGGCAGTAAGAGCCTATTCCATGCAGGGCAAGCACCCAACCCAGAAAGGTAACCAGTCTGTCACAGGGCCAAGGCCAATACAGATATTGTAGCCTTAAAACGATCAGCCACAACAGTAAAACCACCTGTCTTAACATTATGTAGGTCACTCTCACATGGCCAAAACAGCTCTGACATCGAGGCATGGGCTCCACAAGACCTCTGAAGGTGCATTGTGGTATCTGGCACCAAGACGTTAGCAGCAGTTCCTTTAAGTCCTATAATTGTAAGGTGGGACTTCCATGGATTGGACATTCTCTTCTAGCATATTCAACAGATGCTCAATCAGATTGACATCTGGAGGTTATGTCAACATCTTGAGCTCTTTTTCATGCTCCTCACACTATTTCTGAACAATCTTTTCAGTGTGACAGGGTCCATTATCCGGATGAAAGAGGCCACTGAAATTAGGGAATACTGTTGCCATGAAGGGTCTACATGGTCAGCAACAATCTTTAGGTAGGTGAAATGTGTCAAAGCAACATCCACATGAATACCAGGACCTAAGGTTTCCCAGAAGAACACTGCGTAGAGCATCACATTACGTCCGCCTGATTGTTTTCTTGCCATAGTGCAAAATACTACAATCTCTTCCCCAAGTAAACAACGCATAGACACCCAACCGTCCACAGGGTCTAAAAGAAAACTCATCAGACCATGCCATTGTCTTCCATTGATCCATGCTCCAGCTCTGATGTTCACATGCCCATTACAGGCCCCTTCTCAGGTGAATTGAGGACATCATAGGCACTCTGACCAGTCTGTGGCTACACAACCCCATATGCAGCATGCTGTGATGAACTATGCGTTCTGACATCTCTCTCATAGTCAGCAATTTGTACTACAGTAGCTCTTCTGCAAGATCGGACCAGGCAGTTAACCTTCATTCCCCACACGCATCAATAAGTCTTGGGCACCCATGACTCTGTCGTTGGTTCACCAGTTCTTCTTCCTTGGACTACTTTTGGTAAGTACTAACCACTGCATACTGGTAACATCCCACAAGACCTGCTGTTTTGGAGATGCTCAGACCCAGTCACCTAGCCATCATAATCTGTTCCTCATCAATGATTCTCAGATCATTGTGCTTAACTCAAATTTAAATGCTTCCAACCCATCACCTTTAAGAATTGATAGTTCACTTGCTACCTAATATATCCTACCCCTTGACAGGTGTTATTCACTTCACCTCTCAGTGATTTTAATGTTGTAGCTGATCAGTGTATATGGGTGTTTTGGACAGTCAAACAAATGAACAAATGCAACACCCGAGAAAAAGTCATTCAGGCAAGGCAAGAATATGCAAACTCCACACAGATAATAATCACGCAGGGATTTGAACCCAATGTCCTACAGGCATGAGGACCTGACGATAACGATTATTCTGTGATCAATGTAAGACACTTCGCTGATAATAAAGTAACCCTTAAGCCTATTTTTGAAAAGGTCAGTTTTGATTCTGATGCTTTATAAAAGATAATGTTTGGAAACAATAAGCTGGAAATAACAGTATGGATTTCATTTATGAAACATTTTAGCACATACTGTAATATGGAATATATTTAAAAGCTCAAAAAGTACGGAATAGTAACATGCATTACCTTAAAACATAACTTTGGATTTGCTGTTAAAAAT
The DNA here is from genome assembly GCF_016835505.1 of Polypterus senegalus. Taxonomy (NCBI): domain Eukaryota; kingdom Metazoa; phylum Chordata; class Cladistia; order Polypteriformes; family Polypteridae; genus Polypterus; species Polypterus senegalus. The sequence continues at coordinate 99,077,292 of NC_053160.1, forward strand.
AAGAAGAAGAAGCGGAAGAAGAAGAAGAGTGATAATGTTATTTACTCCCCAACTTCTGCTGCTGTCAGAACAGCCAGGGTGTTCAGCAGTTATGACTTGAATACACACAGTGGATAAATTCTGAACTTATCGTGGAGTACAGACTGTCACAAAGCTATATCATTCAGAAGGACCACATACCATGGGTATATACAGAAATGGTTAGTTTTGCATATTCTTTAAGATCATGACCTGTCCTAGAGAGTTCTACACCAGGCCTAACAACTGGAGTCATATAAGGCCAACTTCAGAATATTTGTACTGCTGCTTCAGCACATCAACAATTCCTTGATGGCACATACATCAGTGGATGAACAATGGAGAGTGTGTGATAACAGCAGAATTGTTGGCAAGAGGTCAATCTGATGCATCACAGGCAAAGCAAACACTGCCCCATGCAAGTTACAGTGGGATGATATGGATAAATATGCTTGCAGAACGACTATTGCAGAGGATAGTCAAACCTGGTGCACCATTAACTCTTGATAATCAGAATTTTACACCACAGTAATAAGACCACAGAGCTTAGTTTCTGTTAGCACAAATAGCACCATATGTAACCTAAGGGTTACTATTGCTCAGTGGAAATACAGCACTATCATTCCTTTATTTAAAGTATATTATTCATAGAACAATCCCAGAAAGCAAGATAACAAGACACAGGGCATAGACACACACAGATAGCAATTGTACAACTCTACCTGTTCAAGTTTGCCAGAAATGGGTAGGATCTTTGGAGGGTTGTCCAGTTTCGTTGTGCCAGCTCCTGTGTTGGTAGCAGCTGGCGGTGGCTTGTTTAAGATGGTGTTAGGAGGCTCTCTGTATTGTGGGGGTGGCAAACTGTTGCTACCACTGCTGTTGTTTTTTTCATTGTTGGCAGAAATGTTGCCACAGACATCAACCTTGACCCCTCTCTCTCCACTGCGGCGCAGTTCCCCATTGATATAGAGAGAGTTAGAGATTAACATCTTCTCAGAACTATATGTGCGTTCTTCTCCAGAGTATTTCCGTGTGGAGAAACCATTGGTACGCATCCCATTTGGGCCGCTACCCCCACTAGGCTGTGTCCTAGTGCCCACACTTTTCATGGCAAACTCCTGTTCTCCTGCCACACCACTGCCAACACTGCCCATGCTGTCTTCTGTTCCCAAACCCTCCTGGCTCTGGAAGGATGACTGATCACTCAACGCCAGCAGGGTACCCAGCTTTGCCATGGTAGTACTGGACAGTCAAATGGCATGAGTCGAGCACAGTTACTGTAATTGGGAAAAAAAACAAAAAACAATGAAATTTATTGTCATTGTTTTCACTGTTTTGTTTACATACTTGACATTCCTCTACTTAATATTTACGCTATGTTTACTACACTTCATATTTTTTCAGGAAAACACAGTTTTTGGGAACAATGCACATTCTGGGAGCATCAGGTGTAGGGTTGTAAACACTCAGGGTGCCACTCCATCACAAAGTGTATTTGCTCACCCACTTACTCTAATCTGAATCTCTAGAGTGAAAAAAAGCAAGCAATAAAAAATGCACTAATACTGCAGTTTATTATTGATACCAATCCTATCTGCCTTTCTTCAGGTACTTGATTTCTTCCCTCTGTTTCCTTAATTTATCTTGGTCGTTTTAATTCAATGTTGTTGCTGTCCTTTAGGTGCCATGGAATATATAGTAGAGAAAAGGCAAACACACAACGGGAACTGAGATTTCAGTAGAAAAATCAGCCTGATTTGTTCAGTACACAGAGTGTCATGTGTTACAGCATAGTTAGTTTAATACTGGGTATAGCCTACCCTTGTTACAATACACAACTTCATTTAATGTCACTCCATGTCCTTTTGACCCAGTACAACAACTGTTTGAAGTTCATCACTTTTGGCTTAACAAAGGAGACACTAACAGCCTTTAGAGTTCCACAAGCAGAATGTAGATGGGCACCGTCTTGCTGGAAGAACACATCTCCAAATTTATAAAGTACAGGAACAGGTTCATTACCAGCTGGATGATGTCCCTAACATGGGTAGAGCTGGTCAATGCCACCTCCAAAAAACACCAGACATGTACATGTACTGAGTACTGTACCTGATAGCACCATGATACTTATGTGTGCCCTGTATGTTGCAGGTGCACAAACGATGGACATAACCACTCACCAGATCTCTGCTGGACATGTACATAACCATCACTTGTTTCTAGGTGAAATCTCCATTCATCACTAAGACAACAGTCCACTATTTTTTCATCTGATCTGCCAAAGTAACATTTTAGGCCACCACTGTGTGGCGGTGATGAACGAGTAAAAGCCAGTCATGACAGGACAATGTGTGACTGCCGTACTGCTTCAGAAAGATGATTTGTTGTTATGTTTACTGTGAAAAACAGAAAAACTTTCTGAATACAGTAATCCCTCGCTACTTCGCGGTTCACTTTTCGCGGATTCACGACTTCGCGGATTTTAAAATATAGTAGTAGTATTTCCTAGTCTAAGAACAACAAAACAAGTTCGGTGACTATGTACGTTGTAACACGGGCTGTGATTGGTACATGGGAGGGAGACGACAAATCACAGCTTCCCGCTTTCTAATTGGGCCCGTGATTGGTGCTTTGACTGATGCCCAGATCCCACAGCATCTCCCCTTGTCTCTCTGTCACGGCCATTTCGCTTCAAGCGGTGATTTTTTTGTGGTTTCTTTGTGTTGAACTTCGCTTCAATTTTCACCCCCTGCAATGGCTCCCAAACGTGCTCCTTCTTCCAAGGCTGGTGCTGAGCCTAAACGGCGCTCGTTCGGTCCAATTTTGCAACAAGGTCGACGACGTCATGACCGCCTACAAGCTGCTCTTCGAAAAAGAAGCAGCGCGCAACTGCCGATCACAATGTTTTTGCAGCCTCGCAAAAAAGAGCCAGTTCCTACTACTACTACGGATACACCTTCAGAAACCGTGGAAGAGGTGCTCCAGGAAATGTTAGGTAGGTCCCTGTTATTAACAGAGTAAAAGGTGGGTTGTAAACAGTACAGGGAGGGTTTAAAAACGTCCAAATACACGTTAAACAATTAAATAAATATGGTGTCCCTACTTCGCGGAAATTCAGTTATTGCGGCCGGCCTTGGAACCTATCTCCCGTGATAAACGAGGGATTACTGTAATGGAGGTGACCAGGAAAAGAAACACCAAAATTCCAGGAAAAGAGTCAATGCTGAGAGAAAGTGCCATCTTTTATAAACTGAATATCAAAGTTAAGAAATGGAAAAAGAATCTGAAACGCCAAACAAGAACGCTAACAATAATGCACATAGATTTCTTTTGTGCTATCTGCAAATTTGGATGAAAGATGGCTGCCTGCGCTAACTTTTAAATCTGTTGCATTACCAATGATGTCAGATGTCACATCCTCCGCAAACATATCCCTAGCTAAAGGGAGCTATGTTCTGGCAACAGAATTTGCACAATGGCAGCCAGAAAAAGACACAATAAATAACTAAGCATTATAAAATTATTTTAATGAAAAAATTAGTATCAAAATTTGGTTCATCAACACCAAAAACCTATCACCAGATACAAAATAAAATTAAATAAGCTAAAAAATGTGACTAAAAAATTAAATATGAATGCAAAGCATAAAAATTGCATTTGGACATTTCTGGTGCAACAGTGCCTGCCACTGTAGATGTTTGGTCTGCAAGTGTTTCCTTACTAACGCACTGACATGTATTGACATGCATACATACGCCTGGGCTGCCTCGGACCACAGCTATAGCTGTTATGTACCCTCCTCTTCTCATTGACACCATCACAGATGATCTACAGACACTTTACATCCAACTACTTTTGTAATTTACAGAAGGAAAATCCTGCTTCAGCAAGGTCCACTATATGATCCCATCCAAACTACTTAAATTGCACATGACATCTACTAGGCATGAAGAACACTTCACAGAGCACTGAACAGCACTGGGTAACAAAAATGATTGTTTTCATAACATTGTAGGCAACACCTATAGATGGCAGTATTGTACTCAATATCTACCATGGTGTTTTCCACTGATCTTGGGACTTTGATCACAACATCATCTGCCCTCTATCTTCACCATATTGTATAATGATACACCAAACTGAACTCCTTCATGATGTAATTTCCTCACTTTCCACTAGAGTAGGCCTACATGTATGTTTGTACTGTGAAAGAAGCTGAGGCCACAGTCTTTAGAAGTCCTCTTATCTTTGCTGCGCAAACAAGCAGGCTGGAGGAAGCTACCTCATGTTACCCCTCAATCATGTATAACTGTAGTAATAAAAACTTAACCATTAATATGACACATTAAACTATAACCTGGCACCTATAATAATAGGCTTAAGAAGTTATTTATTATTTACAACCATTTTATAGTTTAAACCAGTGAAAGGCAACCTTTATTGAGTTGCGGCGCACTAAGTCCAAAAATTTTCTTTCACGGCGCACCTGAGGGACTGCCCATAAATAAAGTGGTGACGACACAATCCATGGGCAATCCCCAATAAAAACAGTTAATTTTACAAGTTTGAAAGACATTTTATTAATAAAGGAATCAAAGGATAAATCTTAAATTTAATTAATGTGAACATTGAGATTGTTTTTCAGCACATATGAGATTGATGCGAGGATCAATTTTCGATAGACTGACGCGCATTTCCTTGTCGATCATTTGAAGTCTCTCACATTTCTTAGACTTCATTTCCGTAAGTGTTCCGTCATCTGTTTTTCCAACATAAAATATATATTTTTTAAACATTATCTTTTTAGTGGGCGGCGCGGTGGCGCAGTGGTAGCGTTGCTGCCTCGCAGTTAGGAGACCCGGGTTCGCTTCCCGGGTCCTCCCTGCGTGGAGTTTGCATGTTCTCCCGGTGTCTGCGTGGGTTTCCTCCCACAATCCAAAGACATGTAGGTTAGGTGGATTGGCGATTCTAAATTGGCCCGTGGGTGTGTTTGTGTGTGTCCTGCGGTGGGTGGGCACCCTGCCTGGGATTGGTTCCTGCCTTGTGCCCTGTGTTGGCTGGAATTGGCTCCAGCAGACCCCCGTGACCCTGTATTCGGATTCAGCGGGTTAGAAAATGGATGGATTATCTTTTTAATCAACCAAAAGTTCAGAAAAACTAGCAATTTTAAATATTTTACAAAAGTTTTCGCGGCGCCCCTAGAAAATTCCACGGCGCAGCGCACCGGTTGCCCGACAATGGTTTAAACAAAGTGAGTGTAAATTAAACTGGTGAAACAAATTAGACAGACAATGCAGAGATCAAGATTTTATCAAATTATGAGAACTAGAATTACTTGCTAATTTCTGCTAACAAGATAGTACAATTGGGTCCATCAATTCCTGTAAAAAAGGAAACATATCAAGGGGTGTATTATTTTATATTCTCAGTTCATCTTTACTTATGCAAACTTGTTTAAGAGAACATTTTGCAGCATCCAAGAGAAGATACTGCAGCATCAAAGCCAAATCTGCCAGGCTGCAGGAGAGTTTTTACCCCCAAGCTGTTAGACTCCTTAACACCAGGCTGCCCCCTGGGACCTTCCACACGGCCTCAACCACCACTAAAAACAGAACTTTTATACATGAAAACCACTGTCCTGCAAAGATGAGTGTGCATGTAGAAAAGAACTGAAAATCTCATACTGACCTCTAAGGATTTTGACACTCTTGATATCCTTATGCTATGAAACATTCTGACTTGTCATTGTTTACACACGTCTTAAACAACTATTATCATACACTGATAATTTCTGTATTATCTATATCTATTATTTCTTTATTTCTTTATTTATTATATTACATATCTTACACATCAATATTGCTGCTACTTCTTTGTCCTATCTTTGCACAATGTCTTGTCTTGTTTGTGTTTTAATTTTAAATTTTTATTCTATTTTTAATTTACCATTTGCACATCATGTTGTTACACTGTGGACCCTGAGCTTCGCAATTTCGTCTATCTGTATACTTGTATATGGTTGAGATGACAATAAAGTTCACTTTGACTTGACTTTGACTTTATATTTATTTCCTTGTAATTTCCATTAGCTTGTAGCTTTATTGTTTGACTGAGTTTCTTGTACTGTCAAATTTACTCTCATGCTCTACCAGTTTGTTTCCTTGTAATTCATTACATACTGAACTACCTTGTTACTTGGAACTCTGGTCCTGTTTTCAGTGTAAGCAAATTGTGATAGACAGCTCTGTGAATGGAGAGATATTAAGCTGTGTCCAAGCAAATAATACTACCTGGCCTTCACTTTACAGATTCTCAAAGAAATGGTTAAAAGAAGAACAGAAACTTCGAGAAGAGGAATATTGAAATTTAAATTGTAATAGTACTTTGTGATTCAACACTTGTTTGGTGACATAAATGATAATGAACCCTAACTGAATAAGTGAATGATAGAGTATTGTAGAGTACCACTGTTGAACAGAGGGATTGGGCTCAAGCCTAAGGCACGGCACTGTTGAGCAAGAAGGCAGAATAAAATGTCAGGACTGTAGGCATGTAAAACGAAAGGCATCCAGTATTCTTCATGGATGTCTAGTAGGAGCCTGTGCTGGTACTGCAAATTGGAGAAAAAGCATTAATTCATGTAGTGAAGTAAGGTAAAAAGTAATATTTTACCTGATTGTGTGAGGCAAATTGGAGATAGATGACTTCAGCTGAATCTTGTAGTTTGGAGAAAAATAATGAAAATGGAAAAAAATGGAACTTCTTCCGCTGTTGACAATTATGAAGAAAATGTATGTGAGGAGTAGTGAAGATAGGTGCTTCCTTATGTCCTACGATCAAAGTTCAAAGCCTTCAGGCTCACGTGCATAGCTTATATTGGCATACAGGTATTACTCATCTTATTCCTACAAGAAATACCTAGAAATTAAGATCTTTTTATTTATGTTTAGTTGGCATACATTGAAAGCATTTACTTAATGTTTAAGTACTCAGTATGAGAAGGAACTGAAAGTAGTTCCAAGCAAATGCCTTCAGATTGTGCCTTTTCTTATTTTTGCCCAAGGCATGTTTTTACCTTCATAGCTTCATACCATAGTAAAACTGATTAAACAGCCACCTGTTGGAGTGAAGCCATTTTTGTCTCTGCCTGACTGGAGATCAAATCACACCAAAAGCGTCCTTTTCCTCCATCCCAAACTCCTGCCATATCACTTTCTTGTGTTTTCAGGAAAGCCGTGGCCGCACAATGCTTGCAAATGGGTGGCAGCTCTCTTCTTCGGTTTGTGCTTGAGAGTGTTTTTAGGTGGTTGATGACTTTCTTCCTCAATCCGTGCTCAGGTGCTTGTAATGCATGCCTTGATATGAACTTGGGTGCATTCTCAGGTCAGCTGCACCCTTCACTTTCACTTCATGGTCAATAGTTTCTACAGCTGAGGTTTAGCTTTCTGTCGTGTGTTAGGCTGATGTGTATTGTCACCGAGCTCAGAACGTCTTCTTGCCATTGTGTCCAGTTGTGAGCTGTAACATCCGCCCTCCCTTCGCATGAAATCTTTTTTAGTTCAGCAGAAATTCAACTCTGTTCCATCTGGGTGTAAGCTGAGCTGCAACTCTTTTCTTCTTTTTAAGTCCGGATGACTTTACAGGTGAGGTGCACCTCTCTCCATTTGTAGCCTGTTTTGCAGTCTGTTTCAAGGTGGGCCACAGTGTTCAGCCACTAACTTGCCATTTGTTCTAGCCGGTTTTACTTACTTTAACTGCTCTTTGCTCAGGTGAATTTACTTCATTTATGGCGGCCTTTCTTTTTCACTCCTGTCTCTAAAGGTCTCTCAGGCAACCTGCTAATATTACACACAACAGAGCAGCCAGCCCCAGAGTGTAATCTGATTGGTTAGCAGTACACGATTCTTTGCTACCTGACACCCAGTCTTCATTGAACTCTGCACTACAGAAGCTGGCTGTACATGCTCTGTGTAAACAGAAAATTTCACAAAATATTGACTTGTCACTTTGGAACTTAAAGAACATGGCAAAATGTATTAGATTCAGGTACATAGAAGGCAGTTAAAAATAAGTGATTGTAATGCAGTAATAAGAGAGTTGCACAGAGTGCAGATACACGCCACTACAGTACATACCAAACTCTAACAGTAGCATGGAGACACTGAAGGCAAATTTTAGATGATCTAAAGGTGAGATTTACTCATAGATGTGTGAACCCTGGCCAGGTAATTGCTAAGAGAGCTACAGTGATTTATAAGAAGCGAAAAGAGAGACACCACTTAACCTAATCGAGCATATCCTTCAGATGTGAGGAGAAATTTGCAGTAAGAGAAAAATTCACACAACAATAATGAAAACTACACACATACAGAGATCAAGCCAGGATTTGAATTCAGATTAAAACTACTTTAAAAGGCTACAACAATGTTTGAATTCCCACAATAGATTAAAACTAGATGTGCAGTAAGAAGAATAAAAAATGAAGTGCTTGGTTGAAAACCAGTTCAAATTACAAGTCAACATTGTTTCATACATAACAAAATAGTAGTGAAAGTGAGCAGAGAAAAATCAGGTCATTTTAAAGAAGAGAATCTATGAGAAAATACACTATACTGGAAAATAAAATGCAACTAGGGGTAAACTGGCTATAGGAGCCTTTGTAAAATACTCAAACTCTAAAACAAGATAACTTGATTATAAATACAGAACCGCACTTTCAGAAACTATTAACAAAGGCAACATGGCAAAGGGCTGACCACCTACACGGCTGATACATAGGCTAACAGCGGAGTTCAAGTAATATAAACTTCAAAAAAAGAAGAAGACATGTGCACTCAAAAGCTTCATTTGAGTTTAGAAGCAATAACTCTTACCAGATTTTAGGTCTGTGGGATTAAAAAATCCCTCAATGCCCAAGGACAAGTCATAACTCATTAAAGAGAAAAACTGGATATAGGTTTGATAGTATAGAAGCCTTGGCCAGAACCTCATGTCAAAACTAACAACGTAAAAGCCACCTTATATAGGTTGCCTGAGTGGCAAAAAGTGTCAGGAGAAAGGGAAAGTGTTCTACAAGAGCCTTCATTGAAGAAGAAATCCACACTGATGAACTAAGAACTATACCACACAAAACAGATGGAGCAGTTAACCCAGCAACTGCAGGTGATGTCCAGGAATCACTAAAAAAGGACACCAGAAGGCTAGCAGACATTTTCAAAGATAGCAGACGGCAGTAAAAGGTTCCCACAGAAGCAGTAGAATTGTGCTGCATATTGTAAAGAGTATGCTGGTAACTGAAATGTCTGCAACGTCCTTAAAGTAGCATGGGAGACTCAGGAGTGCAGTGTTTCCATTGCCCAGAATAAAACGGAGGTGGGCATTCTGTGACCCCAAAGTAGTCCTAGGAAGCATCCTAAGAGTAATGCTAGGGTTCAGTTTAAAGGTCTGGTGAATGTATAGTGTGCTTTGTCAAGTGCAAAAATAGGCAAATCATCCCATCAGGCAAACAGGGGAACACAATCTGCATTTTACAAAAAATTAGCAGGAGTTCTTTAATCTTTTTTGAAATTTTGTGCTCATCCATAGGCTGCATTTTTTGATCAGAAAATCTCTACATTTTTATCAGAAATATATATATATAAACTTACACATCCCTTGCTGACTGACTGACAAGAAGTTCTTGGCTATTTGCAGACAACCTAAGGAAAAATGATTTTCACTAATGGATCAATCGTATGGCCCTGAAAACTAGAAACTTCACCAAAACATAATTTAATCATACATGAATCAGACAAAAAAATGCAAAATTTGTTTGCATTCACTATAATAGTCTGAAGTACATTAGCATCCATAAACACATTTGCATTTGTTCCTATATGTACTATCACTAATAACTACATAGCTTGAATTCTTCTGGTTATTAATTAAAAATGAGTAGTAATACATATATACATACTCGTATATGAATTTGTGCAATAGGTTATATTTACTTTTTACATATGGAATTTGTTCTTGTTTTTTTATTTTTAGCCAGAAATGGTTTATCTATTGTAACCAGAAGCTTGCTACCAGTCAGAACAAGATAACAAGAACACCATTACTCTTTGCTACTTAAATCACCATCCTTACTCTGAGCTCAGCCTTCATGAGCCTTTAGATATCTTTAGAAATGTCATACTCCATGTTCCCTATAATTGTTCTCACCCACATTTAAGCCAAATATCACTTCTGGTTGTCTCCAGACGTACAGCATGTGGTATATGTTTGACTCGTTGAGACTTCATCACCATCAGTTTGTATCCAGATTTTCCACTAACTGCTGACATTCTCCATGGTGCCACGGTTTTAAGGCCATGTGATGTCATCACAACTACACTACAAAAGATAACAGTGCTAACAAAGAAGTGCCTGAATTACAAAGACTTTTGTTAGAAACATAGTGCTCAAATGGTAAGAAAGTGAAAAAGAAGATAATCTAGTAGGAAAGGAATTAATTTGATGTGTAACAAAAATGTAATGAGTTGAACAATGTAACAAGACTACAAAAAAGTTGTCTTTTGGTTAATACAAAGTCCCTACATCTTTGCTGCCTGCTAAACTACTGTTCATTAGGGCTGTCTGTGGTTCGAATATCAACTACACAAACAGTGACTGGGCTGGCAGTTTAATTTAATCTCATGGAACTGTGAGGCAACACCTTTAACACTATGTCAGAATTCTGCTTGGAGTTGGATTCTAAGAGATTAACTTGCATTTTAATTTTTGGTAAAAAATCTTCAAGCAGTCTTACTCTAGCAGAATAGCATATACTAAATGCTGCTTTAGGGACTCTGTCGCTATTAATTCAAAAGGTTCTTATTTGGATTATGGAGTACCAGTGACAATGACTACTGAAGAACTGCTTGTCAGCATGGATGTCTGATATGAACCACATCTTTTATAAACGTTTTCTGATCTGTAGTTATGCTAACTACATCAAATCCAAGAAGTGGCATATTGCAGAGAGGTCATCTGGCAATGGAGAACCCTGAAAGGATAATTTTATTAATATTCAAGTAGAGGCTTTATCATAATCATAGCACTGATTAATTTGCCACAGGAATCCATGTTCTTAAGCACAGCATTTTTATATATTAAAAAACTGTGCCTGTTTTTGTGATATAAAATGGTATCTATGTGGAGGTCAATCCACACTTGAAAACAAAAGCTTTGGCAGTTATTGAGCATGCTCATCTTGAAACCAAGAATTTCCTCAAGTATTGATGTGTATCTTGAAATTGTACAGATATTGTAAAACAGCATATTCAAGTCATTTTCAGAAAAAAAAATATACTGTATTTATACTGTCATTTTTAAAGACGTTTGGCTCTTTGCCACGTCTTACTGCCTGTCTCACTCAGAAGCATACGTTCACCCACCAGGATGTGATTTCCTGTAGCTTATTTCATGGATGGTGCAACTGCTGTTTGTTTTGAATATGACCTGAGTGGTTAGGAAAGTCTGCGCCACAATAGGGTGGCCAAGAACCCCTTTCTGACAAGTTTGCCACCAATACGATTTCTCAAAAAACGAATTTCTTCTGTTTATAAGATTTTTTTGTACATAAGAAAATCAACCAAATAACAATTACTTTTCGCCAAAAAGTAACAGTTTTTCTGAACTGCAGTGGACTATGATTTTGATCATGACTCCTAGAACTATTCTCGCCAAGTTAAACTCTCCTACTGGTAAGTTCAATGCTTTAATATTTGCCTCTGTTATATCTGTGTTTTAACTTAGTAAAAGCCTTTGTCCAGTGGGAGCTGGATGGTCCTTTGGCCTCAGAACCCCTGTATATTTTGGTTTTTTTTTCTTCAACCTAACTGGAATTTTTTTTTTGTTTTGCTTTTTCTGTCGTCCCGGCCATTTGATCTTACCTTGTTTTGTTGTTACTTATTCTTTAGTACTATTGCCTTATCTTAATTGTCTTTCTTTTTTGTATTTTTTCTTAGTCGTCTTGTACACTTTGATCTACATTGTTGTATGAAAATGTGCTATTTAAATACATATTGTTGTTGGTGGTGTTTTGCTCCCAAATACTAAGCCTTGTTAACTGCATGCAGTGGTAAGTTAAGCTATTGAAGGGTTAGAATTTGCATGCCTATATTTATTGTTGTATTTATTATATTTTATTACCCTTTGTTCTTCTGAATGGTAACTTCTTTGTAGTGTTTATTTTTTATTATAATCGAGCACCCTGCCTCCCCCATACCCAGCAAAATCAAAGCCCCTACTACTAAATTTGTTCTGGAGCTGACCCTTGCTTATTGTAAGATTTTCTTCAGAAGTTAGGTAAACAAGTTATTATTTACACCCACTCCCAAACACCCATAAGCATCCAGATTTCCATTCACATTAATCTGAAATGGCCACTTCACCTAACCGGTATGTCTTTAGGGATGTGGTAAGAAAGTTCACACTCACTCAGTGAGAATATGCAAACACCACATGGACAATGACCAGGCATGACATTCAAACTCAGGACACCAGATCCATGAAGCAATAGTACCACTGTGTCACCCTACATAAGAGCAACTGTCCTGGCAGAAGATAACAATTTATTAATAATACTGTACAGCGCTATTTTTCACCACACTGAATAACTTCAGAACCTTCCTTGATTTTGTGCTATTTCACTTCTTCATTTACATTAAAACTTTACTCATGATGTTCACTGTGAACACACAAGTGAACAGACTGGTACTTCAGGACAATAGTGTTAGAAGTCTATAATAAAATGCATTACTTCCAATTTCTTTTGTTTCCATAAACCTACCTTAGAAACACAGTTGGCCTGTTTTCTGAAATTCAAACCTATGCCGCTTCAAAGTGGATGAATTTGATAAGACTTGGTAATCCTTTTTTTAAGGTTTATTTTACACCTAGGCCTTGTAAACTCAGTTTTAAACCTTAATAACAGGTGAAATATTTTTCTTATTTACACAAATAATGCTTCTTCTAAGAGCACAAATTCCCATGACAATTTTTATTGTGAAAAAATTCTTTCAACTTGAAAAATATTAAACTCGGTCTTTAATCAAACAGGTGATGCTGATGTGAATAGGTGTTTCTAACTATGGTTGCTGGGAGTTTTCATTAAACAGTAGCTTTTACCCACTTCCATTTCATTCTCTTGCATCATTTAAGTGAAATTATTTTAACAGGCTGAGATAGCATGTAAAACGTATCTATGAGCCCTTGCGGCAATAATTCTTAACTCTTTGAGGGCAGAATATTTTTTCCAAAAAACAGATTCTGAAAGGCAATGGTGTCACACAGAAATCAACATAAAACATCTGTTGCTGCATGCTGTGGCAGCCAGTTTGACAAGAATGTGCGGCAGGCTTGCTGCCAAGCTGGCTTCACGTGGTTGATACTGCAGCAGCAGTGATCATGGTCGCAGTGCATTGCAATCTGGTTTCTACCTCTTATCATCGTCAAGTGGCACTCCTGCCTGGCGAACATTGCCGTAGGCGTATCAGCTACATGAGCCTGTTGAACACCATGATTAGCTGGGAGCCAATCAACCAAAGCTAGAACCTCACATTCATTTTCGATCACTTGTATCAAAATCGGAGTCCAACAAGTCATAGTCCAGTTCAGAGATAATAGGCAAAACGTCATCCACGCAGTAGTTTGCTTTATGCATTCACTTTGTTCTCCCGCAAGATGTCAGTGCCATTTTTGCTGTTGTTTGCGCCTTGCTACTCACACGAGCGCAGGAAATCATGGTCAAACCAATGAAGCTAACTTTTCTTCTAGCAACGAGAGTCCAACTAAAACATAACAGTTGGTTTTGTCACCGTGTGCCATCATCTACTTCTCCTTTTGACAAAAGTTGACATCTGCCCTTAAAGAGTTGTCCAGCTGCCATTTAAACATTTTGAAGTCCCTAAAATTGTGTCGGTGATTCTCTTTAAGAGAAAAAACTAATGTTTTTTGGAAATTCTACCCAAAAACAAGTTTTCATTCCTTTATAGAATTCTTGTTAAAGAACTTAACTTAAAGTAATAGTTGGGATCCTTCACTCCAATTTCTTTCATAATTTATAAACATTTCACTAATATCTCTGCTTCTTTCAACTCCTTAATTTTTTTTCATAACTCAAACCTTGAAGTCATGAATTAGCCTAGTTGCTCATGTCTGGATGTTACCCAGTGCTGCTACTTTTTTTGTTTTTTTAATAAATGCATTCACTTACTGTATAACATCCATCTGTCTGTCCACTTGGCAAAATTTAGCTCCCAGTGAAACAAAACTGTTGAAATTTGGCAAACTTACTCTTCAAGGAAACTTGTTAGGAAAGTTGATTTTTTTTCAGGGAGATATTTCAAATCTCCTATTAAAAAGCACTGGAGAGTTTCCAAACTTAATAACTTAATAACTAATTTAAAACAGAGAAGCATTCTGTGCAACTGTTTCTAATTTACCTTGAAAGTCACTTCATCTTGTACACTTTGTAGATTTTCATCTTTTACTCATCGTTCGACCACTTCTAACAGCAAGGCACATTCTCATAACAAGTTAGTCAAACAAGTTAGCAAAACACAGTAAAGAGATGTGCACACAAGCTGAGGCATATGCCTCTGTTACACTAGCTCAATTCTCATGCTGCTTGACGTAAGAAAATCGTAAAAGGAAAAAGTAAAAGCCAATTGTCTAGAAATGAATATGAGGAATGGTATTATATAAGCATTTCTCTGTAAGAATAGAGTGAACACATGTAGAATAAGGGGCAGCACGGTGGTGCAGTGGTAGCGCTGCTGCCTCGCAGTTAGGAGACCCGGATTCTCTTCCTGGGTCCTCCCTGCATGGAGTCTGCATGTTCTCCCCGTGTCTGCTTGGGTTTCCTCCCACAGTCCAAAGACATGCAGGTTAGGTGCATTGGTGTGTGCGTGTCCTGCGGTGGGCTGGCACCCTGCCTGGGATTTGTTCCTGCCTTGCGCCCTGTGCTGGCTGGGATTGGCTCAAGCAGACCCCCATGACCCTGTGTTAGGATATAGTGGATTGGAAAATGACAGGCTGACTGATGTATAATAAGTATTTACAGTACATGAACACAAACTTAATGATTGCATTATCTGCACATTATAATGACTTAGTATTTCAATCACACTATAATATATAATTTATTGGCAAAGCTCCAAACTTGCTCTCCATTATGCTTTTAAGTAGCCAACAATTTTATCTTGAAACGTAAACAGATTTTAATTCTACAGGTAAACTGAAGTTAGTTGTAAAGACTCTTCTCAACCAACAACTAACAATAAGATGTCAATTGATGCCATTTGTACATCACTTGAATTGGAATCTGTTGCCTATGAACGTTTTTTAGCCACTACAAGCCTATTTGGGCTACATTTTAACTATAAGATATTAAAAAGTACTGTTTGTAACATAGTCTACTAATTCATAAAATTGCATTCTATTATCACTGTTATGTTTACATATTATTCACTGTTACACCAATATATAATGAACAAAAATGTCATACCTGGCTCTTTGAAATAAATAAAAAAATAGTTCAGGTTTCCAATGTTAACTGCACACATAACTCTAGATTAGGTCTCACTAGAGTGTCATATAGATTAGGCATAATTTCCCTTGATTAACATCATATTACCCTTCTTAATGGGTTCTGTACACTGCTTAGATTCCATGTCATCAGTTTAAAGTACACAATGTTTGGTAGAGCATGTTCAGATTATCCCAAGACAGCATATCTAGTTAGAAAATGACTAGAACAGTTTTAACCAAATTGGTCATCATTTTCCAGTAACACAGATGAAATTAAGTTAATCAGTTTGGAAAAAGTAATGCATAGGGCAGACCCTCTTTCCAGTTAACAGAGAAAGGACTTGCTGAAAATACTTGTGTGTTTGGTGCACTTGGAGCGAAAGAGGGGTGGCTTTGCCTTTTGCCATTTCGACTGGAATTTACTGTCAGAACATTTAATGTACTGTAAGTATCCATTGTTGTGTTAGTGGGCTTCTGTATGTTTAAATCTTGAATTCACAGAATGTAAACCAATACTGAGTGAATAATTTGTCTTTCCTACCAAGTCAATGACTGTAGAACATTTCAGAAAACTAGAAAAATGTAGGCAAGAATAAGCCATTCAGCCCAACAAAGCTCACTAGTCCTATCCACTTAATTCCTCCAGAATGACATCAAGTCGAATTGTAACTGTCCCTAAAGTCCTAGTGACTAACACATAAATGTGTTGACTTATTCCATGTTTCTATGATTCTCTGTGTGAAGAAAAACATCCTAATATTTGAGTAAAATTCACCCATAACAAATTTCCAACTGTGTTCCTATGTTCTTATTGAGCTTATTTCAAAGTAGCAGGCTCAATCAACTATCCAATTCCCTTCAAAGTTTTAAACACTTCAAGCATGTCACCTCTTAATCTCCTTTTTCTTTAACTGAAAAGGCTCAGCTATTTTAATCTTTCCTAATAACCCAACCCCTACAGTCCCGGAATCAGCCTATTCACTCTTCTGGACTTTTTCTAGTGCTTCCATGTCTTTTATGTAGCCTGGAGACCAAAACTGTACACAGTACTCCTGATGAGACCTCACCAGTGCATTATAAAGCTTGAGCATAACCTCCTTGGACTTGTACTCCACACATCGTGCTATACAATATAATCTAACATTCTGTTAACCTTCTTAATGGCTTCATAACACTGTAAGGGTGCTGATAGAGATGAGTCCACTATGACTCCTAAATCACTCTCATAAGGTCAGTCAAGCAGTCATTATCCAACCCGCTATATCCTAACTACAGGGTCACAAGGATCTGCTGGAGCCAATGCCAGCCAACACAGGGCACAAGGCAGGAACAAACCCAGGGCAGGGCACCAACCCACCACAGGGCGCACGCACGCACACACACACACACCACATTAGGGACAATTTAGATAGCGAACACAGGTTTTCTAACTGCGAGGCAGCAGCGCTACCCACTATGCCACCCTTCTCATATGGTGTACTTTCAATTTTCAGACCTCTCACTGTGTATTCAAATGTAACAATTTTACTTCCTATGTGTAACATTTACTTACATTAAATTTAATTGGCCGCAGATGTGCCCAAGCCTGTATGCTGTAACAATGCAATGGAATCTAGATTATCTGCCAATCCACCTAGTTTTGTATCATCTGCAAATTTAAGGGTAGGTGACTATAGTGTGCAAAGAATTTTGGATCTGAAATTCAATCAATATTTAATACACAACTGGTATATGTATATTTAATAAGCTTTGCACTCATATACAAAACCATCCATTATCCAACCCGCTATATCATATCTACAGAGTCTTAGGGGTCTGCTGGAGCCAATCCCAGGGCGCAAGGCAGGAATCAAACTCCGGGCAGGGCGCCAGCCCACCGCAGGGCACACACACGGGACAATTTAGGATCGCCAATGCACCTAACTTGCATCTCTTTGGACTGTGGGAGGAAACCGGAGCACTTGGACGAAACCCACGCAGACACGGGGAGAACATGCAAACTCCACGCAGGGAGGACCCGGGAAGCAAACCCAGGTCTCCTAGCGGCGAGGCAGCAGCGCTACCACTGTGCCACCGTGCCGTCCTATACAAAACCAAGATTTAAAAAATAAAGAAAAATTCTTTCATGTAAAATATGTTTTACTTCTTCTACTAATTGCAATAGTAGTAGTTTTATTAACATGTTACATTGTTTGGCTTTTCATTTCTTTATTATACATTCTTGCTTTTTTTGTTTTCATTATTACATGGTCAGGATGAGTGAATCTCTCTTCACCAACAGATGCTCATGATATCCAGCAATTTTGGGGGGATCCTGCAAATTCTCAGGATGTCCCACTGGGCCCTTTGATCAACTGAATCAAACGCTTTATAAAAAACGACAAAGGCTGCAAAGAAACTTTACCAATATTCATGTTTGCGCTTGAGGAGAACTCTCAGTGCCAGGATGCAGTCAATGGTACATTTCTTAGGTGTAAAACCAGACTGCTCCAGTCGCTTTTAGGTAAGCAAGTGATCACAGATCCTATTGAGGACGACTCTAGCAAGTACTTTACCCTCCAGTGTCTACCCACGAGGATGTGAGCAACCTCTTGGGCATAGCCATCAGTAGTGTGTCTGTCAGTGGAGAAAGTGTTGTCTTCATGAAGAGGTTTACTTACCTTGGCAGTGACATTCATGTCTTTTGACTCCTCCTATTAAGTTAGTATATTGGACTGGGAGAGCATGGGGGGTCATGATGTCACTGGAAAGGGATGTATGGTGCTCCCGATATCTCTGCAGAAGAACGAAGATCCAAGTCTTTAGAGTCCTGGTGCTTCCTGTTTTTCTATATAATTGTGAGACATGGACGCTATCCAGTGACCTGAGATGAAGACTGGACTCATTCAGTACTGTGTCTCTTCCTTGGGTACCACTGGTTTGACTTTGTGTTGCACAAGCAGTTGCTCATGGAATCCTGAATGAAGCACATTACCTGCATTTTGAGGGAGCGTCAGTTATGGCACTACAGCCATGTGGCACAATTCCCAAAGGGTAATCTGGCTCGCAGGATCCTCATTGTTGAGGAACCAAGTGACTGGACCAGGCCAAGTGGAGGCCCACATAACACTTGGCTGCGGCAGATAGATGGTCATTTCAGGAGGGTGGGACTGGACTGCGTGTCTGCCTGGAGGGTTGCCAACTGCGGTCCCAAGTTTTTGTGTGGTGGGTGCACAAACACGCCATACCAGTACACGCTCCCCAACCTGACCTGACCTGATTAAATGGTAATCGCTTGTGAGAAAATTATTGTTTGGGCTCTGTCAGGGGAAATGCCAACAAATTTTTATGTTTCCAGATATTCCAAGCAAAAAGGGGTAACATGCCTAATTAAACACTAATTGGTTTATTTTAGGAGAACAATATTATTGTACAGTTATGAAAAGAATGAATGCATCCTGGCACTGGAAAACCTTATGACCCTGAACACACTAGAGCACCACTAATGGTGACTTGCTGAACCTTGGGACTTTTGGATTATAGCCATCTTTCTCCTCCAAAACCGCAGCATACCTGGTCTCCCGTCCAACAGTTTCCGCTCAGGAACATGATGGGGTGCTCCACACCATCGACGCTTTGGCTCAGCACGGCGCCCAGGCCTGTGTCCGTGAAAGGCAAAGAAAAGTTAGGTGCCATCAAAACAGGTGTGGACGTAAGGGCCTGCTTTAAGTCACCAAATGCAGCCTGTTTTTCAGTCCATGCCACAATGTTCGGGCCCTCTTCTTTGTTAAATCAGTCAAGGGCCGCTTCTCCAAAACCGGGTACAAACCGGCGGTAGTACCCGCTAACCGAAAGGCTTGGACCTGCCGCTATGTATGAGTTATGAGGTCAAGCACTTTGTCCACCAGACGCTGAAAGGTTGCTGGAGCCCCGTAACCCAAATGGAAGGACACGATACTGCCAGTGTCCGCTAGGGGTACTAAACGCGTTTTTACCTTCGGAGTCCGCTAAAGGAACCTGCCAGTACCCTTTCGTCATGTCAAGTGTGGTCAGGTATTGAGCCTGTCCAAGCCTCTCGAGGAGGTCGCCCACGCGTGGCATTGGATAAGCATCAAATTGGGAGACTTGATTGCCGACGGAAGTCATTGCAGAACCTCCAACTTCCGCCAGGCTTACCGACGAGCACAATGGGGCTGGACCAGGGACTATAACTTTCCTCAATCACACCTAGCTCCAGCATGCGCTTGATCTCAAGCTCCACTTCAGCCTTTTTGCCTCGGGAAGACGATACGGCTTCTCGGACAACAACCCCGGCTCTGTCACGATGTTGTGCTCAATCAGAGAGGTCCTTCCGGGTTCTCACTACACTTTCTGACATAGCACCAAGAGCACAGAGCTAACAGAGATAGACAGAGAGGAAGAGAGAAAAAGCAAGCAAGCATCCTAATCACAGCAGTTGTATGCATCCTGCCAAATTCCAATGGGGATTTCTTAACAGGGTCTGTTGTGGACTGCATGCTAAATCACCACTTAATACAAGCCAGGTATAAAATTATTATTTGTCCTATGATTGGTCTATGTTGCTGTTGTTATTTTGTCACCATTGTAGCCTTGAGGCTATAATGTAAAAGATACTTGTTTCCCTTATTGCTCCCTGCTAGGCACAAATATTGGAAAACACTTTGGTGATGTGAAAATATAATTTTTACATACTGTATATGGATACTTTTTACGCTTAACAAGGTTCTAATTTTTCCCCATATATCTTGTTATTTTAGAAATAACAATAAAATGCCGAAGCACCATTTCTCTTAATTGATATACTTGAATATACTTAAATAAGAATGTAACAAAGCTGGAGCATCATATTCCATTTCAGCAATATAAACAAGTTTTATAACATTATCTTGGCTGCTTCTCGTAATTTACTGTCACATGGGTCCAGACTCAATTATGGCAGCACCTGGCATAAGGCAGGAATCACGCTTGGACAGGGCACCAGTCCACAGCAGGGCCCAATCATGCACACAACATTCGCAAGAGGTCAGTCAATCTAAGCTGCATGTCTTTCAGTATGTCAGAGAAAAATTGAAGTACCTGGACAAAAAACACAGAACCGCAAGGAGAATGTGCAAACACATATTGAGCACGTGTATGATTTGACGCCAGGATGCTAGATCTGTGAAGCAGCATTGGTAACCACTAACGAGCATGCCACACAAACAGAAGGCAGTAAGAAGATGGAACTTGGTAAAATTACATTTTATCATCCATATGAATTATTCCTGAACATAACATATGTTAATTGGCTCTACTTGTAACTTATTTCTCTGAAGAATTTGTCTGTACAGTACCTATTGTATTGACCCTTGTTCTACCATATTGTCAGCTCATACTCCCCTGCACTGTCAGTGTGTCCGCTAACAATTCACCATAGCACTAAAATTTGTTTTGTTTTGAACATAATCTTGGTTATATTGTAGAACATTGTGACAGTTCACTATATAAATTTTGCCATATAAAACAGATTGATCAAGAATAGTACTTTATAGAGCCGTGTCAAACAAAATGCTGTTTTGCACATTCTCATGAAAAGGATTTTGATCAATTTATTGCATGAATAAAAGAAGAGCAGTAAACTGTATGAGGACAATTTAAATATTATGTTGAAAAATAATGGTTGATGTAAACTATTGCAATTTGATATGTTGAATTCCTTTTGAAGTCAATGATGTCATCATCTTTTGCTCTATTGATGAGAATGCTATTGTTATGGCCACTGTTTTGTTCATTGGTGAACTAAATAATTGTCCCCTGAACTCTATTGTTACAGCAAGTTTAATGTTTCTATGCCAGCAGGACTAGAAACTAGTTTTCATTGTGCTTGAAGGCAAAATGAAAATAAAATGGATTTGATTTGAATTACATTTCAAGTGTTTTTGTCCTGCTTCCTTATAAACTTTCAGTACTTCACTGAAACATGACCACCCTGTGTAAATTTACCATTTAACAATCATTACATGACATGTACTGTACATTTTAAAATTAGCCATTAAAATCAATCAGTCCATCTCCCCCTCCACCATCTATCATTATTTTGTTCACCATCTTTATTGCCCTCACCACTGCAAGGCTCTTGAGAAAAGGAAACTACAATAGAAAGCATCAATATATAAAAATATAGATTACATGTTGTGTCATTTTCTCAGCACACTTAATCCTGAGCAAGGTCAACGTGGGCTGGAGCCTAACCCAAGTATAGGGCACTAGGCTGGATCACTGCTTGGACAGGGCACCAGGCCATCACAGAGTGAACATTCGCACACCACACACACATTAGTGCCAGTTAATCAAGGCAAGTCCACCTAACCTGCATGCATTTGGACTGTGAGAGGTAACTGGAGCACCAAGAGGAAACTCACATAGACAAGGACAGAACATGTAAAATCCAACTTGTGAACTGTGGTCTCCTTACCGTGAGGCAGCAGCACTACTCGATACCAGTGCACCACTGTGCCGTCACAATATAGAGTGCATGATAATTGAAATACAACTTAATTTCACAAATATTTGAACTCTTTTTGTTCATATTGTCACAACATCACCTGTTTCGGCTGATGTTATCTTTACTTAATGAGCAGTGACTAATACATACAGTATTATATTAAAGCTGTCACAATTATGTGCTACAACAAAGGACATCCAATCTGTTGATTATATTTTGTACAGCAACTTGTGGGAATAAAACTTACAGCTCTTAACTTGTTAGTCTTTTTTTTCCTTAACTTTCTACACTTTAGGTGTAATAATTATCTCTGTTTTCATGTTAATTTTGTGTATGATCATATTTATTAATAGTTTCATCCAGTGCATTACTTCATTTATTCAACTTTGCCTGATCCAAGATCTACCTCACAGTCCAAAATATTCTCCAAAAAAAATAATTTAATAACTGTCCACAATTTCAAAATCTTAGCCTGAGCCCGTATCAAAAACAACAAACCCCAGATTAGCTCCAAAACCCATTGAATGTGTAATAAACAGACACATTTTTTCTGTTTCTTCTTGAATTGTATAATGCTATGTGTCCCTAGTCATAAAAATGTAGCAAAGCCTAATTCAATTCACAGGTTGCTGGAAAAACTAGTCCTGGTATGGGTGCTATTTATCACAGAACACACCCAGGGCCAATTTGGAAACACCAAAGTACTTTAATTTTTGCCAAGTGCTGACAGGAAATTAGAAATGGATGCTTCCCTGAGAACGTAGGAATTGATTACGGTAGAAAATCTCAACCTTTACACAATACACAGACAGTGCAGAATATAAAGAGGAGTGAAAAGCTCATACTGCAATTACAAAGTAAGTCACTGTCCTGGAATCACAGCAGAATCAGTCTGAACAGGTGTCAGTATGCATCTGAGAAGGGAAAAAAAGCTAACTGTGCTAGAAAGGAAAGTAGTTAAGGGTTGTATCTCTTATTTTCTTTCCTGTTCAGCATGGAAATAACCTTTTACCTTTCTAGGTGTGTTCATCTATACTAATAAAAGGCAAAGCCCTCACTGACTGACTGACTGACTGATTCACTCATCACTAATTCTCCAGCTTCCTGTGTAGGTAGAAGGCTGAAATTTGGCAGGTTCATTCCTTACAGTTTACTTACAAAAGTTAAGCAGGTTTCATTTCAAAATTCTACGCATAACGGTCATAACAGTCGACAACGTCCGCCATGTTAAACTTTCTTATTTATGGCCCCATCTTCACGAAATTTGGTAGGCGGCTTCCCTGCACTAATCGAAACCGATGTACATACTTATTTCGGTGGTATGATGCCACTGTCGGCCGCCATATTGAACTTTCCAACGGTCTTTGTTACCTATGGGCCCATCTTCAAGAAATTTTGTATGCGGGTTCCCAACGCTAACTGAATCCTACTTACGTACTGTGAACTGGGACCCGGACACAGGCAGACGGACAACACAGTTCACCCAACACACGTTTATTTTTACTATATTTACAATGCACGAACCCCAGTGCTTCTTGCACCGATTCCCCAAAGTCCAGGCCTCTCCGTCACTGTGCCTTTCTCTTGGCCGCCTCCCGTCCTCTCTCTAGCTCTGTCCTCTTCCACCCGACATCCACTAATGACTGGAGGGAGGCGGCCCCTTAAATGGGAACCCGGATGGGCTCCAGCTGCTTCCCGGCACTCTCCTTTGGACACACCCCTGTGTGGCGGAAGTGCCGGCTGTGCACCCGGAAGCCGTCCGGGTGTCTCCTGTTCTCTTCCCCCCAGCACTTCCTGGTGTGGCGGAAGTGCTGGGCTCCAGGGTTCCTCAGGCACCTGGGCGCCGCCTGGCGGTGGCCATGGGCCCCTACAGGGTTGGGCTTCCAAGCCCTCTACCCGTGGCCCCCAATACAACCAGGGCGATCGCCCCCTTGCGGTCTGGAGGAGGCACAAGCCCTCCTCTGGTCGTCCTGGGCGTCCCGGCCGTGGACCACACGGGATATTCCGGCACCGGGGAGCTGCCTGCCGGTGGCCACGGGTCCCAACAGGGCTGGGCTTCCAAGCCCTGTACCCGAGGCCCCCAACATAACCAGGACGGACGCCCCCTCGCGGTCTGGAGGAGGCACAAGCCACAGTACATATATACGTCAATAGCCTGCAGCTCGGTCGCTGTGTGAGGCGGTGTTGGGTCCCCCATCCCCACGCCACCCACGTTGTTGGCTGCCAGCCTATATAAGGCCGTCCGTCGCTCCGGTCTCTTCATTCCTTTCCTTGCTTCGCCACAGTATTCACGTCTCCCTGCTGATAACTGTAGCCTTTTTATTTAATCCACGGCTTCTCCACTGTTTTATTGTTCGTTTATTACGATTATAGTTATTGTATAGGTATTTTAGACTTAGTTTACATTGTTCAGGTACCCATTTCCTTTATCGTTCCAACCGTACCCCCATTAACATGTCTATCGAGGTGATCACCATCGATCAAAGAACTGTCACTTACCAAGTGGTTTCCATGCCCGGAGATGGCACCTGCCTTTTCCATTCTCTGTGTTACATATTGCACGGCCATATCAGGCTCACTCTTGATATCCGGAGGAACATTGTGTCTTATGTATTGAATGACTGGGACAGGTTCAAGTTGTGGACTGATGACGGTACAGGAGATAATTATACTACACAGGAGCAGTATAAGAGTGAAATGCTTAAGCCCTTCACTTATGGTTCTGCATGTGAGTTGATGGCTGCCGCTGAATTGTTCGGTTGTCACTTTCAAGTGTACCGAAATGGCCAAATATTTTAAACTTTGGAAAACCGCCAATGCATCTTAAATATGTTAGATTCACAGGTGATGATTTCAGTAGCGGACACTTTGATGTTTATGAATGTTTAAACTCTCAAAAGCTGGATGTGATTTTATCGATGAAACCGGTTGTGTGCTTACAATGCTTGACAGATGCCGAATGTCACTTCAACACAACAAGTCCTGCAAATACTGCCGATTATGACAGCAGCAATCCAAGCTGTGAGATTTGAGACAAGATTACTGTTCACATGGCCAACTGTACGTTGCATGCTCAAGAGTAAGCTCAGCGCACAGCTTGGTCATATTACAACCGGAGGGTCAAACTGACAATGTGGCATACAAAGAGATCCTTAACAAATAATTTTTGGTATATTTTCCCTCAGTTTTAAAAGGTTTACTTTTCTTCTTAATAAAAATTTTAAGGCAGTAATTCGCTGCTGTGAAGCGCGGGTATTGTGCTAGTATATAATATAAAGACTACAACAACAGCCATGTCTCTGTCCTGTCTATCCACATGAAACAACTTGTAGGCAGATTTTGCTGAAATTTGGCATACTTATTGTTGAATTAAATTTGTCAAGTCGGATCAGTTTTTTGTTGCGATACCGAAAAACAAATCATGCTGTACATTGTTTTAAAAATTTCAAAATCACCCTTTGAAGAGCACTGGCTAATCTGAAAACTCTGCTTTCTTAAAACAAAGTAACATTCTATGAGACTTCAACCCTAAAGTAATTTACTGATTCAATTTAACCTTCACAGTGGTTATACCTTTTACTGGTCTGGAGCCACTCGGATCTCCAACACCAGGTATGTGTAAACATCACATATAGCAATACTGTACACTTCTTCTGCTGCTTCATCGTAAAAGTTACAAAAAAGAAGTAACTTTTCTGGAAATGAATGGAAGAGTAAAGCAATTATGATAGCAAATGTAAGACAGAATCGACTCAACTACTATTATCTGCAGATTGTTTTTGTAAAGAACTGATGTTATCAATCTACAGTGTAAAGGTGTTTTTTAATATAACATAATTCAAACACAGGAAAAGTGAAACTACCCTAAGTGACTTAAACACAGCATGTGTTTAGAAAGAAAACTACAGAACTACTGTGGGCAGAAGAATAGAGCTGCTAGGCATGTAAAAAGGTCCACGCAATCGTATATATGTTCTATGGGGCAGGAAAAGGCTGATTGTGTCGCAGATAGCAAGGACAAGGCAGGATTACAGTTTGCGCATGCTGAAAGAGTTGCTTAGTAAAAAATGTACAGCAGACTGAGCTATGTTTATGGGTTGAAGAGGTGCTTTTGTTTGTATGTATCTTCAGACTGGATTTAAAATCTTGGAGATAATTGTCACCATTGGTATTCACTTTATACGACAAATCAGTTCTTAGCTATTTGTAGAATTTCAATGAATTATTGGGTTTTAACTAAACTTATTTCAGTTGCTTTTCTCCTTTCAAAGTGTAATGTTGATATTGTTTTTATGCAAGTATTGGTCAATAGTATTAAAGGTTATTTTTCTTTTGGTAATTATTTGATACTATGGGTTTAATTTAAAAATGTTATGTTTTAAGAAAATTGAGTAACACACATCAATCAATGCCATTTTTACACCACATGAACTGGAATCTGCTGTGTATAAAAGCTATGGAGCCACCACAAGCCTATTTAGGCTACATTTTTACTACATGACACTGCAAAGTACAGTACTTTTAAAAAGCACACGTTTAATGTAGTCACGTGTAACTGCATTCTGTTATCACTGTTATTTTTGAAAATGACTCATTGCTACGAAAAATATTTAATAAACAAAATGTAATAGCTGACTTTTACATAAAGTAACTAAAAATATGTTAAATGTTCCAACTTTCATTTACCTGAATAGTATGTCATGCACACATTTTCTAACTTGTTAGTTTTTGTAGATGTACAGATATGATCTTAGATGTACAGTCTGTTTTATTTAAAAACTAAAAGCTGAACTTCTAAAAAAGAACGTTTAATTCACTATGGTTTTCATATTTTTAAGAGTATTAAGCTTAAATTTAAACTTCATAAGGCAACAGTAGATTAAATAAATAAGCTTTAATTTCATTCTTAAGAAATGACTTACACATTTTGGATGTCTCAATGTCTACAAAAGAATACACTGACTCAGCTGTAGAACATATATTTTCATACAGGCACTGGAGGAAAAATGATTTATTTAGGATTTATAGAATTTAAAACTGCCCAATCAGACATTCATCAATTGCTCTGTCCAACTAAAAGCACAAGCCCTGCATAGGAGCACCTGATACAAGGTAGAAATTAATCCTAGACAGGGCACCAGACCACCACAGGGCACAGTTACACACTTAGTCACGTTGGGTAGTTTAAACAGTAACATGTCCCCAGGATGCAGGAGGACAACGTTGCCTAATATGCTTTTGCCTAATAATTGCTTTAATATTTAATATGTCCCAGAAGCAAACCTTGTGGACAAATTTTAATTTAGAAAACTATGACCATGGACTTTTAGGTTGGGTGTAGCTTTTTATTGGATGAAAAGGAGAGCTAATCTGTATGTCTTAGTAATAATTCTGCAGCACTGAATCAAACAATTAGCAATTGTCATCACCATTCCATTAATTTCTTCACTTTTAGAACATATCTGGCCAGTGTCCATCTTCGCAAAACTAGACATGTGTGGCATGGACAGTCTGATAAGTATCAAAGAGCAGGGTGAATGGAAAATAACCCTTAAAGGAATACTCCACTCAAAAATAGTATTTTTTTTATCTGTCACTTGCACCAATAAAAATAGCTGAGCATTTTAGAATACTGAAATACTTTTTGAGAAATCTCGAAAAATTAATTTGGCTTGTCATTCTTCTCTGGGTATTCATAGAACATACATAAAAATGGAAGGTGATAAATTAAAATAAAATCTGCTGCTTACAAATCACAACCTGCCCCCCACCCCCTGCCCTAATAACCATCCGGTGTTATTAGACACCCACCTGAATGCATACCTCGAAGTGACAATCAAGTGCTGCATACATTTAATAAAACTTTTTATTAAAAACATATGAGCAAATGATCTGACAAATAAAAGCCATATATATTCAATAAATTTAAACCAGGCTTTAGCTATTAAAAAAAGCCCTCTGAAAACCTAGAAAATAATTAAAAGCATTATATGCAGCTTTTTTTTACCAATCATATTTACAGTGGGATGCAAAAGTTTGGGCAACCTTGTTAATAGTCATTATTTTCCTGTATAAATCGTTGGTTGTTACGATAAAAAATGTCAGTTAAATATATCATATAGGAGACACACACAGTGATATTTGAGAAGTGAAATGAAGTTTATTGGATTTACAGAAAGTGTGCAATAATTGTTCAAACAAAATCAGGCAGGTGCATAAATTTGGGCACCGTTGTCATTTTATTGATTCCAAAACTTTTAGAACTAATTATTGGAACTCAAATTGGCTTGGTAAGCTCAGTGACCCCTGACCTACATACACAGGTGAATCCTATAATGAGAAAGAGTATTTAAGGGGGTCAATTGTAAGTTTCCCTCCTCCTTTAATTTTCTCTGAAGAGTAGCAACATGGGGTTCACAAAACAACTCTCAAATGACCTGAAGACCATCATGGTTTAGGGGAAGGATACAGAAAGCTGTCCCAGAGATTTAAGCTGTCTGTTTCCACAGTTAGGAACATATTGAGGAAATGGAAGACCACAGGCTCAGTTCAAGTTAAGGTTCGAAGTGGCAGACCAAGAAAGATTTTGGATAGACAGAAGTGACGAATGGTGAGAACAGTCAGAGTCAACCCACAGACCAGCACCAAAGACCTACAACATCATCTTGCAGCAGATGGAGTCACTGTGCATCGTTCAACCATTCGCACTTTACACAAGGAGATGCTGTATGCAGAGTGATGCAGAGGAAGCCTTTTCTCCGCCCACAGCACAAACAGAGCCGCTTGAGGTATGCTCAAGCACATTTGGACAAGCCAGCTTCATTTTGGAATAAGGTGCTGTGGACTGATGAAACTAAAATTGAGTTATTTGGGCATAACAAGGGGCGTTATGCATGGAGGAAAAAGAACACAGCATTCCAAGAAAAACACCTGCTACCTACAGTAAAATATGGTGGTGGTTCCATAATGCTGTGGGGCTGTGTGGCCAGTGCAGGGACTGGGAATCTTGTCAAAGTTGAGGGACGCATGGATTCCACTCAGTATCAGCAGATTCTGGAGACCAATGTCCAGGAATCAGTGACAAAGCTGAAGCTGTGCCAGGGCTGGATCTTTCAACAAGACAACGACCCGAAACACTGCTCAAAATCCACTAAGGCATTCATGCAGAGGAACAAGTACAACGTTCTGGAATGGCCATCTCAGTCCCCAGACCTGAATATAATTGAAAATCTGTGGTGTGAGTTAAAGAGAGCTGTCCATGCTCGGAAGCCATCAAACCTGAATGAACTAGAGATGTTTTGTAAAGAGGAATGGTCCAAAATACCTTCAACCACAATCCAGACTCTCATTGGAACCTACAGGAAGCGTTTAGAGGCTGTAATTTCTGCAAAAGGCAGATCTACTAAATATTGATTTCATTTCTTTTTGTGGTGCCCACATTTATGCACCTGCCTGATTTTGTTTGAACAATTATTGCACAGTTTCTGTAAATCCAATAAACTTTATTTCACTTCTCAAATATCACTGTGTGTGTCTCCTATATGATATATTTAACTGACATTTTTTATCGTAACAACCAACGATTTATACAGGAAAATAATGACTATTAACAAGGTTGCCCAAACTTTTGCATCCCACTGTATAGGTTAACATGCTAAATATTATTTACAGCAGGCTGCATATAATATCCATTACTAGTATAATTACAAAAAATGGAACAGCTAAATATAAAGTTAAAAAAAAGGCAATTATCATTACTTACATAATTATCCCAATGGGAACATCTTTTTAGTTTTAAAAATTCTAATAAACTCTGGTGGGAAAAAAGACTGTGATTAACAGGTTCAAGTTGATCACCAAAGTGTTCCGATGTTTGTCCTTCAGCTGGACAACAATTTAAAGGCAATTTTTATTACGGAAGTTTGCGTTAAAAACGTTAGAAAGAACCCTGACTGTGTGCTAAGCAGTGGCAGGCTGCTCTTCAGCATTACATCAGAATTATTGGAGAATCAGTTAAGTGTTTTTGTTTAAGAGTTTCCATTGTGTAAACCTTACCAGATGATGCTCTTCTTCTGTTGACAAAGACATACCCTAGGACTCGACTCAGTGGGAACGTTTTATTCATTCTTGACCCTCTGGGTTCACCTGTGACAAATGATCACACAAAATCATGAGTCCAGTTTCCACAGATTCAGGATGTCTTTATTCTTCACTCTTCCACAGTTAAAACTGGAATTCTCTAGATTTCGAATTTACTGAAAAAAATCACAGGAATACAAATTCCTTTTTTTTAGCAAGAACTGGAATTCAATTTAGCAGAACATTAAAGAGATATCAAAAACACAGTTATAGCAGTTGTTTGGATTGGGAGATGTTGATCTTTTATGAGATTGACACTGTGCTATATACAACAGATTGGAAGTTAGTGACATTAGACATAGTGACTATTAAATAAATCACTATTGATTTCTGTATAGAGATTAAAAAGGAGTGTGTACATTTTCACACATAGTAGTATTTATGAATATTTTTTTGAGATTTGTCATTAAGTTAAGAAAACAAGGTAAATGAGTTTCACAATTGTTTGTTCATTTCCCCATAAGGGAATGTCATTTCACTTTGATACCAACCACTAGTAATGAACAAAACAATCTGCATGAAAATGAATTTGCAGTGAAATTCGGTGCTTTGCTTTACAAAATATAAAAATAAATTGTGTTTCACTGCCAGCAGAATTCATGCCATTCACACAAGCAAAAAGGAGTTTAATTTCTGTCTGGAAGCATTTTCATGCATTAATTCTGCATGTCTGTCTTTTAGTATTTAAATAAATATCTCTAGTGCAACAACAGAAAAAAATCATTATATGCTTTCCCTGCCACATGCATCCATTATCGTTGAGCCGCCAAAAGTGTGTTGTAGCTGATTTGGTAATACGTACTATTGTCAATTATGATGACAGCCTTGGCAATCACAACCCTAAAGATGCATCGGCAAAAAGAAAACCTTGCAGCACAACAGAGCATTAAGCACGTATCCTCATCCACGATAATATTACTGCTAGGTGATGGCAAGGGTTTGGCAGTGGTGGTGACTTTCCACGTACTTAGTTTTATATTGAGAAGACAACACAGTAAAGTGTTTGATGGTGTTCTTTGGTGTATCATTGTGCAGAAAATATGCAGCATTATCGTATTTTTTAAAAAACAAACTGCACCTTCTCAGTGATGATGCACATGAATGTGAATGTGGCTCAAAGAAGCAGTATTTCTTGTTTTCCACCCAGAAAGACCTTTAAAACACCAAAAAGCTCTTTACTGATTTTCACTTTTTGCAATTGCTAAATCAATTTCAAAACTAATTTTAGCATCTGCCTGTTTCACTTATCACTACTAACCACTTTGTCTTCTTCTGGTTTCTGTGGGATATATCAGGAACAATTCAGGTTTAATGAATCACCGATCCACCTTTATACAGGGTATGAAACTACTGTTTAGGTAACAAGACTTGCCTCAAGCAACATATTAAGTATTTCTTTTTCATGACATAAATAATACTGATGAATATGTCTTGCTATATTTGTATACCTGAATAATAGATTAATGTGATTCACCATAGCAGACTGTAATTATCAGCCTTCTTCAGACATAGTTACTGCACCAATTGCTAAGACTATCATAGAGAACCACCACTGACTTCCACTATTAAGATTCTTTGTTTATTACAAATACTAATTTTGCTCATCCAAAGACTGTGTCAAATCAGAAAGATATGGTCATAGTTAAATGTTAAATAGTTAATTGGTAATTGAACTCAACTAGAAGTTCTCGCCACCTCCAGTTCACTTACCACACAAGAATATCTATTGGAGTCCTTCAAGTAAGATACAAGTTAACTTTCACTTGTCGTTTGAGTCAGTGATGGCAGCTGCTCTGTTGTTACAGGGACAGTTGGAGCGGATGTAAATTTCCAGTAATAACGTAACAGAAGAAACACCTGTCTGGGTTAAGTTGTGGCTAAATATGACACTCCAGCAATATGTACAAGATGGGGACCTACAAATTCCCAGAATTGTTAAAAAAAACAAACTTAATTATACATGTTATGGAAATTCCTTTTTAGTCATTGTGAGAATAGTCCGAATGAGATCCAATACACTTATCCCAGCACTTCATCCATTCTTGGAAACATTTCCTGTACTCCTCTTTTGTTACTGTGTCTAGAAACCCTTGTGATTTTTTCATGGATTTCTTACAATTTTAATTTCAGGAACAAAGAACAAAAAAAAAAGTGGCCAACAGACTAGTTGTAAAGCAATAACCAGATTGTTTCTGGACAAAACCTCTTTCAACAACACGGTGTCATGGTGCAGTGGTGTGCAGGTGTGTTGTCATGGTGCAAAATGTAGCTTTGCTCTGGACGTTTTTTTCCTGACTGGCAGAGGCCTCAGCAGTTTAGTGTAATACTGCTGATTAACAGTCCGTTCATAAGTTAAAAACTTTATTAACAAATCTATTAATGTTGAAAACACTTGTAGAAAATTAAATAAGATATATGCATCTCAATCAACTCAGCTCATTGCCACTTGGCAGGCTGATTAATAAGACAGTAGGCATGCAATAGCTCAGGTTTCCTCCGGGTGCTCCAGTTTCCTCTCACAGTCCAAAGACATTCAGGTTAGGTGTATTGGACCCTAAATTGTCACTAGTGTGTGCTTGGTGTTTGTGTGTGTGTGCATGCCCTGCGGTGGGCTGGCGCCCTGCCCAGGGTTTGTTCCTGCCTTGCACCCTGTGTTGGCTGGGATTGGCTCCAGCAGACCCCCGTGACCTTGTGTTAGGATATAGCAGGTTGGATAATGGATGGATGGATGGATGGATGGAGGCATACAATATGTAGTGGCGCAGTTGACCACTATACCCTACTCCCATGCTAGTGACTGATTCCGGGAATTTTTGGGTCCCTCCCTTGTATTCATACACTTGTTTAAAATTAACACAGGGTAGCATGAAGATTGCTCATTCAATCGTCAGGTGATTTTACAGAGTTCAGGCATGTGCAGCTGTCACCTATATTAAGTGTTGTACAACACTTCTGATTATTGGAAACGCCATTTGTCATCTTCATTTTACAGTCTATCACTCAGTCCACTATTAGAAACAGAAACTGGCAAATGACAACTGGAAAGAACATTTGATGTCTCAAGTGGCAGGAGAGACAAAGTCATTACAGGTCTTATAAAGGCTGAGGGATATCTCCATGGCTGCAGTGTAAAAAGGCCCGATCCCCTTAGGTTCCACATACAAACAACAAGAAACACAATAAAGGATTCTGACATACAATAATAAAACAAAATAACAAAATGTTTAAAAAAAATAAATAAATAATAAAGAATAAATACCATAAAATTATTAGTAAAAAAATTATATTAACCAAGATTCCAAAAGAAATCAAGGAAAATAACATCAATAGCTATTATGTGTTTAGATTTTCCTTTTGTTTTAAACACCAATTATCACAGCTTTTTACTCTACAAAGTATTATGGACTGTGAAAGACATTGTTCTTAAGTGATATTGTGGTCTAAGATGGAACTAAGGATGTTTTATAAAAAGATCATTTGAAAAAAGAACCAGGAACAAGAAGAGAATAGTATGAGCAGGCAGGGTTTCATTACCGGAAGGTGAAAATACTAAACTAAACAAAACCAGAGTGCAAGACAAACATCAGGTCAGGTCAGCTCAGGATCTTGGGACACACAGTTCAGTCTAACCCACCAGAAATGTCCTTCTATCTGCCGCAGCCAGGTGTTACTTGTGCATCCCCTTGGCGTTGTCCAGCCATTCGGGTCCTCAACAATGAGGATCCTGCGAGCTGGATCACTCTCAGGGAATCACATCACAAGGCCGTATTGCCGTAACTGACACTTCCTCACAATGCAGGTAATGTGCATCATTCGGGACTCCATGAGCAACTACTCATTCGACACAAAGTCAAACCAGCGGTACCCAAGGACTCTCCAAAGGAGTCTAGTCTTTGTCTCTGGTCACTGGATAGCGTCCATGTCTCGCAACCATATAGCAAGGCATGAAGCATCAGGACTCTAAAGACTTGGACCTTCGTCCCTTTGCATAGATATCGGGAGCGCCACACATCCCTTTGCAGCCATCTCATGACCCTCCGTGGTCTCTCAATCCATCTACTAACTTCATAGGAAGAGACACCAGAGACATGAATGTCACTGCCAAGGTAAGTTAACCTCTCAGCAAGGTCGACACACTCTCCACAAACAGACACACTGCTGATGGCTGCGCCCAAGAGGTCATTAAACGCCTGGATCTTGGTTTTTATCCAGGACACTCGCAACCTCAGACACTCAGACTCCTCGCTCAGTCTCTTGACAGCCCTGATCAGAGCTTCCAGTGACTCAGCGAAGATCATAGTGCCGTCAGTAAAGTCAAGATCAGTGAATCTTTCTTCACCAACACATGCCCCACAGCCGCTGGACCCCACGACACTGGACCCCACGACACTGCCCAACACCCAATCCATACGAGCACTGAACAGAGTAGGAGCAAGAACTCACCCTTGACGAACCCCAGAATCAACTGGGAAAAACACAGAGGTTCTGCCTCCACTCTACACAGCACTCACAGTACCAGTGTACAGGTCGGTCATGATATCCAGCAACCTTCAGGGGATCCCATGAACCCTCAGGGTGTCCCACAGGGCAGCTCGATCAACCAAGTCAAACGCTTTACAAAAATTGATAAAGGCTGCAAAGAAACTCTGCCGATATTGGCGTTTGCTCTCCATCAGAATCCTTAGTGCCAGGATGCAGTCAATGGTAGACTTCTTAGGTGTAAAACCAGACTGCTCCGGTCACTGGTAATTGAACAAGTGATCACGGATCCTATTGAGGATGACCCTAGCAAGGACCTTACCCAGCATCAAGAGCACTGTTATCCCCCTATAGTTGCCACAATCCAAGCGTAATGCCCGATTCCTGTGTAAGCAAGACATGGGTCACTAGACCACAGATGGTGTGTCACTTTGCTCACAGATTCCTCTAACAAATACCTCCTTATCAGTTCCCGGTGCAGACCAGTGTTGCTATCAAGCCGTGTGCTATGACTCCTCTCGATGATATCCAGAGTGCCCTTCGAGATGCAACACCTCCTTCTGGGAACACCAACACAGCCTTCAGCAACCTTCAGGGTCTTGTCATGGAAGGTCTCCCACGTCACATTAGGATCGGCACAAACATCAGAACATCAAAAGTGTCAGAAACAAAAGTCAAATCCATTACTTTTCAGAAGGAACTCTTAACCAGAAAAGAAATGTTAGGCATTGTTTGTTTTAGATTGTGAAGAATCTAAACACTGACATTTGCACCATGCCATGTCAGTATATCAGTGGTGCTGTGATGTTGGATGCTGTGATATGTGTGATGCCAGTGACAATTTAAAAAAATGCAGCAAAATTTTAAAAATGTAAACTTACCAATGATTATTATTATCTCTTAAGTGAATCATAACATAGTATATACTTCTTACTGTGCTCAATAATTAGTTTTAATGTGTGAAAAAGCTTGATGCCAAAACTTACTCATTCTCCCACAAATTACATACAGTATAGTGTCCTATATACAGTAGTTCTATGCTAGAAGCAATACTACTTTCTCTATATATCATTACTGTTTGGGCAGGTCACTCAAATTTGCATTTATTTAAATGTGATGGTATTTGACTTTATCAATGAATCAAACCTAAAGATAGATCTCCCATTTAGTCACATTATTGACTGTATAGGTTAAAAATCCACAGTATTGTTATGATATTCCCAGATGGGAAGGCCAAAACTGTCAAAATGTCCTTGACAAACACAATAACAAATTAAACTGAATTAACTAGCTAAATATAAAATTGAAAGTTCGAAAATACAAAATAAAATAATAATAAAGAAATGTGAAAATAAAGAAATTAAATATTTGAAGAATAAATAAGATAAAAGGCTACTCAAAATAAGAATTGAAGCAATTAACAAAAGAGTTGAAATAAAAATACACAAAGAACAGAGCTAATTAACCAAAGTAAATTAAATTTTCCTCATCCTCAAAGACAAAGCTAAAATACCAAAAACTGAAAAATCTGAGAACCACAAAAGACAGCTAACTTTAGTATAAAGTAGTGGGCACAAAAGAGGGGTCAACAAATATAGAGGCTAACGTTAGTAAAGTACTAATGGTGACATGCAAGTGTTTTATAGAACTCAGGTAACTACAACCCAACTGACCACAGTACCTCAGAATCTCAGTTACCAATAAGTCCTCGATCTGAAGGCAACTGACACAACTCAGGGAAACAGAATAAGCTAAAAATTAATCAAAAGAGAGCACAACTGTAGGGAAGCAAAGGCATATGAAAAATATAAGAAAAATGTAAACAGGGTCAGGTACTCTTGCATTTCCAACAATTATGATCAACTTTTGCCGTCTGTAACAGAGAGGAAAAATGAGCTGGTTTCACACTATGTTGGATACTAAAAATTAAGCTCACCTGTTTGTTTTAGGCGGAATGGAGCAATGTCATGTCTTCCTTGCATTTTACTCAAATTACTTGATATAAAAACTACATTTTATTAAAAATATTGTTTCAAGAAATATGAATAGAACTAAAAATGAAATCCTTTAAATTCCTATTTCTCTGTCATTCCAATTATCCAAACACTACAATGCAATCCTGATTGCTGTACATAACCACTGATTATACCAATAATCATTGAAATAACATTTTTTTTGTAGGAATAGCTACAAAATCTAATATAATCTGGGAATCTAACTCTGAGGAAGCAATTGCAAGCATAATAGTTAAGAACGAAAAGATCAGTGACCCACCATGACCATGAGCAGTGATCCTGTCCACAGTACTGCATGACCAGAATTCAAACGTCATTCACTCAACAGGCAACAAAGAGTAAGGCATCATGGCAGATCCCATGTTGAAGCTTCAGAATCATGTGGGGCAGACCTGAGAATTGCAAAATGAAAAAAACATTTTTCAGTTTGGGTACAACAATTACAGTATTTTGAATAAATGGAAATAACAAAAACTACAATATAAGCAGCATCATAGTAGGAGCGTAATAGATCTTTTACAGCTTGAATGTATACAAATGTGAATCTACAATATTGGTAATTTATAATGAAATCACTTTGATTATTAGTTATCCCTAAATTCTGAGAAAGGTTCTATTTAATGAAACAAGGAATAGGATAAATCATTAAATGTTTCGGCACCACAGTCCTAGTGCTCAAGACTTTAATAGGAGTAATAATGCCTTTCAACATCTCCTGCACAGAGCTAATTGGGGGGATGGCTTTACTCTTCAATCACAGTATAAATATTATGCACAGTCATTCACACGACCAATTAGTTAATTATTACAGAGAAACGCATGGTTTTACTGATTGTTTGTTTGACAACCTTTGAGCAGATTGTTTTCATACCCAAAGGCAAGACAATCCCGGGGCATCTGAGGCAACTCGTGCACCTCTTCTGTAAGAGTTTCAGAGTAACCAGTTTTCTGCTGAGAAATGAGAACATTTTATAAGAAATTGTTTAAAAGATTCAATTCTGTTTTGTTTGAAGAGATTTTGACTAATTTATTTATTTATGCTGTTTCATGCACTGTTAACTTGGGCTGTATTGGAGGGCTCAGGCACCACCCCCACTTCCATTTTAACATTTTAGTGATATTAGTATGAAGTCCTGCGGTGGGCTGGCGCCCTGCCCAGGGTTTGTTTGCTGCCTTGCGCCCTGTGTTGGCTGGGATTGGCTCCAGCAGACCCCCGTGACCCTGTAGTTAGGATATAGAGGGTTGGATAATGGATGGATGGATGGATAGTATGACGTCTTAATAGTACTTCATTAATATTCCAAAAGTTACTGATGCTATTCCAATGTATTCTTATGCTTAATAGGATCAATAGGATGATGCAAAGAGCACAGATAATGCACCGAAATAACTTTGCTACAATGCTTAGCTTTTCTGTTTGTTTGGGGTTATTGTTATTTACCTCTATGAATCTTTATATTTCTTTAAAGTTTGCTCCTTAAATATTGTTTGACTTGTTTCTTAATGGGCTGTGAGTTTCTTCCTGTAAATGTGTACAAAATGTCTGTAATTCATGATTTTATCAAATGTATTTTGTGGTACAGAATAACACAGATGAGATGGGCAATAAATTGGTCTTATAATTAAGGGGGTTCTTGAACTCTAGTAGGCGCTATATCAAATACAGGCCATTTACCATTTACCATTTATAATTAGTATCGACTGACAATCACTTAAAACATTAGAAATCAGTGGATTTTCCATCCATCCTCTTCCGCTTATCCGGGGTCGGGTCGCGGGGGCAGCAGCTTAAGCAGAGAAGCCCAGACTTCCCTCTCCCCGGCCACTTCTTCCAGCTCTTCCAGGAGAATCCCAAGGCGTTCCCAGGCCAGCCGGGAGACATAGTCCCTCCAGCGTGTCCTGGGTCTTCCTCGGTGCCTCCTTCCGGTTGGACGTGCCCGGAACACCTCACCAGGGAGGCATCCAGAAGGCATCCTGATCAGATGCCCGAGCCACCTCATCTCACCTAATCCAAGTTTATTTTGGTGGTACAACAAAAATGTATAGACTGATCAAGCGAGTGAGGGAATGAGATAGAAAGAGAGTGAAAGAGAGAGAGAGCTTTGATGTTACTGGGCCACACTGCACCCTCAATGCACATGTCCACTCACACGATCTTATTAACTTTCTGGCTCTCCTATACCTCCACAATCTAAACAAAGCAACACATTGTGAAGCATGAAACATCAATGGGAAGAGAGTTGTTTTGTTTTTTTTTTAATTAAAGGGTGGGGCTAAAAAACTAAAAAGAATTATTTTAAAAACTCCAACTGGTGGAGAGAGGGCAATGTGTATAAAATTAGCAATTTATGAGCAAGGTATTGTACTGCAGGAAGGACATAGTGGCGAAGTAGTCGGCATGGCAGTCACAGGAGTAGATGCAAATCAAGATTTATCAAAATAATTAAATTAACATAAGTTTTAAATGATTTATTAGGCAGCAATTACAGTGGTTGAGGGGAAAAGTTGAAAGATTTAGTGCAGAGAGCTATTGTAAGGTGGTACACACAACAACATGATAGTTGATTTTTTTTTTCATTTAATGTGGTCAAAATGCTATTCAACCATCACCAAAACTTTCAAACACATTTAGTATGCGGTGGAGTTAACACTTGTTAGTAGCCAGTGAGCACAGGTTGAGCTATGCCTACAACTAAGAGTAGGTGGTACAGAAGAAAATCCATGTAATGACATAATTATAAACTCTGACTGTTTCAGTAGATACCAGAATACTGTATTTGTATATACTTTTCAGACTGAACCATTTCTTTTTTTTAACAAATAAATGGCATTTAAAATTAATATTCATGTTGGTCCTGGAGCACTTTCTGAAATAGCAATAAAATTGGTCAATCAGTATAAGAAAAATCAGTATAAGGAAAGGCACATGAAATGCCAAATGAAAAGGCTGTTGTTTATTTTTGTTTACAATTTAATGCATCAGTTAATGCTACACAGCTGAGTCAATGCAGATTAGGCACACCCCGTTATGGGACAGCAAAGGTGGTGTATTTTAAATGACTTAAGAGGCCAGTAAATAAGCAGAGAAAATATGTTTCCTTCTAAATAGAAAAAATCAGTTATGAGTGCCTGTTACCTTGTAATGGAGAGCAAAAAATAAAGTTAATCTAACTGCTTTTATTGACTAAGGAGCAGTGGAAAACATATTGATTTTTCTTTGGCTGAGAATTCTAAAATTGATTTAATTAAGTGTAAACTGCCTATTAGAGTACAAAATTTAGAAGAAAAAGCCGTTGGTAAAGGTGATCCTGAATAGCCAACTAAATCAAGGATTTTGAAACTGGGGCCTTCATGACACTGCATTCGAACAAACAAGTTCATGAGGATGGATGAATTTTGGACTTTAACTGTGAAGAAGAAAAGTACTTTTTAACTGACTTCTAGAAATACTAAATAATTTTGAGATTTCCATTGGAACATAAGTACATTTTTCTTATTTACAGTAAAAATTGGGAGACAGTTCAGGAGAAGAAAGTCTTTGCAAACCTTTTGAAGAAATCACTATTTGTTGTCCACAGTAAAATGTGTGTCAAGGGTTTATATGTTCTTATTAACTTCATTAAACACTCTATTATAAAGATTAAATGATCCTAGCTAGTTATTAGATATCAACCTATTTAATCTAAGCAGTACTTCTCTCTTTACAATTTCCATATCATTAAAAGTCTCTTTAGTAGTCCCAATTACTTTTGGGAGGTTATCAACTTCTTCACACATATAAAATTCAGAAAAATGTTCATACAAAGCATTGGCTGTTTCACAGTGAGCATATTCTAGCTCACCTTTACTATTCCTAATACCCTTCACCTCTTCCTTGACTATTCTTTTACTACTAAAATGCTGAAAGAATCCCTTTGGGTCTCTTTTTTCTGTAATATTTTATCCCAGCTGTTTTTTAGCCTTCCTAATATCTCTCAAGCACCCTACAGTTAGCACTGGAGTTACTAATATTATTCGCCATATACAACTGTTTTATCCTTTGTTACTTTTTTAGCTTCCTATGGCTCCCCACCCACTATGAAAAGCACTTTGAGTACTGAGAAAAAGTGCTATATAAATGTAAAAAAAATATTTCATTAATCAAACACAGAGTTTTCTTCAATTTCTTACTGTTTCTAAATTTTGTAATAAACTTATCCTGAATTGTATTTTAAACATTTTCAACCTGATCCTCATCTCCTCCAATGTCTTCACACTTAAAACGTATTCCAATTCCTTATTTAGGATTTTCTGCATCTGCTCACAATTTGCCCTATTAGAATTAAACTTCACTATCTTAATTTTTAACATGCACTATGCAAAAACTCTTTGAAATGCATTATGTTATGGTATCTGTGTCCTAATGGCCCAATATATGCTTCAATTCTATTCTGATTATTACAAAAAACTAAATCTAGAAAAGCCCCCCTCAGTGGTCTAACTCACCATGTTAAAACAGTCACTGATTCTGTCTAAAGACTTACGTTCTTGTGCTCTGTTATTTGTAAGGCTAGCTCAGTTCATATTTGGGTAATTTAAGTTCTCACTGATTATAATACCGGTATCCCTCTCAAAACTTGGCATTTTAATATTATTAAAACTTGCATGTATTATGGGGTCTATAACACACTCCTAATATAAGGTGTCAATCCCTAAATACTAAACTATAGTTCACGATCTAAATGAAGAAGCTACCATACTACATTCAAACTCCTATTTTACATAAATGGCAGCTCCCCTACTTTTTTGGTTTTGCCTGTCTTTCCAAAGTAATGTTATTCCTATTAAATATAAATTATGTGCAACTACATATGATCCAAGCCACTTATTTTCTTCGTAATACTCAGCATTAAAGGCAAGCACATTTAAAT
The DNA here is from genome assembly GCF_016835505.1 of Polypterus senegalus. Classification (NCBI taxonomy): domain Eukaryota; kingdom Metazoa; phylum Chordata; class Cladistia; order Polypteriformes; family Polypteridae; genus Polypterus; species Polypterus senegalus. Next base: position 99,118,892 of record NC_053160.1, read on the forward strand.
GTACTACTTACTTTAAGTTGACTGTTTAACAGTGGACCAGAATTTTCAAAGTCATCTTGTACAGGTGTTTTATATTACTGTCTGTTCCTTTATGTGAAGTTCTAAACTTGGCCCATCCTAAACACCCTGATCCACAACTGTCTATTTAAACAATCTTCAACCAACCCACTTACACACCTCCCCAGTACACTGGTGCCTCTTCGGTTTGAACTGAACCCTTCACAACGAAACTGACCCTATCTGTATCAGAAGGAGTTCCAATGTTCCACAAACCTTTGCCCCACTGTTCTACATTAAAATACGAGTCATGCCTTATGCCTTCTAATCACTTCAGTCTTTCCTGCACTGAAATGTGGCACTGTCATAACTTTAAGAAGACCACCTTGTTAGTTCTTTAAATTTGGATTGCAGAACTGGCAGCCCCCCCATTATGTACAGTATGTTATTTGCTCCAACATGAACAATGACGGTTGGATCCATACTCGCTCCAGGCAAGAGCCTGTCCAACCTCCCAGGGAGGTGTCCTAGAAGGCAACACATCGTACAAGATTCTCGATCTCTGGAGAAAATCTACATCTGAATTCCCTAGATGACTGAATCACCCACTAAGACTACTTCTCTCTTTCTGGGGGTACTGGTTTTGAGGTGACCCATTGGGACTCTTCATCCCTACCTATCAGCTCAGAGTCATCAGAACCACTGTCCAACTCCATAAAGCCTCTGACAAAGGTTAGGAACCTCCAACTCAGATTGATGTACCAGATAGTATGGACCACTTGTCTTCTACCCATTTACATTTGACCACCACCCACCTGTTTCTACCTCTCTGATCTGTCTCTTCTTGAGACACTTTGCAGGTGCACACAGCCTCCCTAATGGATACATGGACAAGATCTGCCAGTTCTTTGCTATAACACAGGCTTACCACCTCCTTGGCTGGGTCAGCTGGCATCTCCCTTACATGCAGAGCTCCTCGATGACCCCAACTTCCAAAAAGTCAAATATTATACATTACTTGCATTGTATTAGTCTGATGATTAAAATTTGTTTGCCCTATTAAAATTAAATGCTGATTAGGAGTTTTAACCTAATTTATTAAACTCTAAACACACTGATCTTATTACTACTTTTACTATGAAACTTGCATATCCTTTCAAATGGACACCTGAGAGTCCAAAGAATTTCAGTTATTGAAGAGAAATTTGCATTTGTCCTCTCCTTTAAATCACATTGGTCGTGCTTGGCCATTTAATAAAGATTTAGACCCAGTGTGAATAATCTAAATTGAGGTAGTTTTGTGAAATTAATCTTATTGCATATTGGAAACTCAGACTTTAACCACCATACCATACCATGCCATTGTCAAATGTACTTAATAGAATTTACAGCACATCTTCACATCACTGGGTACAAGGCAATAAAGACCCCAGACGGGCAGCAGGTCCATTACAGGTCCCATCCACACGGTGCCTAATTCAGAGTGACCAAACTAAAAACCAGCATGTCTGAGATGTGAGTAAACATCCACATGAATACAAAAATAATGTGCAGACTCCACAAATTGTAACATATGTTTGCAATAGTACTTGTCAAAAAGTGAAAATCATAGCAGAAGGGTACCATTCCATAGTCTATGATTTTATTGGATCACAAAAAATTACATTATTCACAAAAATCAAAAAGGCTGCCGCTTACATAAATTAGATATTTACTTTTTTAGCTGTTTTAATTTTTTATGTGAAAACTGAAATGTTGCTAAGACAATCACTGAAAAACTCCTATGAAGAAACCCCCAATCCCATAATTCCGTCAGACAGAATAAAAGACCAGCTACCCTTACCTTGGAGAATTACGTTTGTGAGTGTTTGCCTAAAAGTACTTGAGAAGTTTTTTGGGTTTTTTTTGTTTCATCTGCACATGTGCTTACCAACAGCAAAGCACACTGGCATCAAGTGTTGATATGAGTTATATTACCTGAATAACAATTCCTGTTATATTCATTGTCTTTCGAAAAATGTTACTTACTTTTACACTCTCTCTTAGTCCCAGTAAGACCATGGACTTGTATTTCCAAAGATCTGACTACAGATATACCACCCACCACATTTTACATTATTAATTTTGTAGCTGGACATTTCTTTTTCTATGTGCATCCTTAAAAATTTAAATCTTGCCCGTAGAACAAGTGTTATGAAGTTATTTCTCTTCATACTTTGCAATGCATGTATCATATTTTGGAGAGGATTCTGCAGAGGTTCTGAAATTTCAGTTAACCTATCTTTAGCAACCAAAATAGAGCAAACTAAATGGGTTTCTTCATTGAAATGTTAATGTGACTATTGATAACTGGGACAGGTTTTTATTTTGGGCAAAGTTTTAAAGAAATTCTTTATAGCATGAACTTTGCAGAGACTCATTCAAAGGGGGCACAGGGGAAGAATTTTCATGTCAAAGCTTTCCAGTTTGTCTCTACTGCCTTCCGCCAGAAAGATCAGAGTCTAGACAACTTCATCCTCACCTCGTTTGGTTGCCATAAAGAGCGCCAATAAAGTCAGTCTTCTGTTAGACTCAGTGAAGACTGTTTCCCAACCTTTTCCCTTTTTCTCTTGTGGTATTTCAACCCCCTCTAGCATCTTGTGTGTGGTTTCTAAATGGGAGATCTACACATGAATGTGTTCTTTCCCTGCAAGCCACTGTCTTATACAGGTGCTGGTCATAAAATTAGAATATCATGACAAAGTTGATTTATTTCAGTAATTCCATTCAAAAAGTGAAACTTGTATATTAGATTCATTCATTACACACATAATGATGTATTTCAAATGTTTATTTCTTTTAATTTTGATGATTATAACTTGACAATTAATGAAAGTCCCAAATTCAGTATCTCGGAAAATTAGAATATTGTGAAAAGGTTCAATATTGAAGACACCTGGTGTCACACTGTAATCAGCTAATTAACTCAAAACACCTGCAAAAGCCTTTAAATGGTCTCTCAGTCTAGTTCGGTAGGCTACACAATCATGAGGAAGACTGCTGACTTGACAGTTGTTCAAAGACGACCATTGACACCTTGCACGAGGAGGGCAAGACAACAAAAGGTCATTGCTAAAGAGGCTGGCTGTTCACATTTCTCTGTGTCCAAGCACATTAATAGAGAGGCGAAGGGAAGGACAAGATGTGGTAGAAAAAAGTGTACAAGCAATAGGGATAACCGCACCCTGGAGAGGATTGTGAAACAAAACCCATTCAAAACTGTGGGGGAGATTCACAAAGAGTGGACTGCAGCTGGAGTCAGTGCTTCAAGAACCACCACGCACATACGTATGCAAGACATGGGTTTCAGCTGTCGCATTCCTTGTGTCAAGCCACTCTTGAACAAGAGGCAGCGTCAGAAGCGTCTCGACTGGACTACTGCTGAGTGGTTCAAAGTTATGTTCTCTGATGAAAGTAAATTTTGCATTTCCTTTGGAAATCAAGGTCCCAGAGTCTGGAGGAAGGGAGGAGAGGCACAGAATCCACGTTGCTTGAGGTCCAGTGTAAAGTTTCCACAGTCAGTGATGGTTTGGGGTGCCATGTCATCTGCTGGTGTTGGTCCATTGTGTTTTCTGAGGTCCAAGGTCAACGCAGCCATCTACCAGGAAGTTTTAGAGCACTTCATGCTTTTTGCTGCTGACGAACTTTATGGAGATGCAGATTTTATTTTCCAACAGGACCTAGCACCTGCACACAGTGCCATAGCTACCAGTACCTGGTTTAAGGACCATGGTATCCCTGTTCTTGATTGGCCAGAAAACTCGCCTGACCTTAACCCCGTAGAAAACCTACGGGGTATTGTGAAGATGCAATACACCAGACTCAAAAATTCAGAAGAGCTGATGGCCACTATCAGAGCAACATGGGCTCTCATAACACCTGAGCAGTGCCACAGACTGATCGACTCCATGCCACGCCGCATTGCTGCAGTAATCCAGGCCGAAGGAGCCCCAACTAAATTTTGAGTGTTGTACATGCTCATACTTTTCATGTTCATACCTTTCAGTTGGCCAATGATGAATGAATCTAATATACAAGTTTCACTTTTTGAATGGAATTACTGAAATAAATCAACTTTGTCATGATATTCTAATTTTATGACCAGCACCTGTAGATTACACTTTAATGACGAGAGAATGGTGGCTTCTGATAAGTGAGTACAGTGTTGTTTAATTAATGGAAAAGACATCTCGTACTGGATCTTCCTGAACACTTACCCAATTCAGTGACTAAGTTGTAAAATCATTGCAAACATTTCTAAATAATGTTGTTTGTCCTCAAATAACCTTCTGTCACAAATTGTTTTTTTTTTATCTATGATTGCAGCTTCCTCCTACCAGCATGGCCAAACTTAAGCAACGGCATATATACAAAACAAGTTTTATTTTATTTTTTGATATAGTCATTCCTCATGTGAAGCTGTGCTGATGTGGATGTGTACAATAGACATGCTATACAGACTATCACATAGTGCAGGTGGGGTGAGCCGCAGTGGCTACTGCTTTTCATTCCAATCCAATTGCTTAATTAGAAACCAATACTTGCAAATCTCAGACCTTATTTAACTTTATGAATTGTTAGTCTGCAATGTAAGGTTCTTATATCGTAGATTATTTTTTTCCTTTATGAAGATATCATTCAAATGGTTTGAAGCCTAAAATGGATAATCGTCAGTCTGTCACATTAAGTTTTTTATTAAACCAAACAGTGCATGATGAACACACACAAATGTAAATGGAAACAAGCTAGATGTAGAACTGCTGGCTGCTTTGTCATTACAAATTACAGTATTGCTAATAAGGAGCCATTACAACAGCGAATGCAGCTGTTCAAGATTGAAATAAGCAATTAAGGTTGGGGAACTTTAACAAGCGAGACCACTAAAATGAAGCATCAAAATGTCACTGGAGCAATAAGTGGTTCATCAGCAATAATTGACTTCTCTTTAAGAAGCTGGGTGGGAACAAAAACAAGCAGCCACTGCGGCTCTCCAGGATCGACATTGCCCACCCCTGACACAGTGCATAAACGGTTGTCCATTGCTTGCAAAAAAACTTTATCCTGTGTTTGGACATCACCTAATATATTACATTTTACAGTGGAATACAAAATAATTCAAGATGGCCTGCATTAATCTTTACACTATCTACTCCTGTGGTACAAACTGTGTTTCATCTGGCTGGTGGCCATATTTATAAGTGAAACATAAATAGAATATATCCCTGCTTGAAACAGAGTATAATCTACTTTTATGTTGTGAATATTTGAATAATAAATATGTTTAAAGACAAAAGTAAGAAATTGAATGTGTGTACTTACTACTGCCCTAGGCACAATCCCCTCAACTGAAAAAGAAAGGAGAGCCAATAAAAACACAAATAGGCTTTCCCTGTTTGGCTTAACATAAAAAGAAATAACTTAGAATTGTCTAGTCCTTGCCAAGAGTTAGAATAAGATTAAAAATAATCTGGTACGGTTTGTTCTCATTTGTTTACTAAAATGTAAATGCATTTGTGCCTGCCTTGTGCCCAGTGCTCCCAGGATAGCCTGGGGATCCCTGTGACCCTGAACTGGATCAGTCAGGTTAATTATATTATGTGACGTTATCGGTCAGTCATCGTCCAACACACTATAACACAGTTACGGGGGTCTGCTGGAGCCAATCCCAGCCAGCATAGGGCGCAAGGCAGGAACAAATCCCCGGCAGGGTGCCAGCCCACCACAGTTTTAAATACACCCTCTTTGAACTGTAAGTCATTCAGTCATTTTCCAACCTGCTATATCCTAACACAGGGTCATGGGGGGTCTGCTGTAGCCAAACCCAGCCAACACAGGGCGCAAGGCAGGAACAAACCCCGGGCAGGGCTCCAGCCCACCTCAGGGCACACCCACACACCAAGCACACACTAGGGACAATTTTCGGATCGCCAATGCACCTAACCTACATGTCTTTGGACTCTGGGAAGAAACTGGAGCACCCGGAGGAAACATGCAAACTCCACAGAGGAAGTGAACCCAGGTCTCCTTGCTGTGAGGCAGCAGCACTACCACTGCGCCACCGTGCTGCCCTATGTGACGTTATTTTATTATTTAATCATTTTTCTGTACCTTAAATAAATGTTACATGATTTGGTATTCTGCTATTAGTGTTGTATGATTAGAAATTGGTGCATGCATTCAGAGATTGCCTTCTAAAGTTTCCATGTAAAAATAATCGAAGTAAGTTGAATAGAATTGAAATTGACTAAACATAACCACATTGTGCTCAGAAGTGAATAAGACAACTAAAATAGTTCCAGATTAAATTCAACACTGTGTGGGTATAAAGGGGCTCTAATGGAAAGAGCTTTCTGCAAAGCCTTACAGTAAGAAGCCCACTGAAATATTTGAAATGACGAAGATCACCTTTGGCTTGACTGGCTAAGAGAGTTGTGTTTCTACACTGTAGGGAATACCTGGGGGTCTAGTGAGTATGCAGTGGCAAGGGAGCACTGAGTAAGTGAAAAGAAGACTATGCAATAGGTCAACATCACACATATGGAACATGGAGAATGCTTTTGCTTCCTATATTTAATAAAAGACATAACAGATTGGCTACTAGTCCAAAACCAGACCTTCACTGTATTCAGTTCAGTAAGCAGACATTAATATGAGGCATTGGCCTGATATGAATGAATGCAATAGACTGGCACTGTGTTCTAAGCTGATGTCCCCTTCTCCCAAGTGCTACTGGCATAAGCACCAGCTCTTTGCTATCCTGGACTAGTTAATCATGTTAGAAAAAAGATAGACGGATGAATGGACAGGTGATAAAATTATTTAGATTTACAAAATGAGTAAGGACAGAGGATGATGCAAGCTGCTACTTGTAAATAAGTTCAACAGGAGCAACATGGGACAAAAATGACAGCTAGTTAAGAGTACGTCTCATATAGATAGTAGAAATATTTCTTCACATACAAAACTGTAGAAGAAATAAAGGAAGATACTAAATATACTGGGCGGAGTGGTGGCTCTGAGGCTAAGGATCTGCGCTGGTACCCCGAAGGTTGCCGGTCCAAATCCCCGTCACTGCCAAAACAGATCCTACTCTGCTGGGCCCTTGAGCAGGCCCCTTAACCTGTAATTGCTCCAGGGGCACTGTACAATGTCTGACCCCAAGGGGTGTGCGAAAACTAACAAATTCCTAATACAAGAAATTGCATAAGGTGAAATAAAGAACAAAAAAAAATACTTACCAAAATACATAAATGGTGAAGCATCTGGAAGACCTAATACCTTGACTTAAAGCATGAGGTGAACTGGTGCTGATGGAATATGGTTGGCTGAATCAGCTTCATGTTCTCAAATAAATGATGACTTCCTAAACTATTAAACTTGTATGAAGAATATTAAAAGTATTAACTATATGAACACCACAGAATACAGTTTGTGATTAACTATCATGAACTAATAGTTAAATCTCCCCAGTGTACCTTCTATTTACTTTTTAGCCAATTTGAAATAGAGTTTATGATTTTGTTCACAATTAATTGGCTTTCTAGCTACCCTATAGAATGTCACAGACAGTTATAATGGAACTAAAATGGAAACCAGACACATTTTAGTCTCGCTCACACACCCACAATCACTTACACTGAGACAACTTAGAGTTGCCAATCACCTAATCAGCATATCTATGGCCTGTGGCAGACAGAATACACCAAAAACACACAGATGGCCCTCCAAGGCTGGAACTGGACTAGGGCCCAAGCAATGAAAGCAGCAATGCTACTGTGTGCACTGCCACCCTGGCTACTATAAAAGCAATACACAAAAAGTCTGTGTAATTAATGTATTGTTACATTGATGTAGTAATCTCCAGTTTGTATGTACACTTTAGCTACCTTTACTTTGTCAGTGTTTTTTCCAATCTATAACTTATTTATTGTTGTTGCAAAACCTACATGTTCAAATCAAGACCATTCTCTGGCAGAGTACCCCCTGACAGTGTCATTTGTGAGGATATTTGTGAAAGATCATACTGATAGTTTAAAGTACTACATTAAATTATTATGTAGTAAATTATAAAGTACAATTTTAAAAACACTGCATAAAATTAGTTTATTCAGCAGTTTGAATATCATTACAACCTTGATTCATTTTTTTATTTTTCTAACTAACATCCATTCATTTTCAAACCCACATAGCCCAGTCTGAGATCACAGGGGACCAAAATCTATTGCAGAAATATCAGGAAAAAGGCAGTACTGGTCCATCACAAAGGGACTCTCTCACACACAGCCACACATAACTCCTGGGTCAAGTTGCACAACACAGCACGTCTGTTGAATTGTTTTTTTCAGTTTAAGGTCATTTTTATTAAAAATGTAACTGAAGGAACCTTCCTATAAGTGCAACATATACATTTACTGAATTTTTGCATGCTTTAAGGGACTAACAGCACAGGAATTATTCATTGAATCATAGTTAACAAATGTGTTATTTTTTTATTTAATTCTTCTAATTAATCAATCAATCAATCAATTAATTAACCACAAAATCCAGCACACTCAAAGTAAGCATTACATGATGGGATATGCTAGCTGGGATTATATTTACAACAGATGAATTCTTCAAACAAAGTTTACTGAATATAGTTATATTTGAAGTAGTATTATTATTACAGTAGTGTTGTCACATGTACATAGTACAGTGAAATTGTTCTTGCATATTTGACCAACATCCAACAAGTCACCTTTTTTTTAGCACAATGATAAGGAAGAACACATTGAAAGATACAGCTTTATCTACACAGTATACATAAAATGATTAGGGTTGTCTGTCTCTCATGCAAAACCTTGTGAACCACTGGGCCTTGAACTTTGATCCTCACATTAATCAAGAGCTTATGACGTAATATATGTAACACAACCGAAGCAATTTAAGGTGCAGGCTGCCTCAGCCATGTAATTGAGCTTTCTGTTCTTCTTATGGCAAGTTGTGGCTGATAGGAAAGGAATGATAGGAGAATACATCATACACACTGTTTGGAAATGAAAGAGGGGGCAGCATCCTCACCAGAACGGCATGGGGTGATTTATTTCATAAGAAGCTCATGATCTACCCTTCTTTGAGGAGTGGAAGTCTGAGTGTTTCCTAGTTTTATTTAATAGATACCACATCCAACAAAGTTCCAGAACAAATGGAAAAGGGAACTGAGAGGTAAAGCCAACAAAGTGATTACACCTTTTTCAAAAGAAATCCCCCATTCTGCCTGAGGGGTGGAAGAATACCAGGGGCCTCATGCATAACGCTGTGCATAGAATTCACACAAAAACATGGCGTATGGACTAAAGTGGAAATGTGCGTATGCACAAAAATATCCAGATGCATGAATCTATGCATACGCCAATTTCCACGCTCTTTTGCTACATAAATCCTGGTCAGCGTGAAAAGTAACTCACGTGCACGCGCCTGATGCCACTCCCCAACTCCTCCCAGAATTATGCCTCTTTGAATATGCAACTCAATATAAATAGCCCTTAAGCTCAGCATTCTGTGAAAAGACAATGGCAAAAGCACGGGGAAAAATAGAAGAATTTCAGTGAATACCAAGTGGAGGCAAAGAAAAACAGACTATTTGTTTAAACAGTGATATAAACAGCAAAAGGAAGTTGATCGAGTGACATAGAGTGCCGGAGAAACTCGAAAGTTCAAGTTAACAAAGTCGCACATTGCCCGAAATAAAAAAGAAGTTGTCAGATATCAAAGTCGCCGTGAAAAGGTGAGTCATAACCAACCATCTGACACTCATATGGAAGCTTATTAGAGTACTGAGAAAAGACAAAAAATAGGCACATAGTGGCAAAAAAAGCTTGAAATGTCAACTTTAATCTTGAAATTTCCACTTAGAAGCTTAGAACGCAGATTCTTCAAAACTTTTAAGGAACACTGAAATATCTTCATAGTACATGTTTAATTACTCTATCCATCTATCCATCCAGTGTCGCACCAGTCCCAGCAAGAATACAGCACAAGGCAGGAACAATCCCTGAACGGAGCACCATATTTTGCTGCATTTCATCTTAAAAATAATATTGTCATCATATGTAAATATGCACTTTACAAAGTGGCTCAGGTTGTGCAATGTTAGTGAGGTAACTGTACTTATAGGTACAAGCAGTTCTACAAGGAGCACTTGATGGACTGATTGAGTGAGTTTAGAGCTCTTGGGATGAAAACGTTTCTAAACCACGAGGCCCCTACAGGAAAGGCTTTGAAGCATTTGCTGTATGGGAGCAGCTCAAATAGCGCATTGTTGAGGCAACGTGTGCTTGATGCTGTATACCAATAATTATCTTTCTGATAAGCTGCTTGAGAGCTGTGATTCCACACTCAGATACAGTGGGATAAATGCTTGAGAGTAACAACGCTAAAGCAGCTATGGTATTTGGAATAGTTTGGCCATTCTGTATATTGTTACAGGTTAATTACAATCAGATGCCTTAAACCAGGGGTGCCCAATGCGTCGATCGCAATCGACCGGTAGATCACAAAGGTAGTGCAGGTAGATTACGTTGCATTCAAAAAAAATAATTTTTAAAATGTTAGTCTACCATATATCCTCCCTATGGCATTTGCCACTTGATTGTCATACAGGGCGGCCAGTCTGAGATCTGCTTTCTTCTAACATGCTGATCATCCCGCACGCATGATCAAACACGCGAGCTACTGCAAAACTCCGGCTGTGAACTAGTTAGCCTTCCAATTTATATCAACTAAAGAAGGGATTTAAAAAAAATGTTTGGGAAGGGCATGGACTTTATGTGGAATTAGAAGAGGACTTTCTTCTCTCACAGTGTCACGATCGAAGTGCGTTTGTCTGATCTGTCAATCTATCATTGCTATTCCAAAGAAGGAAAATGTGGAAGGGCACTTTCGAACTGTTCATAAAAACTATGAAACTGACTTCCTTCCGAAAAGCGATCTGAGAAAGAGAAAAGAAAGGGAATTAAAATTAATCGGACGGCCATCATTTTTCACTCGGCTGAATTCAAAAGCTCCTTGACTGCATTATTCAGCTCTACTTATTTATGCGAGTCAGCCTTTTCCCACATGAAGATTATTATATCCAAATACTGTAGTGTCTATAAATGGATTGAATTGTTATTGTGCCATAAAGGTTATTCAGTTATGCAAGGTACGACAACATATATTTTATGTATAAAGTATACTCAGTATATCTATACTAATAAAAGGCAAAGCCCTCACTGACTGACTGACTGACTGACTGACTGACTGACTCATCACTAATTCTCCAAGTTCCCGTGTGGGTAGAAGGCTGAAATTTGGCAGGCTCATTCCTTACAGCTTACTTACAAAAGTTGGGCAGCTTTCATTTTGAAATTCTACGCGTAATGGTCATAACTGGAAGGTATTTTTCTCCATTTACTGTAATGGAGTTGAGCTCGAAAACCGTGGGGGGTGGAGTTTCGTGTGACATCATCACGCCTCCCACGTAATCACGTGAACTGACTGTCAACGCAGTGCGTAGAAAACCAGGAAGACCTCCAAAAAGCGCTGAAGAAAACATGCATTATATAATTGAGAAGACAGCGAAACAATAAGAAGCGAGCGACTGACATATACTACCATATTCATGAGTGCTGCTACCTCGGAAAGAAAGCAAGGTGTAAACCTAAACTTTAAATTAAGTTCATAGACAGGCTGCTGCTGGCGTTTCTCATGCCCACGGGTAATGCGGGATACAAGTTTAATGAGAGGACGCAGGATATAAACGAGAGTTTTGATCACTTTGTAACTAAGTTAAAATTGCAGGTGAAGGGCTGTGCTTATGCAAATTCGAGAGACTGTGTTTGTGGGGATTGACAGTTAAGGCGGGTGGGGGAGTCACGTCATCATCTCCCCTCTCATTTACCTCATTTCGCTCTGAGCTGAGCTAACGCCGTCTTTCGAAGCAACTTCGTCACACTGCCACCAAATACTCAGAAAAATCCACAAGTTAATACACACGCTGTCTCTAGAGTTTCTCCACACTGAATCCTCCAGGCACTACTTACAAAAGGTTACATTGACAATCGTGTTACGTTATTTTTAAAATCTTTCCTTTTCTTAGCACAAGCACAGCTGAGAAGCTTCAATGCATGTGCTCCATAATGCGTTAAAAAATAATGCATTTAATCACACTTTGCATTACAAGCAAAGGGGAGCTTTTGTCAATGCATGATTTCCTGGTGCACCGATTACATTGATCAGCGATCCCGATTCATTTTACCCTCGCACCACCTTAGTTTGAGAAGAAGTATGAAAAAATATGAGGTTAACACAGAAAAACAGATCACCAATTGAAGCTTTATGAATAATCGATTCGCCATCAATAATTGTTTTGGTAAAGCCATACTCAGTGTAATCCTCCTTCCATTTTATAATTTTTCCGCAACTAGCCATGATTAAATGAACGGTAAAAAAGTAAGAGCGTTTAGGGTGACTTATTTAGGCTGGCATATATATGACAGCAACACTCATGACCATGTCGATCATGTTACGTTATTATTAAAATGTTTCCTTTTCTTTTCATTACTTCTTTAACACACTACTTCTCCGCTGTATGGGTATTTTGCTATATATATATATATATATATATATATATATGTATATATATATATATATATATATATATATATATATATATGAATGACCTCCAAAGAGCGCTGAGACTTTTGATATCATGAACATGTCTGCAAAAACTGGGGTCTCCTGCCCAGCAAAAGTCGAGCAGCAGCGCCAGCGCATAGCTGTGCCGCCTTTGAGACGCTGACTGCACTTCTGCCTTAAGTCAAAGTGAGCACTTTAATTTTTTCATCCTCCCCCTGAGCTATAGCCCAGACAAGTGCAAACACGGGACCCCTTTTCTACACCGCGGAAAACCAATATTAAGGCGCTTCGCACTTTTTTTTCCACGTATACGATTATGAGGTCCTCAGCTCGGATTATGAAGACATGCACACAAGTGGAGGACTGACAGTGCCATCACAGCCGATTAATGGCAGGGACGTCTCACCAGTCTACTTAAGACCCACCGCGACTGTCCCCAAAAGGCGATCATAACGTCAGCGAACACATCTCTCTATACTATATAAAAGAAAAAGGCAACTTTCCTTTCTTTACACCTTTTTTCCTTTTATCCCAAACCAAAGCCTTTCTCTCTTAACACTGCAGAGGACACAAAACTAATTTTCGTTAATTGCTGGTAATGCCGGTAAGGCACATTACCAGAGGCAGAAATTTGAACGTTAACATAGAAAATGTAATTTCTATACCACAGCCGTCGTGTAGCGCCTTTCAAAAGGGATCTACTACCGAGAGATAATCCATATACATTTTAGCTGCTGTTAGTTCTACTTACCTGTTCTGTTACACCGTCTTTAAAATGTAGTTTACCCGCAACCACTCCAGTAGTGCTCAATGTAGGTTTACTTCTTAAAATGTTAATGTTTTACTGTTTAATAACTTATAGACTACATTTTATTATTTTTCCTTTGCACTCAGTGACCAAAGCTATACACACACATATAGACACATACATATATACACATATATATACCTGTGTGTATGTTTGTATGTGTGTGTATATATAAAAAAAATCGGATGGCTACCTATATCTATAACATCAGAGAAGGTAGGAGACTGCATAAAAAGAGGGAAAAATTAAATGTTCCCCTACTCATTTGGTAGCTCTGCAATCACTGCTGACTGTTGCAACTTATCTCAGAAGCAGCTCATCCAAACCTTAAACATTTTTGGATGCTATTTAATGCAGGACAGTTTTTATCAGATATGATCACACAAGTGGTAAAATCAGGGGAGGGTCTGGAGACTTATGAAGGAGATTTGAGCACATTACAATTGAAGCTGGTGTGATCTAGACTTTGAAAAGCTGACCAAACTTGTCCATGTTACTGCCTAGAAGTGGTCACATCATCGTTTTGATGTTTATTTTTAAACTTGGCAAGAGAATGATGAGTAATTCTGAACCGGCATGCTCCTTTTTTGGACACAGCAAGCTGGACATGGATTATTCAAGTGTTCATTCATTCAAAGTAACATCTAGCCTTGTTATTGATTGCAACACTTTTGTAATATCTAAGCCAGATGTTTTATGTGTATTTAGGGGGTTGTTTCTTGTTTTATTATTTATATATGATTTATATATTTCTGTTTCTCTCTCTCAACTTTCTGTAAGGTTCTAATTTCCTTGTGAACAAATACAGTACATCTATCTATCTATCTATCTATCTATCTATCTCTCTCTCTCTCTCTCTCTCTCTCTCTCTCATCAGAAATCAAAAGTCAAAGGGATAACTGGATAACTGAAAGTTCAGAAACCAGAAATTCAAAAGAGAGATTCATACAACATTTGTTTGAGTGTTTTGTCCAAATCACAAATATGAATAAATTAGTATTTAACAGGTAATGCCAATGACATAAGACGTGGCATCATACAAAACCATGTTCCATGGCAACCGGGAGCAACGTACCAGTAACGGGAATGATAACATGGCAGCACCCATATGCAAAAAAAAAATAAAAATAATTTGTCACGGCACTGTGAAATAAATAATCACTATGATCAGGACCATTATACTTCAAAGGTAACGGCACAGAAATGTATCCAGCTTAAAGAAACCCACTCTCCCATGTATACTTTTGCTTAAGAGAATTATTTCTAAAAGAAATAAGCTCTCAGAGCAGCATGGTGGCGCAGTGGTAGTGCTGCTGCCTTGCAGTAAGGAGACCTGGGTTCGCCTCCCAGGTCCTCCCTTTGTGGAGTTTGCATGTTCTCCCTGTGTCTGTGTGGGTTTCCTCTGGTTTCCTCCCACAGTCCAAAGACATGCAGGTTAGGTGCATTGGTGTGGGTGTGTGTGTGCCCTGTGGTGGGCTGGCACCCTGCCCAGGGTTTGTTCCTGCCTTGCGCCCTGTGTTGGCTGGGATTGACTCCAGCAGACTCCCGTGACCCCGTGTTAGGATATAGCAGGTTGGACAATGACTGACTGTTAAATTCTCAAGCTGAACATCTCACGATATGCCCAGTATCCTGTGATCTAATAAATTGAAATTTTTAACTGTAATGACCACAAAAAGTCAGATGTGAAGTACATTTTACAATATTACTATAAAATATTAGAAAAAAAAGTTGCATTACAACATTAGAAATTTTCCCCTCCGGTTTAACACATTTCCCTGCTTGCCTACTGTGCTGTGATCACATAACTCTTCTCTGAGAAAATCTTTTAGGGTACTCCGTGTAAGTTTCAAGTACTGCACTTGCTTTCATTTTTGGTGCACTGTTTTTTTTAAAACATTATGCTGATCCAAAACCACAGCATCATAATACATGATATTTGCAGGAATACTGTCTTTAGGGCTTGATACCAGTATGACAAATTTCTCTTAACTGCAATATTCAAGTATTAAGGAATCTCACAGAGTATCTACATTAATACAATGGTTTGCCTTTGCATGTAAATTTAACTTATATTAAGACACTTTTCCAAGTACTGAAATTGTCTTCTCACATTGCACAGATATGCAGGTTAGTTTGACTGGCAACACAAAAACGGTCCTACTTGAGCAAGTGTGAGTGTACACATGTGTGTGTGCCCTGTGACTGAATGGAGTGCCATCCATGGCTGCTTTCAGTCTTGCACTAAATACTGCCAAGGTAAACAGCATCTTCCTGCAATCCTGAACTGAATAAAGCAAAATCAATGAAAGAATGGCTGGACAGGCATCAAACACCTTGCAGTGGGTATACTGTTTGTCAGCTGACACAACTTACTGATACATATTAGGGTTTTATTTTTATTATTTTCTTCTTTCTGCCATTGTAATTTCTTCCATTTTTGTATTGCATTTTAATGATGACATAGCTCCATCATTTCACATGTTAGCTGTTCTGTGTTGTAAATCTTTATTATCATTCTTGGTTTTATTCCTTACAGTACATTTTGTGTAGATCATTTTTGGATTTGGAACATTTATTTTTATTATTATTATTTTTCATTACCTTGCTATTGATGTCACCACAGTACCATTTTGTATTTATATTCCTTCCAGGAATTTTCATTGTTAGCAACACTATTTCATTGCCAGATCTGTTGACGATGACTTTTAAATTAAAAAAATATTTTAAAATGTTGTCACACCAACAAAAGTGTCCATGTTCCTGTATAAAAAAATCAAAGAATCTGAACATCATGACAGTTTAGTTATTTAGGGAAAGGACATTAAGCCAGTAAGGACTTCTTAGGCATGTGTTTCTGACATTCAAGTGTTGTCTTGCATTCTGGGCTTCAGACTTGGCATGTTTAAATGACTCTTCTTCATCCTGCCATTTTCAATTCATTTCCTAGTTTAATACCTCAATTATTTGTCATTTGAAATTTGATCTTTCATAAGGTGTCCACATCATGTTGTACGTCGCTATGACTTATGGCCACATTTGCACATTTGAGTACTATGGTATTTATCAACTTTCCTATTGTCTCAACTTTTTCTTTCAAAGACCTGACCTGTGTTGAGCTTGAGAAGATTATTTTCTCTGCAATTTCATTTTTAAGGCTGTTATTGACTGTTGGGGTTGACTTGGTTTTTCTTACCGTATCTAGCTTGTCTAGAACATTTGTTTTGGCTGCTGATTTCTTATGTATTTGCTGTTCGACCCTGCCATGTCCAGAGTGCTCTTCCTCACCCATTAAAAGATATCCACCTCACTCTAATAAATATACTGGCTTTTTTGGTCTGGGTTAATGAAAAGATTGAATCAGCCACAACAGCAGCCACTTTTTAAATCAAAGTGAATCAACATTTCAGAAGATATCTTGACTTTTTGTAGAATTGCTACTGTACAACGACCTTAGTCATGTTCTATTTTCATAAACCATTGGAGAACCAAACTTGAGACCATTTGCTTGAGCTGCTTAAGAAAACAATTAAATGTTTTGAAAGTACTATTTTTTAACCCTTCATGTAATGCATGCTGAACTGCTGCAACCTGATTTTCACATTACATGTGCTAACATGAAGTCAAACAGGTATGGAAATATACCAGGAGTAGAAAAAGTGACTGTTAAAAACATTATAACACACTAGGGTCAAACCAGAAAATCAATAAATCAAAACACTGAAGCTCAATATGTAAGTTAGAAACACTCATCACCAAACTGTCCTTTAAAGCTAGTTGCCATCCACAAACTTGGTTGCTGTTAGTTGTGTGTCTTCATCTTTTACGCCACCGGTCTGACGTCACACATTGCCTCTTTTAGTCATCAGGTAGAAATATGTGATGTATCTATCAACAAAAATGGTGGCACCCATGCTAAAAAAAACAATGCATAAAATGGCAGCATGGTGATACTGAATATATAATCAAAAAATGACAAATGTTTTATAACCATATAAACAAACAAACAAAAAAAAAAACTCAGAAATTGACACACTTGACATCTTCAAAGTCATAACAGAAACAACCTGAGATGCAGTACATCTCAGCAAACTTGGTTTACAAACAAAAAAATAATAATTTTAAGTCAGAAGAAATGGTATCAAAAGGTTTAGTTAACCAGCAACTACAATGCTTGGCCTTCAAAGATTAAGTCAAGCAAATTCCACCTATGTTCTATGTTCTTCATTCATGTGTGGGGTTTCACTATTCAGCTCCCTCACTTCGGAAACATACATGACCTCTTGCTTCTTCAACCCTCCAGTATCATGCTGCTTGCACATGCTCTGGGAGTTTCCCAAGTTACCATTTGTAACGTTTCACCTTTCCACTTTGTGGTGTTCACATGACTTTTTGAGATAAATGCAAGGGTTCTGCTATTTAATAGATAGATAGATAGATAGATAGATAGATAGATAGATAGATAGATAGATAGATAGATAGATAGATAGATAGATAGATAGATAGATAGATAGATAGATAGATAGATAGATAGATAGATAGATAGATAGATAGATAGATAGATAGATAGATAGATAGATAGATAGATAGATAGATAGATAGAACCCAGTCTGCAGAAAAAGCAACTAAAGATAATCTGTAAATATTCAATGCAGCAAAGCATAAACACATGAAAAGTGTATTGTGTCACTCCTAATGCAATTTGACCACAAAAATGCCACTCCTAACTGACCAATTAATTTTTTTATAATATTGACCGATGTGAAAGAAAGGTCAATGCCACGTCTCAACTTGGAGATTTCAAGTAGCATTGTTTTGTCGGAATTGTCTGACTCAAGAGTTCCCACTTTGAAGAGCACTCACATGAAATTTCTGACTGGGAAACAGATATTTGCCATCTGTCCAATAACATAAAAAACACGGCTTCAGTCTATCAATCTTCAGTTCAACACACAGCTCCACCATCCCACTGACGCTTTGCCTAACTGTCCTTCTGACTCTACACTCAGAGGTCTAATTATCTGCATCCTCTCATTTTTTTTTCTTCAAAGAGTCAAGTGACGAGTTACACAATTCACAAGTCCGCCGCACCTAAATGTGCAAGGACTCTAGGTAATCTCTCATGAGCTATAATGTTGAAAATTATAAATCTAAAAATATCTATTAATTATACACTTTTTGAAATCACTGTTTCCAGTGCCGGTAACCTATGCCTGCAGAGCAGAGTTCAATCCAATCCTGAGTAGAACTCAAGTATACTTGCTTCTATCAGACAAGTGCAGTAACATCCATCCACGCAACACACATTTGAGATATTGAAGGAAACCAAAGTACCTGGAGAAAACCCATCTAAACTCAAGGAGAACAAGCAAATTTACAGGATATGATCTATTGAACCATCATGACACCCTCATGAGGAATCCTAAGTTTATATTAGCTCTGTACACAATTTGCAAGCATTTTTATCCTTGCATTTCTGCACTTTTATCTGTCTCTGTTCTTCTTTTTGGTTTTATAATCTCGATCCCTCACCCTCACCATAGTTCTCTATTGTTGTCACCACATCCTTCCCAATTCGGAATCACCTTCTGGCTGTTCATGCATTATTTCTAAACAGCATCCTTTTCTTAATTTTTTTCTATTTTTGTCAACTCTACCTGCATTCTCCTTAAAGCTTTCTTTCCGGAAATACGCATTGTTTTTTCTGACTGTAGGTGCTTTACCCTATATCTGCCCCAATGTCTCCCAAGTCTTCCAATCTGTGACCCACTGCCTATGCCTCTGCTTCTAGAATCACCACCCATGCCTACTTGTGATGTCACTTCTCTATCACCTTTCTTCTGTGTTTCCTCAAGAGATGACTCCAACCCTGCATGAGATTAATCCTTCTCTCCTGCTCTCCATAGTTTTCTATTTTTGCCCTGTCTTCCATGTCTCCACGCAACCCCCATCTATACATGCCTATGAGACACCAGTTACTGGTTCTATTGTTGTCATTGATTTTAATAATTACCATATTTATATATGAAAGTAATTTTGATAGTTCATCAGCAACTTCAGGCAATATCTAATTCATATTTCAACCTTATAATCCACTCTAAATTTGCTTAAGGGTAACATTAATGCAGTACTGTGATTAGAAATCAAATGGAAGAAATTGTTGAAGATCAAAAAAACTCATAGGAGTATACAATAGAAGCAGAAGTTCCTTTTAAAAGCAATGTCATCGACCAAACAAAAGCACACTGGAGCAGAAAAGCATGATGGGGTCTCTGACAGGCTTCCTGCCACTCTACTGCATGGCTGACTTACTCTTAACTTTGGACCCTTCTTTTCTAATTTGCTATTTAACATTATTATCACTTACATCATTAATCATTACAGCTACACCTGACAAAGAATCACACGCCTGACACTTTCCAATAGTGTGAGCACAAGGCACAGATGACTCTTTTAAAAGAATGCTGGCTTCCTGACAGACTAATATCAACCAAATCTTCCAAAGGCCCTGATCACATTACCTCTGTGCGCAATGGACAAACATTCAACGAGGTTTTAACTCCTTTAGTAGACTACACAGTTGCCTCCAAGCCTGAGCAGACATCAAGAGACACAGTACGCCAGGGGAGAAGGTTCTGCTCAGATGACCCAGAGACGCCTGAAAAAAACTTTTATGAAATTCTGTAGGATATAAGCCAAAGTAAATTTAGTGTATTTATGCAACAGTAGTCTGTAGCATTCAGCACTATCAAGTTGGCTCAGGAAGAGTACCTGTGCAGGCAAATGTACCTAATGAGTTAATAAAAGAACATTGACCAAGCTGCAAATATAATAAATAGTACAATCCTGGCCAACTGTTTTGAGAATGATACAAATATTTGTTATAGACAGACAGACAGAGAGAGAGATTTTATTAATCCCCAAGGGGAAATTCACATACAGACCCAGCAGCAAAATACTGATAAAAACAATATTTATCAAAGCGCAATAAAAGCGTAGTGCAAGTTAAAAATGCAAGGTGGAGAGTGTCTATAATCTTGTGTAGTGTTAACGTTTAACCCCCCTGGGTGGAATTGAAGAGTCGCATAGTGTGGAAGAGGAACGATCTCCTCAGTCTGTCAGTGGAGCAGGACAGTGACAGCAATCTGTCGCTGAAGCTGCTCCTTTGTCTGTTGATGATTCTGTTCAGTGGATGTATTGGATTCTTCATGATTGACAGGAGCCTGCTCAGCGCCCGTCGCTCTGCCACAGATGTCAAACTGTCCAGCTCCGTCCCTACAATATAGCCTGCCTTCCTCACCAGTTTGTCCAGGCGTGAGGCGTCCCTCTTATTTATGCTGCCTCCCCAGCATACCACCGTGTAGAAGAGGGCATTTGCCACAACTATCTCATAGAACATCTGCAGCATCTTATTGCAGATGTTGAAGGATGCCAGCTTTCTAAGGAAGTATAGTCGCTCTGTCCTTTCTTACACAGAGTATAAGTATTGGCAGTCCAGTCCAATTTATCATCCAGCTGCACTCCCAGGTATTTAAAGGTCTGTATCCTCTGCACACAGTCACCTCTGATAATCACTGGGTCTAGGAAGGGCCTGGTCCTCCTAAAATCCACCACCAGCTCCTTGGTTTTGCTGGTGTTCAGTTGTAGGTGGTTTGAGTCGCACCATTTAACAAAGTCTTTGATTAGATTCCTATACTCCTCCTCCTGCCCACTCCTGATGCAGCCCACAATAGCGCAGTGTCGTCAGCCAACTTTTGCACATTGCATGACTCCGAGTTGTATTGGTAGTCTGATGTATATAGGCTGAACAGGATCGGAGAAAGCACAGTCCCCTGCAGCGCTCCTGTGCTGCTGACCACAAGGTCAGACCTGCAGTTCAGCTTGTCCCTAAGGAGCAGAGGTCGGATGGTGTTGAAGGCGCTAGAGAAGTCCGGAAACATAATTCTTACAGCACCACTGCCTCTGTCCACGTGGAAAAGGGATCGGTGTAGCATATAGAAAGATGGCATCCTCTGCTCCCACCTTCTCCTGGTATGTGAACTGCAGAGGGTCGAGGGTGTGGTGGACCTGTGACCTCAGGTGGTGAAGCATCAGCCGCTCCATGGTCTTTATCACATGTGACGTCAGGGTGACAGGCCAGAAGTCATTCAGCTCACTAGGACATGATACCTTTGGGACTAAGGGTGATGCAAGATGTTTTCCAAAGCCTTGGGACTCTCCCCTGTTCCAGGCTCAGGTTGAAGATGCGCTGTAGAGGACTCCCCAGCTCCAACACACAGGCCTTCAGCAGTCGTGGTGATATTCCATCTGGACCCACTGCTTTGCTGGCACAAAGTCTCCTCAGCTCTCTGCTTACCTGGGCTGCTGTAATTGTGGGTGGGGGGAAACTCTCTCCTATGCTGGTATCAGCAGAAGGATGGGTGGAGGATGCAGTACTCTGGGGTGAGAGTGGGTTAGGGTGGTCAAACCTGTTAAAGAAGTTGTTCATTAGGTTTGCTCTCTCCACGTCTCTCTCGATGGTGGCACCCTGCTTCGAGCTGCAGTCAGTGATGATCTTCATCCCATCCCACACTTCCTTCATACTGTTATTCTGCAACTTCTGCTCCAGTTTTCTCCTGTACTGCTCTTTCGCCGCCCTGAGCTGGACTCGGAGTTTCTTCTGCACGCACTTGAGCTCATGCTGATCACCGCCTTTAAAAGCTCTTTTCTTCTGGTTCAAAAGGCCCTTGATGTCACTTGTAATCCATGGTTTGTTGTTAGCATAGCAGTGTACTGTTCTTACTGGAACTACAATGTCCATATAGAAGTTGATGTGGTCAGTAGTGCACTCAACAACCTCCTCAATGTTCTCACTATAAGATCACTGCAGGATATCCCAGTCCGTAGTTCCAAAACAGTCTCTCAGAGCCTGCTCTGCCTCAGGGGACCACTTCCTGAATGAGTGTGTGGTTGAAGGTAGCTCCCTCACTCTTGGTTTGTAGTGAGGCTGAAGCAGGACCAGGTTATGATCTGCTTTCCTAAGTGCAAGCAGTGGGGTGGCGCTGTATGCGTCTTTAATATTTGCATACAGTAGGTCAATAGTCATATTTCCCCGGGTATTACAATCCACATACTGGGAGAAGTCAGGTAATGTTTTTTCCAGCGTCACATGGTTAAAGTCTCCAGAGTTTAGCACAAGCGCCTCAGGGTGCTGTGTTTGTAGTTTAGCAACAGCGGAGTGGATGATGTCACCCGCTATCTCCACATCTCCCTGAGAAGGGATGTAAACAATAACAACAATGATGTGTCCAAACTCTCTGGGCAAGTAATAGGGACGCAGACTTATGGCCAACAGTTTTATGTTCCTGCAGCAAGTGGAGATTTTGATGTTTACAAGTCCAAGGTTGCACGACCTTGTATTCACATAGAAAGTGATCCTCCTCCTTTCCGCTTCCCGTAGGTATTTGCGTCTCTGTCCGCTCTAGTTGTGCTAAACTCAGGTAGCGCCATGTTAACATCTGGGATGCTAGCTGTTAGCCACGTTTCACAAAAGCAAAACAAACCGCATTCTCTGTAGGCCCTGACATTTTTCACCAGCGCAGCCAGTTTGTCGATCTTATTTGGTAGTGCGTTCATTGCTTTTAGATCTTTTTGTCAAATGTTTCTATGGTATGCTGAAGTATAATTACAAGCATTTCATAAGTTTCAAAGGCTTTTATGGACAATTACATTAAGTTAATACAAAGAGTCAATACAGTATTTTGCAGTGTTGATCCTTCTTTTTCAAGACCTCTGCAATTCGCCGTGGCATGCTGTCAGTCTACCTTTGGGCCAAATCCTGACTGATGGCAGCCCATTCTTGGATAATCAATGTTTGGAGTTTGTCAGAATTTGTGGGTTTTTGTTTGTCCACCTGCCTCTTGAGGATTGACCACAAGTTCTCAATGGGATTAAGGTCTGGGGAGTTTCCTGGCCATGGACCCAAAATTTTGATGTTTTGTTCCCCAAGCCACTTAGCTATCACTTTTGCCTTATGGCATGGTGCTCCATTATGCTGGAAAAGGTATTGTTCATCACCAAACTGTTCTTGGATTGGTGGGAGTAGTTGCCCTCGGAGGATGTTTTGGTATCATTTCTTTATTCATGGCTGTGTCCTTAGGCAAAACTGTGAGTGAGGCCACTCCCTTGGCTAAGAAGCAACCCCACACATGAATGGTCTAAGGATGTTTTACTGATGGCATATATGGTCTCAGGATGCTTTAATGTTGTCATGACACAGGACTGATGGTAGTGCTCACCTTTTCTTCTCCAGGCAATATTTTTTCTGGATGCCTCAAACAATCAGAAAGGGGATTCATCAGAGAAAATGACTTTACCCGAGTCCTCAGCAGTCCAATCCTTGTACCTTTTGCAGAATATCAATCTGTCCTTGATCTTTGTCTTGGAGAGAAGTGCCTTTTTTGCTGCCTTTCTAGACACCAGGCCATCCTCCAAAAGTCTTCACCTCACTGTACAAGCAGATGCACTCTCACCTGCCTGCTGCCATTCCTCTGCAAGCTCTGCACTGGTGGTGCCCTGATCCCGAGCCATGAATAAAGCATGGTACCAAAACATCCTCTTAAAGCAACTTCTCCCAACCATCCTAGAACAGTTTGGTGACAAACAATGCCTTTTCCTGCATGATAGAGCACTGTGCCATAAGCCAAACGTGATGACTAAGTGGCACAGGGAACAAAACATCAAAATTTTGGGTCCATGGCCAGGAAACTCCCGAGATCTTAATCCCATTGAGAACTTGTGGTCAATCCTCAAGAGGCAGATGGACAAACAAAAACCCACAAATTCTGACAAACTCCAAGCATTGATTATGCAATAATGGGCTGTCATGAGTCAGGATTTGGCCCAGAACCTGATTGACAGCATGCCAGGGCCAACACTGCAAATATTGACTATTTGCATAAACTTAATGTAATTGTCAATAATATCCTTTGAAACTTATGAAATACTTGTAATTATACTGCAATATAGCATAGAAACATCTGACAAAAAGATCTAAAAACAACGAAGCAGTAAACTTTGTGAAAACCAATACTTGCATCATTCTCACAACATTTGGCCACGACTGTGAGGCAATTAAAAAAATATTTTATGCTGGAGAACATTTTGGTTGCAACTTTGTTGCTAAATTTACTTTGCAGTGGATTGATCTGGGATATCCTCCTCTGTACAGAAGACAGAACAAAAAATAAGTTGTCACTGACAGAAAACACAGCAGCTTATTTTACTGTTCTGGAAGAAGGCCCAAGATCTGAAATTTTTGACAGAAACAGATTAATTAGCCAGGATTTGTTAAGTTTGTCTTGAGAAAGGACACAAACTTCATTAACCTGTTATAAGATATACTGTACGGGATGCTCCATTGTTCACAGCTGGTTATTGATAAAATTTTATTAATTGTATTAATAAATTAAGCCATTTTCAAACAATGAAGCAAACACCTTTCTATAGTGTCACTTTATGATTACACAGCTACAGTATGTTACAATTGATACCTTCACAATAGACTCACAGACAATTTCAGAAAGTCAAGCAATGAAGTCAGATACTTGAACCAGCAGCATTTGTTATATTGTTAAGTCCAGTGCATTTGATTGCCTGCTGACAGTTTAACAACTTTTTGTCATCAAGAGGATGCACAGCCAGTTTGCTTGAGTATAGTATCACAGAAAGGAACAGGTGCCCTGCAGATCCTGTGGGGCATTAGCACTCACCCGAGGATTTAACAAGAATTGTTAGGGGGTTCGAAGGTAGAGTGACCTCTCAACAGTGAGTGCGCGTAGCACACCGATTTTGGGAAGTTCACCTTGCTGTTAAAGATAAGTATGGTCTTATTAAAACGATGAGGAGCTTTCTGTACGTTCACTGGTATATATGATTACAAGCGATAAGGGAAGTGACAGGTATTTAATGGTAAACATGTCAAATGTGGTGTCAAACAACACCGATGTCCTGACATATGTTCTCCCTCTAGAAGACCTATCTTGTATTCACTGTTAGTCTCCTATCTCTCTTGCAAAGAAACTGAAAACTTGGAGTTGTGTCAAATTTCATTTTGATCCTTGATGCTCCTCCTAACACTGAATCACATGGAAAGCAGTAGCACCTGACTGAGCACTGCAGCTGACTTCAGAAAATGAGGTCCTTCTCACAATCTTTGTGAATCATATTATTCATGACAATCATGGTAACAGCATCTGACTCCTCAAGGGATTATCACACCTCAGTCTGAACTAGCAGTCATCTGTAATCAGATCTAAGAGCAAGGTATGCTCGAGTGCTTGCAAAGAGTGACATCATGTGGAACTTATTTAAAATACATATCAAGTTGTAGTTTTTAAATTCAGTCCTAAATACATACCTCAAACCTATCAAGGTAAAAACATTACATGCAGGGAGAAGAAACACAATAATGCAGTTAAAGTTCAAATTAAATTCTATTTACTGGTTAAGGCACTTGACAGAGGCCACAGCACAACTCTGTGTACAGTAAAATGAGCCCAGGACGCACGTGCAGTTTTCTCATTACAAGAACTTCTAGTCATACTCTCCAGATTGCTCCACCATTCTAACATCTGGCAAAGTGGCATAGTAGGCAAGTAGTGTGGCAAAATGGCTAGGATACTAGACTCTAAACTGCAAGGATGCCAGCTGCTGTCACTCTTCCAGTCTACTGTGTGGTTCAAACCAGTTCATTTAATCTTCCAGGGGTCTACAAACTGACGTAAATAAGTATAATGTGGTTCACATTTGGGGAAGATGTCCTACAATGATAACTAAAGCATGTCCTTATATAAAGCCATCAAGACCCTAGAATCCAATGTCTGCATTGTGACATCTTTATTCTGCAGTACAGAGAAAACAGGACCACACTAAAGGGTCCAGCAATCACAAAACTCCATGCTTAACCTGAAGCTCAGCTCATACTTAAAACAGTTGCTAAAAGCTTCCCTAAGCACCCCTGTGGACATTAACCAGTCCCAGCTGTAATAAGTAGATCAAGAAAAACCATTAAGGTTCAGCTCAAATGTCTGAAGTCCTACCAGTCACTCAGTCTTTACTTTCCTGGGGTCACCCTTACATATCAAGTCAAGAAATGCAGTAAAATTGCAAAGCATTGAAAACTAATTTTTACAGAATCAACCATCCAACTACAGCACTGAAATGTCAGAAACATCACCCTAACATTTAACTATCACTCCAAAATAGTTATTAAAGCTAATTTAAAACATATTACAGTGAATTGGCATCAAACATTGAATACCTCATATTTGAGTCCACTCCTGCTATTGGAGAGAGACTTCCTTCTCACCTCAAGGCAGCTTCTCGTCTACTTATGAGATTCTGCACAAGTATGAAAACAGTACATGATCGAGGATCTCTCGGTAAATTTAGGCTACAGTCCAGTTCAGAGTCAAGCAACCGTACCTGGGCCACAGTTCAACATCGTGCAATCCCGACTTGACTGCTGTGTTCACAACGCTCCATTCTGAAACGGTTACCGTACGTCGGGTTACCTCACTACAATACGGAGCCTTTTAGATGGACATTGGACTGCGCACGCTTGAGAAATGCACGCCCCAACCTATCTGCTGTGGCTCGTGTTGGGGGCAGGATTGTAAGTCAGGAGATAACACTGTACGCCCCTCACTCACACAACGGTGACCGGTTTATACAAACGCATCACCCCGACACTGGTGCTTCCAAAGGAGGTGCCTCGCCCCGCTCTTGGGGTACGCCCTCTGTTCCAAATTATGACACCCCCATCAAAATAACCACGTTCACGCTGTTGATCGCCCCTTCCCCCTAAAACCGTGGCTAGCGGTGTAGATTGGATTGCACGCGCCTCACCCGGTGCTAATGCTCAAGCTAGACACCGTGTGTACGAACCAGATCTTGGGCTCGAATTCAAACGCCGAAGCACGCGCAGCTCACCCCATTGCCTGATATCGCGTTGTAGACGCCTCGGCCAGTTAGTGGGTCTCGCGTGGAGACCCCTCACTCCGGTGCGCAGCGCTCAGGGGTTCTTCATTGCACACGCGCCTTCTCTCCACACACGATTACATCATCGCTCTGGAGCTGCACTGAATTTCACCTTCTGCTAAACCTGTGAGGGGCGGGGGAGATTTGGGGGCGGCTCTTGACTCGAGCTCCCGGGGAATTTGTGACACAAGGTGTACACGCATTCCTCACGAGTGCACCGAGTATGGGGCTCGTTCCCGTGCCTCCCTAGAGAGGGACGTGACATGTAGCTCGACACTTCATTACATCAACGTGCCAGTAACATTGCTCCCCTTCGCAACACGAAACGATTTCAAGGTTAAGGGAAGACTCGAATTGCTGATCTCTGCGTGAAAATGAAGACGACTGGGGTTACCAACTACAATGATTCGCTTCCACGAGCGTGACTGTGCCGCGTGGGATGCACTACGGAGTGTTAGATATGGTTCAGATCGTTAACAAAAACAGAGAGAGCAGCATTCTCGTCCATTAATATAAAAGATACACTCTGATCTACTGCCAAAAATATTACCCACTCCTCCCTCTCCCCACACACACCACCGCAGCCTTCCAACTGCAAAACAGCAGGACCGCGTAGTTCGTGGATATGGCGCGCGGAATCACTTACTCTCCGCTGCAGCGGGCCGGTTGCCCTAATGCCAGCTCAGTGTCCGTGGCTGCCAGCTTCCAAGATAGGTATTTCTTACTATCGATCCCTATGTATGTTTTGTAAATACACCCCCGTCTGTCTATCAGATCTGGACCTCTCCTCCACACAGCGATCAGCTGGCACTCACGCCCACCTCCGCACCGCCCATCTCCGCACTTACGCTGGCACACGAGGGATCAACTGTCGCACAGGCACGCGCGGAAAACACGCCCCCTTTCAGCCCCACCTCTCATTCATGCTTTGTTCACAGTGACGTCATATGGAACGGTTGCTCCGTACAGACGATCCGGTGGAGATGATGGACCACAGGACCAGCAGATAGTCGAACTAAAGCAGTGGGACTTCCTTGTCCTGGTGTCTGCGGGTGCCTGAGCTCAGTAAAATTTAGAAGTGATTTTAGCAACATGAGTTGCTTTATAAGTGATTTTTAGTTGCCAAGATTAAATTAAGAGACAATGTCCACGTGAATGTGAATGTAAAAAATATATTACTGGGAACAATATCACTGATAGGTATCGGTAAAGAACAAGGTTTTAATCTAAAATACCAGGTATTGATTAAATTCCAGAGGTAATTTGTACTTGTAACGTCAAGAGAATAGCTGAGTTTTTTTAATTGATTTTAATTAAAAGCAAATAATCTATACAATCAAATCAAACTTAACAAAAGCCCCACCCAAAAGAAAGAGAGAGACAACCAACAAAGCAAATCTTTAAAAACAGCAATGGCTAAGTGTAAGTAATAAAGAACATTGGCAGACTGGGTGAAGAGTCAATCTTGAGAAGCAGGGCTATAACTGAGGGGACCCTGGTGACATGCAGAGTCATACACATTGCTTAAGTAGAAGAACTATTTTGGTCTAAAAATTACAGTCTTATTAACATATATTAGATGATATCAGAAGAAAGAACTCATTAAGTATGAATAAGTGGGGGCAAGAGAAAGCACAGTCAACTAGAAACTTGCATACAGGCTTGCTCTGTGGTTTAAGAGCATTAATAGGTTTAAAATATATATATAAAAGATAAAAATACAAAATTATATGCAAACAAACAATATCTAATACATGTGTTGTTATATTTTCACAATACAAACAGAAAGAAAATGTTATCCCCCAAAATAATTATATTTGAAGATGTAATTCCAATAATTCCCCAAATATTCCTAAAATCTCTTATTTGTCATGTGGCAAGCTAGTAAACGGCTTTGAGTAAGAACACAAATAAAATTGCACACTCTATCAAACTGTAGTACAAAACCACACCAGAAAGGTACTGTATTTGACCATCGCTGTCTTTAGCACTTGTCATCCGACAAAACAGCTGAGATATAAAAGTCATATCTAGAGCACTACAAAAATTGTTTTCATTCCAACTGTCTAGATTACCACTTTCCAGCAGTAATATGGCTATAGTTCATATTAATGTACAGCAAGGCTCCTTAATTCCTCAGTTACATCGTTCAGGGCCATAGTGACGGCAGATTTTTGCTTTACCTAAGTTCTCAATTAAAATCTCTTGCTTTAGTAGTAAATAAACATGTTTAGTTGGGTTTATTTTTAGTTCACACAGTTGTTATGATTCAGAGCCCCTATTTGCCTATTTTAGTTTTAAACAGCTGTACTTAGATTTTAAATGTTGCTTTTTTCATAACCAGCTATCAATTGATAATAAGGTGCAAATGACAAAGAAAACACCAGCTCTCTAGCTAACATGCTTCCATTTAGACCTGTGTATTTCATCATGAAGCATTTGTGTTAAAAATCTTTTAAAGCAAACAAGAGAAGGAAATGATCAAACCTGGATAATGTTGTCAGAAAAATCTACAATATGAGAAAGTGTTGTCTTGGAAGGATGAAAGCACTAACATGCCATATAATTAAATATTACGCTAGGTCTGACTTCTAATTATGAAGCTGATTGGAACGTAATTGAGGACGGCTGATGTACAGCATGGTGAATTTTCAAAGCTAGCCATGTATAAAACAAAAAAAACTTTAAAGCATTGTTTACTAAAAAGAATTTAAAATAATATATTTCATATCAGAACACTACCTTGATAGCAACTAAAACATTTAAACTTTCAGCTCATATCTTTCACGGTGTTAGCTCGACTACATTCCACCACACTATGTTGTACTGTACCGCTAATCAGATTGTAAAAGCAAGGAGTTAAGCACACATACACCATGAAGATAGATTCATAAGATGGGTTCAGAACTCTCCTACATGCTGGTAGTTGAACAACTGTAAATGTCTCAACACAATTGTGTAAAATTACATGCAGCTACTCTCACAAACAAGGTGTCAGCATAGCAACAAAGAAACCCAGTGACTGAAATGACTATGGTAGTATCTACCAGTGGACCTACATGCTTTATGCTGATACTAACATTTTTATGTTTTGATCAAGGTTTAAAGTTGGAGGGAAAATAAAAAAGCTTATAACAAGCAGTTATGACAGGAATGTAGGACAAGAGATGGAACAAAGGAAAAACAGGGTTTTTGATGAAAAGTGATTAAATGCAATGCTTGACACCTGAAGTGAACAGAATCATTTTTATACCAGGCAGATATTAAACAATCCACAATTATGAGTTACTAATAAAGTAAAAAAAAAAGAGGAAGGAGGTAAGGCCTACTGCACTATTTTTAATTTGATGTAGTCAATGTTTTTGCCATACCCTGAATGTTGTTTTATGACTTCCTCAATGCTTTCATTCTGTAGTCTCAAGAGTAATTTTTTTTTGCAAGGATATTGATATGCAGATGGCACAATAGACCTGGATAGAAGAGTAAAGCTTCAGTCTCTCCCAGGGTACCCTCTGTGTGGCATTTGCAGTTTCTTGCTGCATTCATGAGGGTATGCTGTGGGCCTTATTTTTCTCCCACAATTCAGAGACCTCTTATTTTGATATGCAGAATGTAGCATTTTTTCTTTGTATTTTCTATGTGTACAGAGCATATGTAAAATGTACCTTATTTTTAAGAATTTACAAGTACCAAAAGGTTATACTGTAGATTAACTTTATAATGCATACCAGTCACGTGCCTCTTTTCATCACAGAGAAAGCATGCATGCTTTTTCTCTCAGTCAGTAAACACCTCAGCACACAGCAGCTCTCTGCAGCAGCACCGAGTTTTACTTACACCTTCTCCATTCACAAATACTAGCAGCACCAATAACTTGAAGTGTTGCTATGGCAATGGCTTTTCTCCAATCAGCAATTCAAGTAAAGGTCAAGTGCCTAACATCTCTTAAGTCTGTAGGACGGAGTGGATTAGTGGAGGCCACTATGTTTTAAGTTCCAATATTTTAAAAACACAACAGTAGAGTTTGGGGAAAAGGAATTATATAAAGGGATTTAAATAAGATTGGACTGAATCATAGTGTTAAATATAGTAAATTAACTAATAACTGTCAAGAGAAGATTCCTTAAACAGTTTCCCCAGGCAGATATTAAACAGGACGAACAAATCAAGAGGCTGGATGACTGGCTCAGAAGGTAACCATAATGCACACTTGATCAGTAAAATGTAATTTGGCAGACAGCAATCATAAATTGGTGGAGGAGACTGGTTTAAGATTATAAAGGCAGGTTAGATGGCACAAGATTGAGAGTCAGCCACCCAAGGTATGAAGTGAGGCATCCTCCATTATTGGATATGTAATTTCTCTGGGCTGACAACAGTCTGGTTAACATAATGGTATTTTTGTTTCTGCTATTCACCTGTTTCTGTTATTTATCTAATGACTTTAATCAAATGATCCCTTTATAACAGTACATTTCATTAATTATATGCCAATTCCCACTTAAGGTACATTAATTACATTTTAGCTCTCCATTGTAGTTTTGGGTCCAAACATTCACAAGATATTGATCATTTCACCAAGAGCTCCAGCAATATAAATGGGGAAACCGGTCAGAATTGGTTATTTTAGTCGACAGATTAATGAGAAATCAAAACTGTGCCCATTCCAGTTCAGCTCTGGAGGCTAAAACTCTATCCCAAACAGTTTGTGAAATGTGTGCATATTACTGTCTTGATTGGTAATACAAATGGGTAGGATTGGCTTGCTGATTGCTGTTAACAATGTTACCACTTTTAAAGGAATGCACTGCAGAGTGAAAAATATTCTAAAAAAGTAGTACACTGACCTTTAGTTAACATAGAGTCAGCTCCAGAAATATTGGTACCCTTCATGAAAAATTACAAGAATGTATATATACATATTCCCACACATTCATTGATTAATACTTTGTGCTTAAACAATTGGGTAAGCCTTATGGTTTTATTGTCAGACAGACATTTGGAACAAAATAAAGTTTTCCTTTAGTCATACAAACTTTCATGATAAAGCAGATTCCAAAAATATTGGCACCCCCAGATGTAAGTATTTGGTGAAGCCTCTCCTGGTGAGAATGACAGGTCATTCATCCTCTTTCTGTATTATTTAACAAGGCTGATGGTGAACACTTGTGGAGAGATCTTGGACTATTCTTCCATATTCTTCTTTCTAGCTCATGGAGATTCTTGGGTTTTCTCTTGGGGTTGCTCTCTTCAATCAGACCACAGAATTTTCAATTGGGTTCAGATCTGGAAAGTGAGAGGGCTATTACAAAACCTTGCTTCTGTGTTTCTGCAACCAGTTGTTTGATTTTGATGTGTGCTTCAGATCATTGTCTTGTTGGAAGACCCAATTATGGCTCAGTTTCAGCCTTTTCACAGAGGCAGACAGATTTTCAGCTAAATATTCTAGTATTTAAAGGAATTCATTATGCCACTGACCTTAACAAAAGCCCCTGGAACACTGGCAGCAAAACAGCCCCAAAGCATCAAACACCATAT
Source organism: Polypterus senegalus (assembly GCF_016835505.1). NCBI lineage: Eukaryota > Metazoa > Chordata > Cladistia > Polypteriformes > Polypteridae > Polypterus > Polypterus senegalus. Next base: position 99,151,950 of record NC_053160.1, read on the forward strand.
TTTACCATGGGTATGAATTGCCCTGCTTTTTTATGCAATTTCCTTTTTTGCCAAACATGACAATGGTGAGCATGGCCAAAAAACTCCATTTTTGTCTCATCTGACCACTACACACAATCTTAAACGTGGCTTGGCATAGTTGAGATTCTGGGATTTTTGCCTTGGACTCAGGAGAGGCTTCTTTTGTCCACTTATTCATAAAGCTTCAAGTCATGGGGATGTTGTCTAACAGTTGGCTTTGAAACAGTGAAGCCCCAAGATTCAACTAAACTTTGCAGTTGTGAAACTGTGCTTTGGGCTCCTCTTTGAATCCCTTAGCACTGTGTGTGTGTGTGTGTGTGTGGTGTGGGGCAGTATGCAAATGCACCACCTCCTTCTGGCAAAGTTTCATAGTTCCATGCTTTTTAAACTCACTAGTGCTCGCCAAACCCCCTGCCTGTGCTACACGCTAGCCTCTTTGCATTTCTGTCGCTCGCATGCGGGGATGCGGTTGTACAATTTAAACAGATTATTTTCATGGGAATTGTTGCATATGCATAATAAAACTATTTTACATTACAACAAGTAATTAACCATATTAAAAAAGAGTAAAACGTAATAATTTGAAAGTAAATTATGTTTCATGTTACGTTAGAGTTATTCGTTTAGTAATATAATTTCATTCTGTTTGGCTTTGAAATTAACAAGCAGATACTTTTTAAACTTGCACTTTTACTGTAAAAACAATTTTCATTTTCAAATTACATTTTCATCAGTATCACATTGAATTTTGATTCTGTGTTTAGACTTTCATTGTGACAACGCAACGTATAACTGCCCGTGATTGAAATTCGTTTCTTTCTCTCTATTAAATAAAACGACTTTTTCAAATGTTTGGCTCTGAGATTTGTTAATTGTCTTTGCAAAAGCTATTCTAAAGGGAAACTGTTAACGTTTTAGTATGAATGGCATATCAAGATCTCCTTTGTTGTGTAATGTTATACGAGGAAGATGTGCTACATTACCTTTCTTGGATACATCCTCTTTCTACAGTAATTTGTGCGGTGGAAGACGATTGTAGATATTCTTCGGAATATTGTAAGCTGATGTTTTCATCTTTTGCACGATCACCACCAACTGTTTCAGCATAGTCTACTGATACACATTTAACCAATTTGTCGTGTAACCGATTGTCATTTTTGGTTTCTCGGTGCTAGGATTGCCAGTGTAGTCATATTTTTTTTCAGTAACATTTTAAAAGAATACGTCTTCTTTATTTGGGAACTTAAAATGAGGAAAGTGTTAAAATTTATAAGAGCTGAGAGAACAGAAACTGTGTCTGTCAAAAGCATTCGGCACTTGAAGAAAACTTCCAAAAAGTTTGTTGCATTGCAGGATTTTTTATATAATAGAGAGATTAATTATGGGCCTGATTGTGCTTGCTGGTAATTTCAATTTAATATCTACTTTTTGTAACCATTCCCTAATCTATGCAGCTCAACAACTTTTTTTCTCATTTGAGTTGAGAACTCTTTGGTTTTACCAATATTGATGGATGACAAAAGGATTTTTACCTGTGTGTTACTTTATATTTATACCTCAGTGAAACAGGAAATGGCCATAGACAAAAGTTCCTAGATACTAAAAGCAACATCAAGAAACATTTTTCCCCAAATATGCAAATTTATGTGTTCCTATTTATAGTTTCTTCAAGAGTACCAATAATTTTGCCACATACATTTTTTGACAAGGTAAGCTAAAAGGTATAACAACAGTTTTGCAGGAATTGTTTCTATTAAATAAACAGTCAACAATTTCTCCAAACATATGAGGAATTTTAGAATCATTGTATGTATTATCTATATTAATGTTTTTGTTCACTTTCTTGAGGGGTAACAATATTTCTGGAGTTGACTGTATATACACTACCCATATGATGAGAGATTACAGATACACTTCTCAAATAATGTTAATAAAATACCTTCTTAAGAAACCAGATTTTTATTAACATTACATTAAAAGCAAAAAATCAAACAAAACAGAACATAAAGGCACATACAATTCAGATTAAGTTAAAGTAATGTTTTTGTGGTTAATTTTTAAAGACTGCAGAGAAGGAAATCAATAAAAACATTTTAATAATCCCAAACAAAGTTATCACACCTTTGCTATTAACTAAAGGCCTTTACACAAAAAAATGACAATATGAAAATCATGCAACAACCATTTTAATCACTTTCCATACACTCACACATTAATTTTAATATTCCTAATTTTAAAAAAATGTTCAGTATAATTAATATAGGATAGCCAAGTGAACTTGAGAAATATGAATGCCACTTCAAAACAGATCAATCTATTATCATCTTAATCCTTACTTAGCAATATAATTTTTTATTTTTAAACAAGCTAACCTGCCACGATTGAATCCCTTGGCTCAATAGGATGGAAAAAGTTAATGTTTTAAAAGAAAGACTGGTCCCTCTATTTAGAAAACAGAGCGCTTGCTATTAACTTAGAAGCCCATACCTGTTAGGCCTGAAAGATTTTAATTAATTTAAAGAGGTGACTGCAGACTGCAGTCCCCCTGGAAAACAATTTACAGTGTATCAGTATTACTTTATTTCTAAACACCATTGTAAATCACAAAAGTAAAGCTATTTAAAATTCTTCACCTTTGTTTAACATTAGTTTTCCTTATCAGTATTCGTGTTTCCTTCAGTATAATCAACTAAAGGAATTTTTCTTCTTTGGGATTGAGCAAATAAAATTCTTCTTTTTGCACAAATCAGTTAAGGGTCAATTTAGCATGACAAGGGAGGTCAAGGTATACTTTTGGTAACTTCATCACATTAGTTATTCATTAACAAAGTATACAATTATTGTTCCTTTTATAAAAATGTACAGTAACATATCACTTTCTTTTGCATCGTAGAAGACCTGAGGAGCAGAAGCAGTGAAAATATTCTCTGTTTACTTCATAAAGGAAAATTAGTTATTTTAATACTTTTGAAACTATGTCAGTAAGGCATAAAGCATACAGTAAGTGAAATTCGCCATATTTGATGCTCGGTATTTAATATGAATTTATAAGAGCTTATATTGTTTTTTGGTTCATCTCTCTATGATCCAGTTGAACACAATAATACATTGATGCTGAATATTGTAAAATGTGCAATGCTCTAAGGTAGCATTTGCTGTAGTATGGTTTAATATCAAGATGATCTCTTAGCAAGTAAATTCACAATTTCAAAATTTTATTCTCATTCTCTCCCTCTCACTCTACATAGACAGAGAGAGAGCATTAAATATAAACCACATTTAAACATAAAGGAACAACACCACATAATTACCTAAGAAAAAGAATTTCTATAAAATAAGTTGAATCAAAACATATCTGCAAAAGTTTCTCAAACTCTCTGCAACTGGTGCTCTCAGGATAGGAATATAAAATTTGGAGAGGCATCAGTGCTATGAATTTGTATATGCCACTTCACTTCCTGTCCTTTGCAAGCTGGTCGAGCTGCACTGTGCCTCACTTTCTTCAATCACCTGGTAACCCTCCAGTTGTGCCTGCTGTGTATCCTCATGCCGAAGACTGAAGCCCATCGCCAAGCAGGAAAAGGCAAGTGCAAACAGAGAAATATAATAGCTCTCCCCAAATATGACTATAAAACCCTTGGTTGAGAGGTCAGTCTTCCTGATATTGTATGTGATAACATAAAAACAGGCTCCTCCAACAGAGACCACACACAAGCACAGCAGCACTGCAACAGAAACAAATTGTTTTTAAGTCATGCAAAAAACAAACACTACACCATGTACAGTACAGCTGACCAACAATATAGTTTCTTTAGTATTCTTAACTCAGATTATACCAATAGAGGAGAAATACTGAATCCAATACCACCTCTTCCCAATCTCCAACAGCTTTTTTACCACCACAAACAGGGATATGTTTCACAATAAATGGCAAGTATTTATCTCCTCATCCTACACATTGCCCTACTGAGCTGCCCTATGATTAATAATTACTAGCTGTGCATACAGTACCCATGAGAATGTGCAGTGAACGGGACAGTCCAGGACAAGCTTTTTTGCCACCCAGCAAGTCCAGCAGGAAGACTCCACTTGATGTAAGTACACCAATGTAGCAGGAAGATGCCAGTAAAAACAGCAGGATCAAGCCAGTCTTTTGCAGTGTCCTCAATGAGTCTAGAAAAATGAGGAACGATACTGTGGGTCTTTAAGAACAAAACAAAAAAAACTCTAGTAGAAAGAGGAAAATGATTATAAAATTAAAACGTAAGACAGAATCCTAAGACAGTAATAATGGAAAGACAATAGTAAAAGAGAAAGGTAGGTGAAAATAAGATCGGTTTCAAAGCCAGTTAAATAAAATACAAAAGGCAATTTTTAAATTCACTTTATAAACAGGTAAAACAGTAAGAGTAAAACAATTTATGAGAAATGCATAACATCTAGAAACTGAGGTCTAAAAATAAATATAGAAAAGTTAATGCGCCATAAGAGACCAAATACCAAACAATGGTGTTCTGCTGTTGGAGTTCATGCCTCACAAGTCAACCATCGCTGGAGAAACCCATTAGTCCAAGAGTTCCCAAACTTTTTTTCGGCCGCAGACCCCTTTACCAAAAACTTTTAAAACCGTCGAGCCCCTAGTCATTTACTTTACTTACTCAAATTAATACATTTGTACAGTACTCGAGATTAAATATTTAACTAGATATCAAACTTTTCATTTTAATCACTTGTAATTAATGATTAAAAAAGATAAAAAGACCGCAGAATATGGCATTATCTTGTGCAACCTTTAATATCGAAACCTGCACTAATGAAAATTAAAGCAAAAAAATACGAGCAGAGTTTTTTTTTTACATTTTTGACATTTATGAAATAAATATGTAAATTAAAAATTAATACAAATACTCCAAGCTGCACTGTCTGCATTTCATTTTTGGTTCAGTCATATTATTATCTGAAGAAATAAAAACTTTTATCAACAAATAATTTCGACAGCCCTTGTGATAAAAAAAAAAAAACAATAAAGTATGTACTTACTTGAAACATGTTCAAACTCGAATAAATAAACTGTGTCCTCTGATTTTCTTTTTCGTAGTACTGCTCCTCAATAAATAATTATATTCAAAGTTCAAATCACAAATAAGTACATGTCACATCAAACAAACCAATTTATAGTGTTTTATGAAAAAAGCATGACCGTACAAGACTGATAGATTTTGCTAATATCGAATATTCATTGTCTCGTCCCACCGCAAGCAAGTGTGGACATGCAACAGTTTATCATGTCTGCACTTGCTTTGATACGTTCGATAAGACAATGCACAGACATGTTTGTGCTACATGTATTTTCATGCATTCTTACGTGTGACTGTTTTAATGACACATTTTACCTTTTCATTCGCAAGTTTGGTATGTAATGTGTTTTTATCAAAAAAGTGTTTATTGAATTATTTTACTTCTTAATTAGGTACCTAATGGAATCAGACATATTTTGAAGTAACAAACAAATAGCAGTAGTAAGGGGGTCTATTTTTGCTGTCCTCGACCCCCAAATTTTTTTATTGAAACTATCGACCCCTAGAAAGTTCAAATCGACCCCAGGGGGTCGATATCGACCACTTTGGGAACTCTTGTATTACTCTATCAAACAGAAATGTCATTGGAAACCATCTGCAGGAGTGTTGCTGCTTCACAACAACGCACCATCCCACAAATCAAGTGCTCTCTTTAGGGAATGTGGTTTCAAAGACCTTAACCATTAACTATACAGTCCAGACCTGGTCCCCAGTGATAATTGTCCCTTGTGAAATCCGAAAAATTTTCTACATGGACAACATTTTTCCAATAATAATGGCCTCAAGGAGGCAGGAACAGGTTGGCTAGAGCAGGGGTTCTCAAACTCGGTCCTGGGGGACCCCTGTGGCTGCAGGTTTTTCTTCCAACCAGTCTCTGTTTTTAATTGGATTCCTGGACTAATTAAGTGAACTGTTGTTTCCCAGATTCCCTGTTTTAGGAACAATATACAAATTAGAAAACTAAGTTTGGTTTAAAAAAAAAGTATTAAAATGTACTAAGCAGTTATATGAATTTTTTTCTTTTTAACAGTATTTTCATCTTGTCATTCTACTTTTCTAGGTGTTCTAATTGTTTAATTAATCCGTTATTTACTACTTTGTGGGGCTGACGCTAAAGTAGTTGCAGCCTTTCACGATTGAGTGTTGTTTGCTTGGGTTTCTGCTGTACTAGTTTTTAATTGTCATTATTAAGATTCAATGAAGGGAGCAAACTGCACAGAGAGAGGGTGAAATATCAGAGAGTTAAGCATTTAAATCCATAGCAAAAACAGAAATATTTCTAAGTTTCTTATAAATGTAAAAATCATGCTGCTGTGCTTTTCTGAATGTAGAATAAAAGATAAATAATACCAGCTAATTAAATGAGATCAATGTTATCAGGTGTTATCACTCATTAGGAATCTGGTTGGAACAAAAACCTGCAGTGGGTCCCCAGGACCGAGGTTGGGAAACAATGCTCTAGAGCATATCTCCACCTCTCCAGGGTCTCTTCAACCTGCACCCTACTCTCACCACAGATCACAATGTCATCAGCAAACATCATAGTCCACGGGAACTCCTGTATAATCTTATCTATCAATGTGTCCATCACTATTAGAAATAAGAATGGGCTCAAAACAAATACCTGCTGTAATCCCACCTCCACACTGAATGTATCCGTCACTCCTACAACAGATCTCACTACTGTCACACTTTCCTCATACATATCCTGTACAACTCTCACATACTTCTCTGCCACTCCCAACTTCCTCATACAATACCACAATTCCTCTCGAGGCACCCTGTCATATGCTTTCTCCAGGTCCACAAAGACACAAAGCAACTCCTTCTGGCCTTCTCTATACTTCTCCATCAACACCCATGCTCTTTCCTAGCATGAAACCATAATGCTGCTCACTAATCATCATCTCCCATCTTAACCTAGCTTCCATTACTCTTTCCCATAACTTAATGCTGTGGCTCATCAATTTTATCCCCCTGTAGTTACTACAGCTGTTCACATCCTCTTTATTCTTGAAAATCGGTTCCAGTACACTTCATCTCAACTCCTCAGGCATCCTCTCACTTTCCAAGATTGCATTAAACAATATGATTAAAAACACCACTACCATCTCTCCTAAACACCACCATGCTTCCACAGGTATGTCATCTGGACTAACAGGCTTTCCATTCTTCAACCTCTTGTTCTTGCTTCCTCCTTGCTAATCCATTGCGCTTCCTGATTCACTATCTCTACATCATCCAACCTTCTCTCTCTCCTTCTCTCATTCTCTTCATTCATCCGCCTCTCAAAGTACTCTTTCCATTTGCTCAATACACTCTCCTTGATTGTGAGTATGTTTCCATCTTTATCCTTTATCATCCTAACCTGCTGCACATCTCTGCCAGCTGGGTCCCTCTGTCTAGCCAGTCGGTACAGGTCCTTTTCTCCCTTTTTATTGTCCAACCACTCATACAACTCACCATACGCCTTTTCTTTCTTTGCTACCTCTCTCTTCACCTTATTTCTTATCTCCGTGTACTCTTGTCTACTTTCTGCATTTCTTTGATTATCCCACTTCTTCTTCACCAATCTCTTCCTCTGTACACTCCCCTGTACTTCCCCATTCCACAACCAGGTTTTCTTTTCCTCCTTCCTCCATATGTCACGCCAAACACCCTTCTTGGTGTAACACTTACTGCTTCTGCTGTAGTTGCCCAGCTATCTGGTAACTCTTCACTGCCACCCAGTGCCTGCTCAACCTCCTCCCTGAACCCAACATTGCAATCTTCCTTTTTCAACTTCCACCATTTGATCCTTGGCTCTGCCTTCACTCTCCTCCTCTTCTTGATCTCCTATATCATATTACTAGAAGAATACCCGCGCTTTGCAGCGGAGAAGTAGTGTGTTAAAGAAGGTACGAAAAAGAAAAGGAAAAATTTTTAAAATAACGTAACATGATTGTTAATGTAATTGTTTTGTCATTGATATGAGTGTTGTTCTCATATCTATATATATATATCTCTATCTATCTCTATATATATATATAGCAAAATACCCGCGCTTGGCAGCGGAGAAGTAGTGTGTTAAAGAAGGAAAGAGAAAGAAAAGGAAACATTTTGAAAATAACGTAACATGATTGTCAATGTAATTGTTTTGTCACTGTTATGAGTGTCGCTGTGATATATATATAGCAAAATACCCGCGCTTAGCGATGTCATGTGTTAAAGAAGTTATGAAAAAGAAAAGGAAACATTTTAAAAATAATGTAACATGATTGTCAAAGTAATTGTTTTGTGTATTTGGCGGCAGCGTCACAAAGTTTTTTTCGTCTAGCTGCATCAGAAAATGTACCACGACGTCTGACACGCCTCATTTTTACTGTTTTCTCACAACTTGGATTGCTGCTGTCATAATGGGTTTGAGTCTACATATATATATACAGTGGTGTGAAAAACTATTTGCCCCCTTCCTGATTTCTTATTCTTTTGCATGTTTGTCACACAAAATGTTTCTGATCATCAAACACATTTAACCATTAGTCAAATATAACACAAGTAAACACAAAATGCAGTTTTTAAATGATGGTTTTTATTATTTAGGGAGGAAAAAATCCAAACCTACATGGCCCTGTGTGAAAAAGTAATTGCCCCCTGAACCTAATAACTGTTTGGGCCACCCTTAGCAGCAATAACTGCAATCAAGCGTTTGCGATAACTTGCAATGAGTCTTTACAGCTCTGGAGGAATTTTGGCCCACTCATCTTTGCAGAATTGTTGTAATTCAGCTTTATTTGAGGGTTTTCTAACATGAACCGCCTTTTTAAGGTCATGCCATAGCATCTCAATTGAATTCAGGTCAGGACTTTGACTAGGCCACTCCAAAGTCTTCATTTTGTTTTCTTCAGCCATTCAGAGGTGGATTTGCTGGTGTGTTTTGGGTCATTGTCCTGTTGCAGCACCCAAGATCGCTTCAGCTTGAGTTGAAGAACAGATGGCCGGACATTCTCCTTCAGGATTTTTTGGTAGACAGTAGAATTCATGGTTCCATCTATCACTGCAAGCCTTCCAGGTCCTGAAGCAGCAAAACAACCCCAGACCATCACACTATCACCACCATATTTTACTGCTGGTATGATGTTCTTTTTCTGAAATGCTGTGTTCCTTGTATGCCAGATGTAAACATTTTTTTGAAGACATTTGCCTTCCAAAAAAGTTCAACTTTTGTCTCATCAGTCCACAAGGTATTTTCCCAAACGTCTTGGCAATCATTGAGATGTTTCTTAGCAAAATTGAGACAAGCCCTAATGTTCTTTTTGCTTAACAGTGGTTTGCGTCTTGGAAATCTGCCATGCAGGCCGTTTTTGCCAGTCTCTTTCTTATGGTGGAGTCGTGAACGCTGACCTTAATTGAGGCAAGTGAGGTCTGCAGTTCTTTAGACGTTGTCCTGGGGTCTTTTGTGACCTCTCGGATGAGTCGTCTCTGCGCTCTTAGGGTAATTTTGGTCGGCCGCCACTGCTGGGAAGGTTCACCACTGTTCCATGTTTTTGCCATTTGTGGATAATGGCTCTCACTGTGGTTCGCTGGAGTCCCAAAGCTTTAGAAATGGCTTTATAACCTTTACCAGACTGATAGATCTCAATTACTTCTGTTCTCATCTGTTCCTGAATTTCATTGGATCTTGGCATGATGTCTAGCTTTTGAGGTGCTTTTGGTCTACTTCTCTCTGCCAGGCAGCTCCTATTTAAGTGATTTCTTGATTGAAACAGGTGTGACAGTAATCAGGCCTGGGGGTGGCTACGGAAATTGAACTCAGGTGTGATACACCACAGTTAGGTTATTTTTTAACAAGGGGGCAAATACTTTTTCTCACTGGGCCATGCAGGTTTGGATTTTTTTTCTCCCTAAATAATAAAAACCATCATTTAAGAACTGCATTTTGTGTTTACTTGTGTTATATTTGACTAATGGTTAAATGTGTTTGATGATCAGAAACATTTTGTGTGACAAACATGCAAATGAATAAGAAATCAGGAAGGGGGCAAATAGTTTTTCACACCACTGTATATATATATATATATATATATACACATATATACAGTAATCCCTCGCTATATCGCGCTTTGACTTTCGCGGCTTCACTCTATCGCGGATTTTAAATGTAAGCACATCTAAATATATATCACGGATTTTTCGCTGGTTCGCCGCTTTCTGTGGACAATGGTCTTTTAATTTAGGTTACATGCTTCCTCAGTTTGATTGCCCAGTTGATTTCATACAAGGGACGCTATTAGCGGATGGCTTAGAAGCTACCCAATCAGAGCATGTATTACATATTAACTAAAACTCCTCAATGCTATAAGATATGCTTCCCGCGCGGTGCTTGTTTGCTTCTCTCTGTCTTTCTCACTCTCTCTGTCTGACGGAGGGGTTGTGAGCAGAGGGGCTGTTTGCACAGAGGACACGGACGCTCCTCTACAAAATGCCGCTTTATTGCAGTGCTTCTGTATACTTAAAAGCATGTATTGATTTTTTGATTGTTTGCTTTTCTTAGCGAGCGCTCTGTGACATTTTCTGCTCCTGACGGCGCTCCTTTGAAGATAAGATATGTTTGCATTCTTTTAATTGTGAGAAAGAACTGCCATCTCTGTCTTGTAATGGAGCACAGTTTAAACGTTTGACTAAAGGGTGTTATTTCATGTCTAGAGGACTCTAATAATGCTAACAGGTTGGTAGAGTTTATAAGGGCTTAAATTATATAAAAATAACCACACAAACATGGTTTCTACTTCGCGGATTTTCACTTATCGCGGGGGGGTCTGGAACGCAACCCCCGATCGAGGAGGGATTACTGTATATATATATATATATACACACACACACACACACACACACACACACACACATAGATACATATACATACACATAGATATCTTAATATCTACATATCTATATACATATCTACATATACACACACACACATATATATATATATATATATACATACATACCTATCTACATCATATATACACACACATACATACATACACACAAATTATATATATGTGTGTATGTATGTATGTGTGTATATATATATATATATATATATATATATATATATATATATATATATATATATATATATATACATACATATATATACACATACATATAATTGTGTGTATGTTTGTATGTGTCTATATGTGTGTGTATAGCTTTGGTCACTGAGTGCAAGGGAAAAATAATATAGTCTATAAGTTATTAAACAGTAAAACATTAACGTTTTAAGAAGTACAGGTACATTGAGCACTACTGGAGTGGTTGCGGGTAAACTACATTTTAAAGACTATGTAACACAACAGGTAAGTAGAACTAACTTAAGACTGCTGTAGTTAAACCCCTACTTAAGAAACATAATCTTGACCCCTCGGCTCTTGAAAATTTTAGACCCATCTCTAACTTGCCCTTCTTAAGTAAAGTTCTAGAGAAGGCAGTCATTATGCAGTTAAATGACCACCTAAATAAACATGCTATTCTTGATAAATTTCAGTCAGGTTTTAGAACAAATCACAGCACAGAAACTGCACTCGTTAAAGTAGTAAATGACTTCCGGGTAAATGCAGACAGAGGCCATTTATCTGTTCTCATCCTCTTAGATCTGAGTGCTGCATTTGACACCATTGATCACAACATTCTTAGAAATCGCCTTAGTCAATGGGTGGGCCTCTCTGGCAGTGTCTTAAATTGGTTTGAATCCTACCTGACAGGGAGAAAATATTTTGTTAGTTGTGGGAATTACAACTCAAGACACATGATATCCAATATGGTGTTCCACAAGGCTCTATCCTGGGTTCGCTGTTATTCTCAATCTACATGCTTCCGTTAGGTCAGATTATCTCAGGGCACAACGTGAGCTACCACAGCTATGCTGATGACACACAGCTGTACTTATCAATAGCACCTGATGACCCCGATTCTATTGATTCACTAACACAATGTCTGACTAGTATCTCAGAATGGATGAATAGTAATTTTCTCAAGTTAAATAAAGAGAAAACTGAAATTTTAGTGATCAGCAATAATAGATACAATGAGGCTATTAGAAATAAACTGGATACATTAGGATTAAAAGTCAAGACGGAGGTAAAAGCTTAGGGGTGATTGTTGACTGTAATCTGAATTTTAAATCACATATTAATCAGATCATTAGGACAGCATTTTTTCACTTAAGAAACATAAGTAAAGTTAGACCTCTTTATCACTGAAAGATGCTGAGAAATTAGTTCACGCGTTTGTTTTCAGTCGACTAGATTACTGTAACGCACTCCTCTCAGGACTACCCAAAAAGATATAAATCGCTTTGCAACTAGTGCAGAATGCAGCTGCTAGAATCCTAACTAGGAAAAGAAAATCAGAACACATTACTCCAGTTTTGATGTCACTACACTGGTTACCTGTGTCATTCAGAATTGACTTTAAAATTCTGCTTATGGTTTATAAAGCCTTAAATAATCTCGCCCCATCTTATATATCGGAATGTCTGACACCTTATATTCCAAATCGTAACCTCAGATCCTCAAATGAGTGTCTCCTTAGAATTCCAAGAACAAAACTTAAAAGAAGTGGTGAGGCGGCCTTCTGCTGTTATGCACCTAAAATCTGGAATAGCCTGCCAATAGGAATTCGCCAGGCTGATACAGTAGAGCACTTTAAAACACTGCTGAAAACACATTACTTTAACATGGCCTTTTTATAACTTCATTTTAATCGTAATTTAACTTAATCCTGATACTCTGTATGTTCAATTCATCATAACAACTATTCATGGTGGCTCTAAAATCGGTACTGACCCCTACTCTCTTTTCTGTTTCTTTTTCGGTTTCTTTGTGGTGGTGGCCTGCGCCACCTCCACCTACTCAAAGCTTCATGATGCTCCAACAATGATGGACGGATTAAAAGGAAGAAGTCTACGTGACCATCATCATCATTCAAGCCCTTCCGTGAGAACCCTAAATCCAAAGAGGACTGTTTCATTTATGTTAGGTAGAATGCCCAGAGGGGACTGGGCGGTATCATGGTCTGGAATCCCTACAGATTTTATTTTTCTCCAGCCGCCTGGAGTTTTTGTTTTTCTGTCCCCTGGCCATTGAACCTTACTCTTATTCGATGTTAATGTTGATTTATTTTTATAATTATGTCTTTCATTTTTCTATTCTTTAATATGTAAAGCACTTTGAGCTACTGTTTGTATGAAAATGTGCTATATAAATAAATGTTGTTGTATCTCTCAGTAGTAGATCCCTTTTGAAAGGCGCTACACGACGGCTGTGGTATAGAAATTACATTTTCTATGTGAACGTTCAAATTTGTGCCTCTGGTAATGTGCCTTACCGGCATTTAAAGAAAATTAGTTTTGTGTCCTCTGTAGTGTTAAGAGAGAAAGGCTTTGGTTTGGGATAAAAGGAAAAAAGGTGTAAAGAAAGGAAAGTTGCCTTTTTCTTTTATATAGTATAGAGATGTGTTCGCTGACGTTATGATCGCCTTTTGGGGACAGTCAGGGGTGGTCTTGGGTAGACTGGTGAGACGTCCCGCCATTAATTGGCTGTGATGGCACTGTCAGTCCTCCACTCGTGTGCGTGTCTTCATAATCCGAGCTGACGACCTCATAATCGTATACGTGCAAAAGAAAGTGCAAATCGCCTTAATATTAGTTTGCCGCGGTGTAGAAAAGGGGTCCGTGTTTGCACTTGTCTGGGCTATAGCTCAGGGGGAGGTGAAAAAAATTAAAAGTGCTCACTTTGACTTAAGGCAGAAGCGCAGTCAGCGTCTCAAAGGCGGCACAGCTATGCACGCGCTGGCTGCTCGACTTTTGCTGGGCAGGAGACCCCAGTTTTGCAGACACGTTCATGATATCAAAAGTCTCAGCTCTTTGGAGGTCATTCATATATATATATATATATATATATATATATATATATATATATATATATATATATATAGCCCACGCCGCAGCGAGAAGTAGTGTGTTAAAGAAGTAATGAAAAAGAAAAGGAAACATTTTAATAATAACGTAACATGATTGACATTGTCATGAGTGTTGCTGTCATATATATGCCTGCCTAAACAAGTCACTCTCGCTTTGCTCTTACTTTTTTACCGTTCATTTAATCATGGCTAGTGGCGGAAAAATTATAAAATGGAAGGAGGATGGCTTTACCAAAACAATTATTGATGGCGAATCGATTATTCATAAAGCTTGAATTTGTGATCTGTTTTTCTGTGTTAACCTTTTTTTTCATACTTCTTCTCAAACTAAGGTGGTGCGAGGGTAAAATGAATCGGGATGCGCTGATCAATGTAATCGGTGTACCAGGAAATCATGCATTGACAAAAGCTCCCTTTGCTTGTAATGCAAAGTGTGATTAAATGCATCGAAGCTTCTCAGCTGTGCTTGTGCTAAGAAAAGGAAACATTTTAAAAATAACGTAACACGATTGTCAATGTGACCTTTTGTAAGTAGTGCCTGGAGGATTCAGTGTGGAGAAACTCTAGAGACAGCGTGTGTATTAACTTGTGGATTTTTCTGTGAGTATTTGGTGGCAGTCTGACGAAATTGCTTCGGAAGACAGCGTTAGCCGCGTAGCTCAGCTCAGAGCGAAATGAGGTAAATGGGAGGGGAGATGATGACGTGACTCCCCCACCTGCCTTAACTGTCAATCCCCCTCAAACACAGTCTCTCGGAAATTGCATAAGCACACCCCTTTACCTACAATTTTAACTTAGTTACAAAGTGATCAAAACTCTCGTTTATGTCCTGCGTCCTCTCATTAAACTTGCATCCTGCATTACCCGTGGGCATGTGAAACGCCAGCGGTAGCCTGTCTATGAACTTAATTTAAAGTTTAGGTTTACACCTTGCTTTCTTTCCGAGGTAGCAGCACTCATGAATATGGTAGTATATGTCACTCGCTCGCTTCTTATTGTTTCGCTGCCTTCTCAAATATATAATGCATGTTTTCTTAAGCGCTTTGTGGAGGTCTTCCTGGTTTTCTACGCACTGCGTTGACAGTCAGTTCACGTGATTACGTGGGAGGCGTGATGATGTCACACGAAACTCCGCCCCCCCACGTCTTTCCAGCTCAACTCCATTACAGTTAATGGAGAAAAATACCTTCCAGTTATGACCATTAGGCGTAGAATTTCGAAATGAAACCTGCCCAACTTTTGTAAGTAAGCTGTAAGGAATGAGCCTGCAAAATTTCAGCCTTCCACCCACACGGGAACTTGGAGAATTAGTGATGAGTCAGTGAGTGAGTGAGTGAGTGAGTGAGGGCTTTGCCTTTTATTAGTATAGATTGACCACCATCCTATGCTGCCTAACTAAACTTTCCCCTGCCACCACTTTGCAGTCTTCAATCTCCTTCAGATTGAGCCTCCTGCATAAGATATAATCTATTTGTGTGCATCTTCCTGCATTCTTGTACATCACCCTATGTTCTTCCCTCTTCTTAAAATTCGAATTCACCACTGCTATGTCCATCTATTTCACAAAATCCACTATCATCTGACCTCTTCCAATTTCTGAATTCTCCAAAAAAATTACAGACAATCCCTAAATGTTTATTCTGTAGATTAAGTGGCAAATAAACAGTGACCTTGTGTTTCTCTCAATATACAGACTGCCAATTCATGTAAACTGAACTAAAGGATAAGTTCAGTATTTTTGAGGTTAAAGTTATTTCTTCACAATCATAGTATGTATTAATTTGCCAAATGAAACTGTGTTCTAAACTGAAATGTTTTATATACATTTTTAAAAATACCTTTGTCTGTTCCTGCAGCTTACAATGAGGCTTTAGGGTACTATGGTCGAAAAATAAAAGAAAACATCCTAAAAATGATCAAACATGTCCTCTATGAAGCAGCAAAGGTTTCTACTTAAGAAAACATGCCTTCTGCGTATATAAGGCATCCTTGTGATAACAGAAGAAGACTAGAAATAATTATTTTATCACAAATTCTTGGTACTAGTTTCTACAGGTAAAGATATGCTTCTTGTTTGTTTGTCCATGTGCAGCCATCATGACAACCACATGCAAAACCTCTTCCATGGCTGTCTTACAACAAAATGAAAAAAACACTTTGAAAATAAAAAAGCAGACTGTGTGGTAGTGCAGACTGAAGTGGTACAAATCAGATGTGAATGTTTTAATACATGATGAGTCACTCTTGCAGACAACAAGGTAAAAAAAGAATTTAGAACAATGTTTTTGAGTCAGTAAATTCTCTTACACGGAAGACAATCAATCCATAAATACATGCTGAGAACATTCAGACTCCATGTAGAACCTAGCACTGGGAGGCAGGAATGACAGCTCTGCACTAGCACTCTGTCTATGTTAAAACATCTGTACTGAACTTACAAACTCCAACCCAATTAAACTTACGTGATCTTTCTTCTGGTTTTGTGTGTGCTGTTAGATGTACTGTATATAATATAATATTATAATATAATGAAAAGAAGGCAGTGAGGGCTGGGTTCGCTGTGTGTGTTTGCTGTCAGAGCATGAGCTTCTGCAACCATTTACAGCAGGTACTTAGCCCCTGAAAAAGAAAAATGCCCCACTTCAAGCCCTAGTAATGTTCCATCTCAATATTTTCTCTCGCTGAATCACATGTGTGCTTTAACAATCCAGTGGCAGCAGTGAAAGAATGTACATGATTGCGTTACATTTTTCAGTTATTATTGCCTAGATGTCTACAGAACTAAGACAGCAGTTCACATCTGGGCATCAACATTTAATGTTAATAATGGCACAAGACTTTCTGAGATGAATCCCCGACCCTGGCCTTGAAGATGAACTTAGCAAAGTGAGGCATACCACCTGAATCACACAACAACAATTGGTCTTTTTACCTCCTTAAAATGACATAGAAACACTGTTTTCAAATATGTGTGCAATCGAAAGATGTGGATCAATAACAGATAATATTTTGTGGCAACTCCAGTACCCTTTATCTCCATGATCAAGTGCAAGAACATGCTAGTCAGTTTTTTTTTTAATTTATAAAATTTGCTTCACTTTAGAATCCAATTTAATGTTGCAAACTTTAAAAGGGGAAGGGTGATCACCTGGATTGCAGTAACTACAGGGGGATAACACTGCTCTTGATGCCAGGTATGGTCTTTGCTAGGGTGTTGTGGTGTGAAATTTTGTATATAAGTTGATAAATATTTTGTATGTCTTTATTTGTAAGTCAGGCAAAGCAAATGAAATATTATTGTTTTAATCATGAGAACAGCAATGCTTTGATGTTTAAAGACCCCCTCCAGTCTTTACGAATGACTTGGGAATTTATGGCAGAGTTGGGGGAAGTGCCTCAAACTAGTTTGGCAAGTGATTCTCTGCAGGCCAAACTACCTAGCTGGCAAGCTTCACTCAAGAAATAGTTTTTGGGTGTAGGTGTGAAAATAAGCCAATAACTGGGGGATGTGTCGTAACAAAATTCTACTGGTCTAAAGTTGGCTGTTTGATTTTGAATTTGAATTTGAAAGGTAATTCCACGCCAGGCCAGGGGGTGGCGGGGGGCACTAAACCTGCTCCTGTTATCTCTATAGACTGTTCCTTTTTTACACCATATACACACAAAAATAAAGCTGTCTTCCTCCACAGAAATCCCAGTCAAGAAGCTGCTCCTCCAAACAGTGTATAATACAGGGTTTACTACGAAAAATACCCAAAATACAGAAATACCTCCACTCAACCTAAACCAGAAATATTTACATAAAAAGAAAAATATTTACAAAAATCAATGCACAAGCAGAAGTGCTTGGTAAATTCAAGACAGTGTTCTACCAAGTTCCTCTCTCTCAGGAAGATCCAGCCACAAGACCCCCTCTAGAGGCTGAAAACTCCCTTTTGTATTTGGCACGAAGTGCCGACCAATTAAGCTGTTGAACGTCACCCTTCCACGGGCAAGTGATGACGTGGACGCATCTAAGAAGAGTGGCATCTCCTGCCCAGCAAAATTTACTATAAAAATGCAAGCAGCCGGCGCATGCGCGCATAACTATGCCGGCCTTTAAGTCACACACTACGCTTCTCTCATAAAACAGTTAAAAAGTAAGCCATTTTTTTTCTCCCCTTCCCTGAGCTACTGCCCAGACACCTGCCGATACGGGTTCCCTTTTATAAGCCACGGCAAGTCGATATTAAGGTGACTTCCACTTTCTCTTACTCTTCTAGCATTATGAGGTCACGGGAGGCACGCACACGAGTGGAAGACAGAGAATGCTATTCCCCCATTCAGTGGCAAAGCCGCCTTTCCACTCTGCATGAGACCCACTGCAACGCTCCCCAGAAGGCGCTTATATCCTCAGCGAATATGTCCTTCTGCGCTTTGTAAATGGACAAAAAGGCAAGCTTTTATTCTTTGTACTTTTTCCCTAACAAATGCTTCTCTCATAATCCTGCAGAGGACACAAAACTAATTTTTGGGTTTTTTTGCTAGTAATGCTACTGAGGCACATTACCACATGCATGTTCATTAACTTTTTGAGTCCTACCTCAAAAAAAACAACTAAAAAATAAATAACCTATTCTCAAAAAATGGGGGACTAAGTTACACTTATTGTCACACACATGTGCCTTGGGAACAGCTTAAAGTCCCTGGTGTTGGTAATTTAACACTGATCCACAAGATGGTGGTGTATACTGATGCCTCTTCTCTTCCTCCCCCTACAGACCGGATCATTGAGTGATCAACCATCGATGAGGTCACTTCCCATGTCCATCCCTGGCAGGCATTTAGACAGAGGCATTGACAGCTTGTACAGTCTTCCCTTAGATTTGTGTCCTGAGGACCATTCAATTTTGCTGAAAAGCTGTAACAATTTGCTGTTAACAAAATACAGGGTCACGGTGTCATCCCAAACATTTTCATTTGTTCTGTCTCTTTTTAGTGGTGTAGTTGGCAGGACGACAAAAATTTGTATGTGTAGTGAGTCCCAGAGTGTTGCAGCAACTTTTCGGACCATGGCAGCAGAGTTACAGACAATTCAAACTCAGGTGGGAGAACAACAGACTCAGCTTGCTGTGTCAGAGGTGTGCACCACCTAAGGTATTGTTGCCTTTACATCCAGATAACGATATTGTGACATATTTACTTATTTTTGAGTGTAACACTACCTGTTATCACTGGGAGCGAGCAGAACAGGCACACACACTGGCACCATTCCTGAGGGGGCCGGCTGAGCAGGCTAATTACAACCTCTAAGAGCAGGCTGCTGCAGACTATAATCAACTAAAGCATGGAATGCTGCTGAGGTACAGGATCGGTTCAGACCAGCAAGGAATGGGCATGTAGTAAGTGGAGACTTTGATCTATGGGGCAAAATTGAGTGTTATCTAAAGCCAGGGGAAAATGACTCAAAACAAATAGTCAAGCTGGTCGCTTGCGACTTCCACCATACCAAAGCCTAACCATCACCAGACTGCATCATTGGTTGGATGCAAGTAGAATCCTCTTACCCCTCTCCATCTGTTTCAAGTGCGGGGAGGTGGTCCACACCACAACAACCTACCACCAATCCTTTGCTCCTTCCCTACACTTTGATTGTTGTAATTAGCAGGTATACGGTCACAGCAATGATAGATTCCAGAAGTAACACTTCCATTGTTGCTCACCGTTTAGTGCTACCGCAACAGTGGGAAACACGAGGTACAACCAGTCTGACCTGCATTCACAGAGAAACCTATTAGTGCAAACATGTCTAATATATAATCACCTATCAAGGGGTTACTCATATGACCAGGGTGGCTGTTATACACAGTCCACCCTACCCTGTAATACTGGTCTGAGATTGGTTACAAAGCAAAAGTGGAGAAGCACAAACCACCATTGGAAAAACACTGGGCCTGACCATAGATGACGAAAATCCATCTCAAGCTGTCTCCATGCCGTGTTCTCAATCAGTCAAACAAGGGGATGGGGATAATCAGTATGATGTGGGTGGTCTCCCGTCAACTTGTGATGACACCTCTATGGAGACAGAGGTCAAGGTGTTGCAGTCCTTCGCCACTCCTACTGAGGTCACCTTTGACCACTTTACAATTTCAATGTCAGCAAACTCTGGGCCTCCTTTAAAAGACAGCAGAAGAACAATGGTTCCCTAAATTTTGTTTTCGCTGACGGTCAACGTACTTCTCATCCCATGCCACCTGGCCCCCAGTTTGTACTAAATAATAATTTATTATATCACTTAGCAGAACATGAGGGTATGTTAAGGTCGCAGTTGCTAATTCCAAACTACTGGCAGAAGGTCTGTAAATTAGCTCACGCACACATCCTACCTGCCCATTTAGGAGCCGAGAAGACATTAGAGTGGATTCAATTTTGATTTTATTGGCCTGGAATAAATGAAGTGGTCCATTGTTTTTGTACATCCTGCACAGAATGTCAATTACAGGAGATTCCTTGGAAAGACAGTGCTCCTCTGATACTCGTGCCGCTCACTGATATTCCCTTTGGTCAATATTTTGGTCAATATTGTAGGTCCTCTAGAGCCCTTTGCCCTTGGCTATAAATATGTACTTGTGCTGGTGGATTATGATACACGATACCCCAAGGCATTCCCCTTGAGCATTGCCAATTCAAAGAATATCACAGGAAACTGGTAGGGTTCTTTGTTTGTGTTGGTATCTCTAAGGAAGTTCTACCAGCCCAGGGAACACACTTCACCTCAGAGATGTTCAGGGAGGTTGCCAAGTTAAGACTTCAGTGCACCAAGCTCAAACTGATGGTCTATTGAAACAGTTCAATTTCACGTTTAAACAGATACTATGTAAGGTCGTCAGCGAAGATGGGAGGAAACTGGGATCAGTTACTCCCCCTCGTTCTATTTCCTTAACAGGAGGATCCACAAGCCTATACTGGGTTCTCCCCCATTGAGTTGTTATATGGACAACAACCCCGGGGATTATTAGATTTCCTAAAAGAAGGTTGGGAGGATGAGGCACTCCCTTCCACAAATATTCTGGTATATATCGCACAATTCTGCAATAGACTTGCCAAGATTTGTTTTGATCTGTCTTAAACTGCAGGCCTGCTGTTGCGATCGTAGTATGATGCTCTGTAAATTCCATCCCGGAGATCGTGTCAAGGTGCTCATTCCCAATTGCCATTCTAAATTACTGAACCATTGGCAGGGCCCTTGTGAAATAAAGGAAAGAAAGGAACTGGTCGATTATTATCTTTCACACTTATAGTATCACAGCCATCCCTTTCCATCACTTTTAGATAAGCGTATAAATGTATATATGCTGAATAGCTCCTTTCAATTTTCTTTATACCGGAAACCTATTGATCGTAATACTTTACTACATGCTTCTAGTTTTCACCCCAGATCCTTAATCAATAATTTACCCGAACCTCAATTTTTTCGTATTCACTCAGAATAGAACAATTTTATTAATCAAGCTAGGGATATGAAAGTTTGTTTTTTACAAATTGGATACTCTAAAACCTGCATCAAGAGTGCACTTAAATGTGCTTTTCACACCAATACTACTTACATTCATCCATCCATTATCCAACCCGCTATATCCTAACTACAGGGTCACGGGGGCCACAGGCAAACACGGACTGAAAATGTCCAAAATAACACACGCTTTATTCTTACAAATGTCACCGAACAAAAGACAGTGCTCCAATCAACACAATACTCCAGCCTTTTTATGCCACCTCCACTCCTCTCATGCAACCTCATCCTCCTCGACCCGACTCTGGCTTAGAATGGAATGAGGCGGCCTCCTTTATAGTGCACCTGGAAGTGCTCCCGGTGTCTCATGATTAACCTCTGGCAGCACTTCCAGGTGTGGAAGAAGTGCTGTATAGGAACCCCACTACTCTTATGGCAGCACTTCCGGGTGTGGCGGAAGTGCTGAATGCCCAGACTCTGGAGCTGTCGAGGTGCCCCCTGTGATGGCCACGGACCCCCAGTGGGTTGAGCTTCTGAGCTCCAAATCCGTGGCTCCGATGTAAACCAAAGGGGCTGCCCTTTCCTGTCCCAGGGGAGGTACTCCTGGTAGTACGCCCATTCCCCCAGTCTTCTCTTATAATGGACATCCCGTCCAGGCAAGATCCCTGGCCGTCCATCACATTATATTTTTTTTTTTATTATTTCAGTTCATTAATACTTTGCTGTGCCCTGAAAAAGAGGTTCTTCCTCACAACGCTTAGGCTAGATCTACACCTTGCATCACATCAATCACTTCTTATGTTTGCCTTTCTAGGCTTCATGATAGATATATATATATATATATATATATATATATATATATATATATATATATATATATATATATTTTTTTTTTTTGATAATTATTGTAAATGACAAGGGCTGATAGATTTTTTTTAAATTTTGTTCACACAGTTTTTTAGTTTTTTTTGTTTCGTTTCTATTGCTTGCTGTTGATTATACTGTCTTTATATTTTTATCATATTTTGTTTGCTTTTGTATAGTAATTACAATATTTTCTTATATGTTCTGTTGGCAAATGTACAACATATATTTTTGTTATGTTTGCAAATTTTTTTGTATTATATGTGGGATATTAAATTTGAGTTTATAACTAGTTTGCGGGAACATTCTATTTTTCCATATGTTGATTGTATTGTGTTTTACTTTTTGTAAAAGTTTTTGTTGTATGCACTAGAATTTATTTTATAATAACTGCCTTTACTTATTTGAGTGAGACTGGAATTATACATTTTGACATTTTTTTTCTTTTTCTTTTACAGGTATATGCATTTAAAATACATATAAAAACTTGTTTTGGGTTCTGGTTACTTTATCTCTTCGATTATTTGGTGAAACAACCAAACTGCTGGCCTCGAAATGGATTTACCATGTCAGTCTGTTGAAATTGTAGAAGGAAAGGGGACTTGACTGTTCAACCCTGTTCTTTCTTTGTGCACAAAAGTTCCTTTCATTTTGGAACCAATTTGACAACCAGCCAACAACATGAGCTCGAAGCAGCCATCTCGTCTGTCTCAGAAGTAGTAGATGAGAAACCCAGTAGGAAATTTCTGATTACGCATGACATCATTACAGAGCCAGGGTTAGTCGTCTGAGAGCGCCAATACTGCCTCCTGGAAGCAAAATGTGTAAAAGTGGAGCTTGAGACAAACCGAATACTAAACCTTGGTGTAATAGAGGAAAGTTTCAGTCCCCAGTCTAGTCCAATCACTTCGATCCTTAAGCCTGACACCATTTGGCGCTTTTGCAATGACTTCTGTCGACTTAATCAAGTCTCCCAGTTTGATGCTTATCCAATTCCGCGCATGGATGAACTCCTCGAGCGGCCTAACAAGAAACAAACGGTACTCTTTTTACCGTATATATACCTCAGAAGTTACTTGTTGTACACAATAGCATATGCAACAAAGAGATGCCTGTGTATTGTAGCATGCAAGTTGAAGTGACAGAATATGAGAGAAGCATAACACAAGATGATTTCAAAAAGTTTTAGCTATAGATCAGAATGAAAAATAATACAGTCAGGTCCATAAGTATTTGGACAGTGACAAAAATGATATCATTTTGGCTCTGTATCTCACCACAATGGATTTGAAATTAAGCATTCATTATGTGATTGAAGTGTAGAATTTCAGAGTTAATTTAAGGAGTTTACCAAAAATACTGTATAAGCCATTTAGGAATGACAGCCATTTTTCTGCATAGCTCCCCCATTTCCAGGGGCTCAAAAGTATATGGACATTTGACTGACAAGCTGTTCCACAGCTAGATGGGAGCAGATCCCTCATTATTTCATTAACTATTAAGCAGGTAAGAAGTCTTGAATTGATTCTGAGTTTGAAATTTGCATTTAGAAGAAAGCTGTCACTGTGAACTCTCAATATGAGGTCCACAGAGCTGTCCATAAAAGTAAAGACAGTCCATCATTAGGCAGAGAAAATAAAACAAGCCCTTTAGATCATTTGGTACATTCTTAAAAGAAGGAACACACTGGTGAATTCCACAACACCAAAGGATCTGGAAAACCAAAGAAGACAATTGTGCCCCTGATGATTACAGAATTCTGTCCTTGATGAAGAAGAACCTCTTCATAACATTTAACCAAACAAAGAACACTCTCCAGGAGGTAGAGCTATCATTGCCAAAGTCTATAATCAAGAGAAGACTTCATGAAGGTAAAGACAGAGGGTTTATTACAAGGTGCAAACCACTGGTAAACCTCAAGCATAGGAAGGACAGATTAGACTTTGCCACAAAATATATTTAAAAGCTTGTCCAGTTCTAGAACAATTTTCTTTGGAAAAAGGAAGCTAAGATCAATATATGCCAGAATGCTGCAAAGAGAAGACTATGGAGAAGAGAAGAAATGGCTCATTATCCAATGAATACCACATCATCTGTGAAACATGGTGAAGACAGTTTTATGGCCTGATCATAAATGGCTGTGAATGGAAGTCAGTCACTACTGTTTATTGATGACAAGACTGCTGCCAGAAATATCAGAATGAATTCTGAAGTGCATAGGGCTATACTATCTGCTTAGCTTTAGCCAAATGCTGCAAAACTGATTGGATGACGCTTCACAATACAGATGGATAATGAGACGAAACACACTACAAAAGCATACCAACTGCTTTTCAAGGCAAAGAAGTTGAATATTATTCAATGCCCAAGCCAATCAACTTACCTTGAACCAATCTGATATGCATTTCACTTGCTAAAGACAACACTGATGGCAGAAAGTCCAATGAACAAAAGGCAACTGAAGACAGCTGCAGTAAAGGCCTGGCAAAGTATTACTAGGGTGGAACCCCAACACTTGGAAATGGCCATGGGTTCCAGATTTCAGCAGTCATTGACTGACTTCAACTAAATATTGAAAATGATCATTATATTTATGATTATGTTAGTTTGCCCAAATACTTTTGAGCCCCTTAAAATAGAAGGACCAAATACAAAAATTTCTGTTTTTTACTAAACAGCTCGTACAATATTTTTGTTAAACCACTTGAATTAAAGCTGAAAGTCTATACTTCAATCAAATCTTGATTGCTTTGTTTCAAATCTATTGTGGTGATGAACAGAAAATTGTTTCACTGTCCAAATACTTATGGACCTGACTATATAAAATAACAATGAGAAAGAGAAAGATAGTTTCGGTGGAAAATATAAATACAAAATGTATAATAAATACCTAGAAGAAGACTTGATGTCATGAAGTTCTAGGAAATAGTTTACCTTGATCAGTAATATTGTGGGCAAGAGTCCAGGTATAAACTACTCCATATATATGTACATCCTGGGAGTCACTTGCATTGTAGACTTCAATCCAGTTCGGATCCGAGATACAGAAACACAATGACACCAGAGAGAAGCACTGAGAGACAGCTGATGAAGGTAGGCTGAGCTCCATAACCTGGCAGTGAAGACAAATAGGCTATGAAAGTTCACTATGGTATTGTTCAACCGCAGCTAAGAAGTAAAATGAAATTTCATAATTTTAAAACAACCCACTGCAGACAGATGCAGCTGAAAATCTCAATCATTAGGATAACAAAAAGGAGCAAGCACATGTAAGCTAGTCAGTATCTATTAAAGTTCCATACCTTTACTTTAACTTGGCACACCAGCTGGGATTTTAATAATCAACTGAAGTCACACAGGGTAGCTTCTTAAACATTTTATCTCACATCATGCCCTGATCTCAAAAGGAAAAGGATTGTCTTCCAATACCTTGTGCCATTTGATGTGACTGAAGCTGTGTTATTTCAGACCTACAATCTTGTACAAGAATGAAAATATTTGTATAGTCACTTAAACTGAGTGTAAAAAAATCTTAACATTGCACAGTAATTATGTAGTACATTTTAAATACATACCTGTATTTAAATGGAATGCATTATCAACAGGAACATTCAAACAAGAATAATCTGAAATTCCTCAAATAAGGCATTGTACCAGTGATTGATGCATATTTTTAGTTTTAGTATTTTTGAACAACCTGGAGAAATTCTGTTCTGTTTTCCTTGGGTATACAACAGTTATACAACATAGTCTTTAGCATAATTTTTAATCAAGGTCACTTTCTGCAATTTCAATCAATTGCTTGCTTGATGACAATTCTCTATTTTCTTCAATAAGTCTATAGATTCAGCAATGACCAGTAGAGAAGTATCTTACAAAGATGTTATTATTTTGACTATTAAGGCACAAGAACACATACAACTTGCAATCTGTAACTGAAAAAAACCATACTACACATTAAAGACCCACTTTTCCTTGCTGCTTTAACAAAATAAATAAAATAAATTCCTTGTTGTTCACATACAGACTGACTATATCACAAGAAAATGTTGTAATGGCATAAAAATATCTTAAAGGTTTAGTAATATGGTATATTATGTTTGTTTTACCCAAAATATGTTACAGACTTACTCCTCTTCCATAACTGTACAGCCATATACAGTATAACAATGTCAACAATAAACTTTCTCAGGACATCACAACGATCAAGGTAATTAGCAACAATGATGAAACTGCACAGAGGACTGGTGTAGTAACAACAATCTCACATAAGACTTTACATATAACCAATTACTTAATAAGAACCCATTGCACTCAGATCATACTGAAAGTAGTACAAAAACACAACCACTTTCTTAGGAACGTCAGGAAATAGAGGATGAGCATAGGGTTAACTCTAAAATGTTTATAATTTGCACCGCCACAAGACAACACTGGTAGCACCACTGTGTGGTGTACTAACATAAACAGAAAAAGAAATGCAATCATTTAAAAAATGATTTATGCATAAAAAAAGATTTATTTCAATCGCACAAACAAAAAATATTTTTGACCACTAATAAAGATTATATTCACTAAAACAGTTTTGACCTTTACAGTCTGTCAGATATTGCTGTAGCATCTGAGGCTAAAACAGCACATTCAGGAACAGTGAACAGTTTATCTTGATGCTGAATTCACTGCAAATAATTAGTAATCTGATCACATGACTATTACCAACTATACAAAAAAACCTATCACTGCACATTAACATTTGCAATCCTCTTTATTACATTATCCCTGTCCCCCATTTGTATACATTTACTTTTTCATTTCCAAATGAAACAGAAATTAAAATTTCTATGCCAATAAAAACCTAAACCTTGTAAATTAAAATAATTATTTTCTCTTAACTTGCTACTGATTTTGAACAAAACAGGTTCACAGGAATGTTTATTTTCACTTTATGAAGTATAATTTTTAATCTATTGCTGAAAGGCAACCTAAAAATTCCTTTTAATACTTCAGATAAAAAGTTGTTGAAAAGTAAAAAAAAAAAGATACATTTTTGAATGAAGCATTTTTCAATATATCTGTTCTTGGTTATCTGTTATTTTAGGATTACTGCAAAAAAAATCTGCCTGTGGTACTGCAATTTCATTTCTTGGAAAAATATTTCAAATAAAAATGGTCAGGGATAAAAATGTGTTCAGCATTTGATTGGAATTTCTTTAAAAACTACAAATTATCATCATGAATACCCATGTTTATTCTGGTATATTTAATTAACATTTATATCACATTTACATTTGTCATATGAGAAGAAGTTCTGTTGCAGAAATTCTCTGTCAACAAGTCTGACAGGCAGAATGGAAAGTCTTAAATGACCCCTGGGCCAGATTTTTTAAAATTTTATTATGCCCAACAGAACACCTCATAATCATTTTAACATCAGCAAGTAATGAAATTTGGTTGCATGAATAGAATTTTCTGTTTATTTCATCACTGATGGTTAATAACAGAGGCATTAATAGCAATCTGCCATGGGCTGGTATCCTTCTTTCAGTCAATATAGCTATCATTCCTATTGATCAATACAATAGTTGTAACACGAAAATAATAATTGGTGAGATAAGGAAATAAAATAAAATAAAATTCAACCTACTTAAGAATTTTCTCAACACTGTCCAAACACAGTATCTGTCACAATTATGGCAAAATTATTACCTTTGATACTACAATTGCAATTATTACCTTTAATTAACAGTACGCTGAAATATACACCTTCTCTTGTCAACTGCATATGCTGTATTCTGTTTACACACAATACATTAGACCTACCACTTTGCAAAAAACTGCATAAACATTAATAAGAAATTGTTAAATGCTATATTTGGTGAAAATTAAAGATTTTGTGTTTAATAATGTTTATTCTTTACAATAAAGATACAGCACACTTATTATAACATTTTTGTTGCTGTTTTAATAGAGTAAATTACTGATATACAAATACTTATAAAGTAAACTTCATGTGTAACACATAGTCCTTTATTATTTTTTCAAAATAAATGTTACTTCTGAAAAGTCAGATGTCACCACCTCTCATTATTCAAAAATATAAAATTTGGGAAAATCTCAAAAACAGAAATGTTAAAATATTGCGGGTGTATGTAAAATCAAAGCAGATGACAAAATCTTAATTACACTAAAGTAAAATGAATAAGTCAATGTAAACAAAATCTGATAGTTCTGTTATGCATGTATGTCAATACATTAAATGTAAAAAACGTGAATATACAGTAAGGTCAACAGATATTTACATAGTAACACGTTGTTACATGCTGCTACCAGACTCAGTCCTTGAGCAGTTGTGTCCCTGTTTTCGAAAAGGCAGTCAATAATTTTCTTAAAGAAGCAGTATTGCAAGTATATTGCAAGTATCTGTATCTGATTTTCAGCATATATTCCTCATTAACATAAAGAACCGTCATGTTAATGTACGCTTCCATAGTTCTACTTAACCACAAATCGCTTGTAGTTGCATAAAGCACCACTTGCTTCATGATACATTTTGATTTTTGTCCTACATGTGGGTAAAAGTATAGGAACTGCAACTTCCAAAGAATATTTACAGGAGGGAATGATTTCCCTTACTCCGAGTATTGATCATTTTTAAAAAGCTCTGTTAACCAGAGTCTATTGTTTTTTTGATAAATAAATTGCGAGGGTTCCCGGGTCCTCCCTGCATGGAGTTTGCATGTTCTCTACGTGTCTGCGTGGGTTTCCTTCAGGTACTCTGGTTTCCTTCCACAGTCCAAAGACATGCAGGTTAGCTGGATTGGAGATCCTAAATTGTCCCTAGTGTGTGCTTGGTATGTGTGTGTGTGTTTGTGTGTGTGTGCACACCCTGCGGTGGGCTGGCATCCTGCCCGGGGTTTGTTTCCTGCCTTGCGCCCTGTGTTGGCTGGAATTGGCTCCACCAGACCCCCGTGACCCTGTAGTTAGGATATAGCGGGTTGGATAATGAATGGATGGATGGATGGATGGAAAATGCAAGGGCTACTGCTATCTGATTTTGCTTCCAATTGCAGGCTACATACTGGCATTCGTTACATCAGAAACATGTAATGTTTATATGTGTTGCGGACTAAGGTTATCAAAAGTAATTAAAAAAATCAATAAGTATCGATTTTAACATTTTAAAATTATTGCAATAGTCATCATTCACGGTATCGATTCTGTAGGATACGTTACGAATTTGCTGTTCCGTTTCCACCCACTTTAATACCGTATGGCAACTTCAGCGACTTCGGAGCTCCTCAGTGTACACAGCGTGCAATCAGAACTATAACTGCGCCACTCGGATGACTGCGGCCTAAACGGTTGCCAATGTCACTTGATGAGTTGACCGGCTCAGCATAAAGGGCTGACACGCCAAGAGATACAAAGAATTTCGCGAGATGTCTTCTTTTACAATCACGGAAATATTAATAATTAAAAACCCATAAACTGTTGAGTTTGAAGGATGTGACGTTAATTGTTTCAACAAGTTAAATCATTTTTTGTTGTTTAGTTAAACTTTTAACGCAATAAGACGAGGTCTGGAATTATTTTTAACTGTGGGTCAGTTACATTCTGTGCTGTTTATTTAGAAACAATAGTCTTTAGCACAAGGGCTCCTTCGCTCCCTCGATTTTTAAACTGTCACCGTGAATTGTATTGCCCTAGGGTGTTACTTTTATTTTATTACAGCGATTTTACAATTATACTTCATCACATTCCCTATATAATTTAAGGTGCTATAACTAAGCTGCATAAACCGTAGTGCGACTCCTTCGTGTGCTCATATACCTCCAGCAGTACTTTAGAGCATGTAGTTAGTACGTCAGGGCTCATTTAGATAGGCATATAGATAGATAGAACTTATACAGAACTTTATTTGTCCACATGGGGAAATCTGGCCTTTTGCAGAAGCTCGTATATATATATATATATATATATATATATATATATATATATATATATATATACACACACACACACACACATGAGATATATAAGACCATATTAATGTTTTTTACATTAATGTTGTTTAATGCTTATTTTAAAATTTTAATTGATATTGTTAAAAAAAAGACTGCAGTATTTATTAAATTAAAATTTAATGCCATTTTTAACATTTCATTGTACTACCTCAGTAACAGTATTTGTTTTCATCATATTAAAAAAAACTGTTGACTGGATTTAAACTTGTTACTCCTTATTGTTTACAGAACTTTAATCTGACCTTTTACAAAAGATTGCACTACCTGAAGTATCTGCATTTAATAATTACAATTACAATTTCAAGTATGTGTTTTCATGAATGTAACGATTTAGTGTGTTACAGATAATTGCAATTGCAATATAAATTTCTCGAAAAAAATAAAGGAACACTTTGAAAACACATCAGATGTCAATGGGAAAAAAATCATGCTGGATATCTATATTGATAGAGACTTGGTAAAGTGTTAGGAACAAACAGATGCCACATCCTTTTATGGAAATGAAAATTATCAACCTACAGAGGACTGAATTCAAAGACACCCTGAAAATTAAAGTGAAAAACATGATGCGGCAGACTAGTCTATTTTGCCGAAATTTCATTGCAGCAACTCAAAATCGTACTCAGTAGTTTGTATGGCCCACACATGCTTGTATGCATGCCT
Source organism: Polypterus senegalus (assembly GCF_016835505.1). Lineage (NCBI taxonomy): Eukaryota > Metazoa > Chordata > Cladistia > Polypteriformes > Polypteridae > Polypterus > Polypterus senegalus. The sequence goes on from NC_053160.1 coordinate 99,183,059, forward strand.
GACATCGTCGGGGCATACTCCTAATGAGACAATGGATGGTGTCTTGGGGGTTCTCCTCCCAGATCTGGACCAGGGCATCACTGAGCTCCTGGACAGTCTGAGGTGCAACCTGGCAGTGTCAGATGGACCGAAGCATAATGTCCCAGAGGTGTTCTATTGGATTTAGGTCAAGCGAGGGTGGGGACCAGTCAATGGTATCAATTCCTTCATCCTCCAGGAACTGCCTGCATATTCTCGCCACATGAGGCTGGGTATTGTCGTGCACCAGGAGGAACCCAGGACCCACTGCACCAGCACAGGGTCTGACAATGGGTCCAAGGATTTTATCCTGATACCTAATGGCAGTCAAGGTGCCGTTGTCTAGCCTGTAGAGGTCTGTGTGTCCCTCCATGGAAATTCTTCCCCAGACCATCACTGACCCACCACCAAACCGGTCGTGCTGAAAGATGCTACAGGCAGCATAACGTTCTCCACGGCTTCTCCAGACCCTTTCACGTCTGTCACATGTGCTCAGGGTGAACCTACTCTCATCTGTGAAAAGCACAGGACGCCAGTGGTGGTCCTGCCAATTCTGGTATTCTATAACAAATGTCAGTCGAGCGCCACGGTGCTGAGCATTGAGCACAAGGCCAACTAGAGGATGTCAGACCGTCATGCCACACTCATGAAGTCTGTTTATGATTGTTTGGTCAGAGACATTCACACCAGTGACCTGCTGGAATCATTTTGCAGGTCTCTGGCAGTGCTCATCCTGTTCCTCCATGTCCAAAGGAGCAGATACCGGTCCTGCTGATGGGTTAAGCACCTTCTACGGCACTATCCAGCTCTTCTAGAGTAACTGCCCGTCTCCTCCATGCCCTTGAGACTGTGCTAGGAGACACAGCAAACCTTCTGGCAATGGCATGTATTGATGTGCCATCCTGGAGAAGTTGGATTACCTGTGCAACCTAAGTAGGGCCTCATGTTACCAGTAGTGACACTTACCATAGTCAAGTGCAAAACTAGTGGAAACACAGTCAGAAAATATGAGGAGGTAAAAATGTCAGTGGACTCCATCTGTTAAACCATTCCTGTTTTGGGGGTGTCTCATTGTTGCCCCTCTAGTGCATCTGTTGTTAATTTCATTAACACCAAAGCAGCTGAAACTGATTAACAACCTCCTCTGGTACTTAACTGAGTAGATCAATATCCCAGAAGTTTCACTGACTTTATGCTATACTCTGATTAAAAAGTGTTCTTTTAATTTTTTTGAGCAGTATATATGAAAAATGCACAGTTGACTGACTGACTCACTTATTCACTCATCAACAAAAATATTATTTCCCATTTACACAAATTTGGCAGGATGGTACATCTAGGGTAGTACAGTAAGTATCCACTATGAAAGGACATTTTGATATATGAATATTTTGGGATAACCCCTGCCCCCATACTAAAACTAAACACCCCAAAAATTCCAAAATGCTTTGATGGATTTGGTAGAAATTTGGTGACAATGTGGAAAAAAGAAAGCCGATACACGTTTTTTTAATTTGTTGACATTCTTAGTTAATAATGATCTAGAGAGTGGGATATTCTGAAGCACCATGTTCCTTTTTTCACCGCAGTACTGATAGTAATTGCGCAGAGAAATGGGGTGTGCCGCTTTATGTAAATGAAAGAAATGGGGTGTGCCGCTTTATGTAAATGAAGTCTGCATGTAGAAATGAACTGAAACAGTAAAGTCCAGTGAAGCTCAATGAAGACACGTTTAGCAGGTGAGTGCCAAGCACTGAGACTGTTAACATAGTCAAATTCGCACACATGATGTAGTAATAAAGACATTTAATATAAATTACCACCCTCATCTTTCATCTAATCTGCAACCTTATGCAAATGACAAAGTGGGGACAACTTCCATCTGCCAAATTGCTGCTCCAGATGATTCCATTTGCACTTACAAAGTTTAAATAAAAACACTGATGAAAGCAGCATGTCATCCAACCACTTTGGGGTAACAATTTTATTGTCTCACTAGTGTTTATCTTACAGAAGTGTTTTTAAAACTTTATGATCTTGGGTCCCAGTTTTACCTTTTTAAGTTCCTTGAAGACCCAGAGACAACATTTGAAGAATGTCGCGCCACCCCTACATTAATCAATTACAATTAGAAGAGCAGGAGGAAAGGAGAACCCTTGGTGAAATGAGTGTAGTTAAAAGCAGTGAAAAATATCGAGCACCGTTTTCAGTCACTTTGGTGGAAAGGGGGTGTGTCGTATGTGACAATAAATCCAAGTTAAAGAATGATTAAACTACTTTTTTTTTTTAACCAGTGCATAGCCTTGTGTTTTTTAAAAAGCCAACACAGCTGTCCACCTGCATATCATCATTAATTTCACAATGACAATCAGCATTAAGCACTTTTTGAACTTTAAAAAAAGAAAACACCACAAATTGATCGATAGAGAAGCAAGCCACAACCGAACAGAATGAAACGCAATTTATTCTATAGCTGATGGAAATGCTGTTTTATAAATGTGACAAGAAGAGGCTGGTGCTTTTGAGTGAGTAAAAGTAATTAGTAACCATTCTTTTTTTGTTGAAAGACATTTATTTAAATGCTATGTATGCTGAGCAAGTACTAATTTTAGGGTCTGATGTTAATAGAGAATCAAGACTTTTAGGAGTTTTTAGTTTTAAATGAACCAGCTATGAAACCACCTTTGTAACATTACCAAATAACTCCTTAATACAGAGTTCTGCTGCAGTCTCTTTCACACTAAACCATCAAGGACTATATGTAGCATGTTCAGCAGTAAGCAGCTCAAGTGACAATTTGAGCCCCTTGTTTAAAAAATACAAATACTGTATACAGAAAAGTACTGTTACATAATACTTTTGATACCCAGTAGCATTATAACTGATGCCCATTGACACAGAAAATTTTCCTACTGAATTTGGATAACATAGCTAGTTACTTAAATGTTTTAATTTTTTTGGAAGCTTCTACAAACAGAAAAGAAATATATGTGCACTTTTTAAAAGATGCTGTTTGGAATTAGATTCCTAAAACTGCACTTAGCATTTAGCACGTAGTTAGTCCTGATGTAAGTGCCTCCGATTTACCAGGGCAGTCATGCTTGGTGAATGTCTGTGCTTGATTAGAACAGTCATTTGCCATTTGGAGAGAAGTTTATAACAAAGACAGCTCACTCTATGAGAGATGGGGAGTACAAATAGAATGCACTAATCATCACCTTCCACGATTAGTAAATTGAGGCAGTCATAGTTGCAATCATGAATTTATTTGCAGCACTTCCAATGAAAGCACTAACAGTCTTGAATTAGAAAAACAACCTTCTGAGTTCAAGTCCACATTTTATAGTTGATTATGCAGGTCACAGCCAATGCCTCTACTGGGCATGCCATCGACTACCTTTTAAGTGAATGTGCTGTAGCATGTATGGATGATAAACATTAATTAAATTTTGCAACAAATGGACATTCAGATGCAGTTCTGTTATATGGAAATAAATATTTTTCTTTAGAAATTCTGACATTTTTCTCCCTATTCCATTGTAGACCATGAAGGCTCACTGATACGGCTATACTATACTATTCTGGTTATTAATTTTATTGCTGGGATATTTTCATTCAAACTGATCTTGAATAAATTGGTAAAACATGTTAATTTATATCAAACTTAGTTGGTTAAATGACTAAGTAGATATTCAATGGTCTATTTCCTAATATAAGAAAAAATAGACTTCCGTTCAAAGCAAAATACTGCTATGCATTAAATTTCACTGGTTATCTATTACAACAGCTTTGCTTGACTCTCCTTTTCAATTTTCGTTGTCATAATATATGTGCAAATTTGTTATTTTTATATGTGAAAAATTCTATTTCATTTATTTACTTAGAATAAAACCCACCTTCACGGGAATCCATCTGTTTGCTTCTTAGCAAATGATGGCTTAAAATTACCAAAGTATTTCAAAACAGGAAGAGTGTGAATCCTAAAGTAGCAATTTTGTTCATCCTAATGTATGTAACACGGAAATAAAAGATCTAGAAACCATGCTGGGAAATTTTGAAATGACAAAACAACAGAAGTGGATCAACATTACTTTTGACTTGCACATTTTGTGCAGATAAAAAAACTGACACTTCTGAAATTCTGCTGTAATATGGGTAATGTATATTTAAAGCCTGACTAAATAAAATGCAACAATCTATCATAATTACCAACACACCATTTCTACTGCATAATATTGTAAGAAAAACAGTCCAGAAGCAGTATGTGTTTAGCAATATACTTCAGCCAGAACTGAAAATAAAAGAAGAATATGTTGATATATTGAGTGACAGATGAGACACTATAAGAGAGAGCTGCTAGACAGATTAACTTTGTTTACTTATAAAGTACTTCGTTCATGAATAATGATGATACAGATGTGTCAGTAAAGTAATAGGAGTTTGACAGGCTCTAATGCATCATTCTATGGACACCCGATCATTCTGCATATAAAGCAAAACTATATGCTGCGTGCAAATACCAAAGAGAAGGGAGTTTTCCATGTTGTTCATTTCTTTGGGAAATTACACAGCATTATCAGCCTCCACAGCATACAGAGAGAGAGAGAGAGACAAGGTCTAAAAAGGCTGAGTGTACAAAAGATTCACCTCTGTAACATAACGTTTCAGGGAGATGTCAGAAATTATTTAGTGTGGGTAATAAGGCCAAATTTAAAGACTTGCCCCCTTGGTGAAAACATATAAACATAAGTTTCAATTCTAAATTGTTACTGTCAAGAGTGCAACATTCATTCAGCTGTATTTTTTTTTTCTTGGTGCTGCAGATCTAGAAGTGTTAGGTTCACCTGTACAACCATGAACACCGTGAATTACTGTTGAGGACTTAACCAAAAGTCTTAGCAGCTAGGCACAAAAATGCACAGTGCTGTACCTAGTTGGTGTGTTACAGTTATACATCTGCCATTTCCAAAAGATTCTTTCTATTGTTTAACATTCTGAGTGTTTTTTATCCATACATCTATTAGTCCTACACAAGGTAATAAGGAGAGAAAAGCCTTTTCCATCAGCCATGTTTCCAGCTGGTCCCAATCACGAATACAGAATACACTACACCTTATCAACTGTGAGCCAGACCTTAATTAAACAAAATTTTTTTGATCACTTAACCATTTTAAAAACTACAATTAAATTACTAAAGAACTGCAAAATGTGGTCTTTGAATTACAACAAACAGCTCTCCAATACCCTTTGGCATTTAATTTCCTCCTTTCTAGTACACCCATAACATTGATGATGAAGAAAAAAATGGATTACACTGAGAAAAAGTGCCAGGTCCTCAAGAAAATAATTCCCAGCAAGTACAAATAATTTGGCGGACTGTGAACAAGTCACAATAAAGCCACAGAGGCCTTAATACATTTCCCAGTATATCACATACGTCAGCCATAGTGTTACAGAATTCAGGAGTGAACCAGTTAAACAAACCAGTGCTAGAGGTTCATTGTCACCATATTCTGATGAAGAGTTACTGTAGTTTCCTCAAGTTCAACGGGCAAACTAGCTTTGTGTGTTACTCTACTAAAGGGTGATTAGCATATCATACGTTTGATTCAGATGAAGTCAAACTGCCACACGGTTTACTACAGTTTTATAGTAAGCTATGTCAATGTATAGAATTTTTTCTCTTTCTTTCTTTCTTTATTTTTACAAAACAAATACCAGTAATCGGCAGCAACCTATCAGCATTTATGCTGTGGTGGAGTGGAGGAGGCCAATGTACTAACAGACAAAAATCTGCGCTGTCATGCATTAAAAAGCAATTCGGACAAACCATGCTTTTTAAATTCCTTAAATGTAAACGCACAATGCGGGAAAGGGTAAACAGTAGCAAAATCATATAATGGGGTCAATAAGTGGCAGAAGCTGTCATAAAATTGGTTACGATCAAAAAGAACACTTACTCAGGCAATTGATTAATGTTATCACTGGTAACAGAAAAGGAAACGCCGATGACCAACTGTGCTTCTAAGTATGGAAGATAACTGGAAAAAACACATTCATAGCCGTCTAAAGAGCCGATTATTTATTAATGATTGTCTAAAACGAATGACTAATATTCAGTACTCAAAACACTTCAAATAATGACTACTGGAATCAACTTTCACCTACAACTGACTGTACCTGATTCAAGGAAAGCTCCCCTCGCAGGTCTTGGGATGCAAACTGTCTTTCTGGCACCTATTGTTGATGTCTCTCACTCGCTGTAGGGTCTGTTTTTCTGAACGGACCGGATATTGTGGAACACACAGTAAATTTCTTCTAAGAAATGAAACCCTAGCACAACATTTACGATCAGTATTGTATAAGATTACATAATAAAATATATAGAGAATGAAACGAGTGAGATGAAAGAGAGAAGAAAAGATGGAAAGGCGTACGTTCTCTATGACTCCCGTCACCTGTATCTACATATCAAACGCAGTCACGGAAAGTTGCCGCATTTGCAAGTTCAAACACACACAATAATGATCCAATCAAATTGTTTAGTTTTGTCACATGACGCCGATTTTACGAGCAATATGGCTGCTATTTTATGAGTTTTCAGCGCGCACAATAATAAATCCGATTGGAAACAGAGTAGCTGATTACGTTCCTTTGAAAATAATGTAAATCTCTGTTAAAAAAATAGAATGTGTTTTGCAGTTGCAGGAAGTAATACTATTGTATCAGCAGCCTGCTAAATGAAAAAGAGAATCTGACTTTACGGTACGATATGGCAAAACACGTGACAAAGCATTCAATCTGTAGACAAGCTATAACATTTACAATTTTAAATTACTTGAAATATTTTAACGGCGAATACCGCAGTAATTTTCACGCAAACTGTTAGAACAAAGGGGAGAGCTAGTATGTCTAAATGCATACTTGCAGTACAATACTTGCAGAATTAATACTAGTAGTAGTCGCAATTAAATGACATTGTTCCCGAAGAAGACCGTGTTTTACTTAGGTATATCTACGATTTTTAGGACTATAGACTTGTTCTTTTAATGTACGTGGCCTTTTTACGTTTTAGATTAAAGTCTAATTTTCCAAGTTAAATGTTGTCTTTAAACTTTTTTTCTCAATCCATTGTATTGTAATATTTCTTTGTTCTAGTGGTAGAAGATCCAAATTTAATTATGCTTAAGATTCAGACTCCACTTTAAAATTGTTTATCACTAAAGGGTTAAATTTAGAGAGATATATATTGATTTCATTAGAATGATAAAAGTGTCTACATTCAAACATGCAATAGATAACCTCATAGGGTGCATTGTGTCAAAAATATTGCAAGTAAAGCAGTTTAACATTTGGAAGTATATATGAGAGGGTGTTGGGTAAAAGGAGACTATTGTTCATTTATATTGGTTATGTTTGTCTGCCATTTGTTAAGCAGCTACAGAGGATATGTATCCTTCTCGGGGTGGAGGTTGATTTGTTTTTGATCCTATTTTTGTAAAAATTGATCTATTTGTATGGAATGTTGTGCGATTACAATAAAATCAATAAAATTAAGAAAAAAAAAGGATATGTAGCCTATCTTGTTAGACAGATTTCTGCCTCCTATAGTTTTTATTCAAAAGTAAGATTCCACCTAGTTCATTAAAATAATTCCTGTTAAACTACCGACACTATAATATGGTACTGAGAAATTCTAGTAATTACTTCATTTGTAGCCTCTGCTTCATTTGCTTTGTTTGTATTAAGCAGAACCAAGTACTGGTAGTGCTGTATGGTCATTTACTTGCCACTTTAGAGTTAATTTATAAAATGCAGCAAAGATCTAAAGTAGAAAATAAACAGTGTAATTCTGGTTAATGAAATTTAGTTTAAAATCCTCCTTCCCATACATAAACCTGTATAATGCCTAGTCCAGGGCTATTCAATTACAAATTCAGTTGGGCCAGATTTTCCAACCAAGAAATGTAGTTGGACATTTTCAGCAGCCATTAAGCAACAGGTAATAAGACATTTTAGACCATCACAAATGAATGGACTGAAAAATAAGTAATGTTTATTTATTGTTTCCCTTTTAAATTTGGTCACCAGCACATCAGAAATTGCATATAAAACAATTAAAAAGCTCTAACTGAACAGAATCTGAGGTAGTAGCAATACTTTTTTTCCACTTTTGAAATAAAAAATAAACAATGTTGGTCATATCTGACCTAGACACATCTCAAAGTGCATACAATCAAAAAAGTGCACAGTATTAGCAATAACATTTGTTTCCCTTTTGAAATAAAATAAATATTAAATATATGACACAGGCACATCACAAAGTGTATTTCACAGAATAGAAAAGAATTATCAATGCTATTAAAGCCATCAGTACACAAACCTATAAAAAGTGATAACAGTAATAAACACACATTAATACAACATCTACTGCACACAGGGAACGTAAGTTCTTTTTAAATCACCACATGTGTAATTAACTGATTTTTTTGCAAACAAACGAGGCTCTCATTGGAGTAACAATTCGATTAATTTGCGGAAGCCACACTCACTTGATGAAACTGGAATACAACTAAGACTAAGCATACAATTTATTATAGAATCATTTAATATGTAGTCAATGCCATAACCAGCTGTTTGTGGCCGAGATGCTAGTACAACTCACTGTTTCATAGACTACTACCACTTCTAGACACACAACAACATGCTGTATTGAATGTTTTGAATGTTGAATGTTTGCTAGGCTGCATGAAGCCCACAGGCAGCCATTTGAATAGGCTGGGCCTAGTCGCTTCTTGCCTTACTGAATGTATTTACAATGCAATTTCAAGGTGAAGGCTCTTGTAAACTTCTATGGATAAACAAAAATATCGTAAGTTGCAAAGTCTTCAACAACATGACTCATGAAAACTATTAAATGATCTATTCTCCTAAAATAGGCAGGGTTTAGTCAATCTTATCATTCGTGTAAAGGTAGATGCATTTTTTTTTCTTTTTATCAATGCATACCCTACAAATGACATCATACCTGTTGTCTTGAGCATTCCTCTACTTCCTGGTTTATGTGTCCCTGCTGATCAAATGAGGAGAGAGCTCTGCATAAACATGGCTTCAGGGCTAGATGGAATCAGCCCCAAGGTGCTGAAAACATGTGACAGTCATCTCTGCAGGTTCCTTCAATACCTACTGTTCCTTTCCCTGAATTTGCAGAAGGTTCCTCAGCTGTGGTAAACATCCTCTGGTCCCATTTCCAAAGAAAGGGCATTCCAGTGATCCCAATGACTTCAGACCAGTTGCTGTTACTTCATACAGTCATATGAAAAAGTTTGGGAACCCCTCTCAGCCTGCATAATAATTTACTCTACTTTCAACAAAAAAGATAATAGTGGTATGTCTTTTATTTTCTAGTAACAACTGAGTACTGGGGTGTTTTCTGAACACAGATTTTTAGTGAAGCAGTATTTAGTTGTACGAAATTAAATCAAATGTGAAAAACTGGATGTGCAAAAATTTGGGTACCCTACTTCATGGACAGGTGTGTCCAATCATGAGAAAAGGTATTTAAGATGGTCAATTGCAAGTTACGCTTCCCTTTGATTGTTATTCTCAATCTACATGCTTCGGTTAGGTCAGACTATCCTCAGGGCACAACGTGAGCTACCACAGCTATGCTGATGACACACAGCTGTATTTATCAATAGCACCTGATGACCCTGATTTTCTTGATTCACTAACACAATGTCTGACTTGTATCTCAGAATGGATGAATAGTAACTTTCTCAATTTAAATAAAGAGAAAACTGAAATCTTAGTGATTGGCAATAATGGATACAATGAGGCTATTAGAAATAAACTGGATACATTAGGATTAAAAGTCAAGACGAGGTAAAAAGCTTAGGGGAAATTGTTGACTGTAATCTGAATTTGAAATCGCATATTAATCAGATCACTAGGACAGCATTTTTTCACTTAAGAAACATAGCTAAAGTTAGACCTCTTATGTCATTGAAAGATGCTGAGAAATTACTTTACGTGTTTGTTTTCAGTCGACTAGATTACTGTAACGCACTCCTCTCAGGACTACCCAAAAAAGACATAAATCGCAGCTGCTAGAATCCTAACTAGGAAAAGAAAATCTGAGCACATCTCTCCAGTTTTGATGTCACTACACTGGTTACCTGTGTCATTCAGGATTGACTTTAAAATTCTGCTCATGGTTTATAAAGCCTTAAATAATCTCGCCCCATCTTATATATCGGAATGTCTGACACCTTATATTCCAAATTGCAACCTCAGATCCTCAAATGAGTATCTCCTTAGAATTCCAAGAACAAAACTTAAAAGTGGTGAAGTGGCCTTCTGCTGTTATGCACCTAAAATCTGGAATAGCCTGCCATTTGGAATTCACCAGGCTGATACTGTGGAGCACTTTAAAAAACTGCTGAAAACACATTATTTTAACATGGCTTTCTCATAATTTCACTGTAATCAAAATCCTGATACTCTATATCTCCAACTCATTATAATAACTATTCATGGTGGTTCTAAAATCTGTACTAACCCCTACTCTCTTTTCTGTTTCCTTTTCTGGTTGTGCCACCACCATCTACTCAAAGCACAGTGATGTTCCAACAATGATGGATGGATTAAAAGCCAGAAGTCTGTATTACCATCAACATCAAGTGACTCCATAAGAACCCTAACTACAAAGAGGACTATTTCATTTATGTTAGGTAGAATGCCCAGAGGGGACTGGGCGGTCCCGTGGCCTGGAACCCCTGCAGATTTTTTTTTTTTTCCAGCCGTCTGGAGTTTTTTTTCTGTTTTTTCTGTCCACCCTGGCCATTGGACCTTACTCCTTTTCTATGTTAACTAATGTTGTCTTATTTTAATTTCTTATTTTTTCTTTTTATTTTATTTTCTTCAGTATGTAAAGCACTTTGAGCTACTTTTTGTATGAAAATGTGCTATATAAATAAATGTTGTTGTTGTTTGACTCTCCTCTGAAGAGTGATAGCATGGGATCCTCAAAGCAACTCTCAAAAGATCTGAAAACAAAGATTGTTCAGTATCATGGTTTAGGGAAGGGCTACAAAAAGCTATCTCAGAGGTTTAAACTGTCAGTTTCAACTGTAAGGAATGTAATCAGGAAATGGAAGGCCACAGGCACAGTTGCTGTTAAACCCAGGTCTGGCAGGCCAAGAAAATACAGGAGCGGCATATGTGCAGGATTGTGAGAATGGTTACAGACAACCCACAGATCACCTCCAAAGACCTGCAAGAACATCTTGCTGCAGATGGTGTATCTGTAGATCATTCTATAAGCTCAATTTGCACAAAGAACATCTGTATGGCAGGGTGATGAGAAAGAAGCCCTTTCTGCACTCACGCCACAAACAGAGTTGCTTGTTTTATGCAAATGCTCATTTAGACAAGCCAGATTCATTTTGGAATAAAGTGCTTTGGACTGATGAGATAAAAATTGAGTTATCTGGTCATAATAAAAAGCGCTTTGCATGGTGGAATAAGAACACCACATTCCAAGAAATACACCTGCTACCTACTGTCATGCTGTGGGGCTGTGTGGCTAGTTCAGGGACTGGGGCACTTGTTAAAGTCGAGGATCAGATGAATTGAACCCAATATCAACACATTCTTCAGGATAATGTTCAAGCATCAGTCACAAAGTTGTAGTTACGCAGGGGTTGGATATTCCAATATGGCAATGATCCAATACACAGCTCGAAATCTACAAAGGAATTCATGCAGGGGGAGAAGTACAATGTTCTGGAATGACTGTCACAGTCCCCTGACTTGAATATCATCGAAAATCTATGGGATGATTTGAAGCAGGCTGTCCATGCTCGGCAGTAATCAAATTTAACTGAACTGATGAGATTTTGTATGGATGAATTGTGAAAAATACCTCCATCCAGAATCCAGACACTCATCAAAGGCTATAGGAGGCATCTAGAGGCTGTTATATTTGCAAAAGGAGGCTCAACTAAGTATTGATATAATATCTCTGTTGGGGTGCCCAAATTTATGCACCTGTCTAATTTTGTTATGATGCATATTGCTTATTTTCTGTTAATCCAATAAACTTAATGTCACTGCTGAAATACTACTGTTTCCATAAGGCATGTCATATATTAAAAGGAAGTTCCTACTTTGAAAGCTCCGCCAATGATAAACAAAAATCCAAAGAATTAAGAGGGGTTCCCAAACTTTTTCATATGACTGTAAATTATGAATACCTTTGAGACACTGGTTCTAAAACAGATATGACCCCTAGTTTCAGAACATCTGGATCATCTGCAGTTTGCCTATCATACACATATACTGTAGGTGTGGAGGATGCTCCATAAAGCCTGCTCCCACTTGAGACATAGCCGGCACCAAAGTCAGGATAATGATCTTTGATTTTTCCTCTGCCTTCAACAACATTCTGCCGCATCAACTGGGTGAAAAGCCCAAGGCTTTGCATTTTGATGCTCCCACAATCGCTTGGATCATGGACTACCTGATCAAAAGATAGTTTTTGAGGCTGTGGAACCGTGTATCAGAAATTGTGGTAATACTGGAGCACCTCAGGGAACTGCCCTGTCTCCCTTCTTGTTCACCCCCTACAAAACAGACTTCCAGTACAATACCAGTGCTTGTCATCCTTGTAAATTTTGAGACGACTCCTCCATCATAGGCTACATTAAAAATGGAGACGAGTCAGAAGACAGGAAGGTTGTGGAGGACTTGGTCTTGTGGTTTTGGGACAAAAACCTGCAGCTAAACATCAGTAAGACAAAACAGCTGGTGGTGGATACCTCAGAGACCAGTCACCATCCAGGTGGAGGACGTGGATGTGGTGTAGAGGTATTAAATACCTGGGAGTTCAAATAAGCAACTGGACTGGACTGACAACACAGTGGCACTGTACAATGCCAGATCAGACCATACATCTTAAGGAGACTCTGGTCTTTAGATGTACGCAGCAAGCTGCCAGAAATGTTCTTTCAGTCCATAATAGCCACTGTATTGTTCTACATTGTATTCTCCTGAGGAAGTAACTTGAGATGAAAAAAGCACAATGCCATAAAAAAACTTACCAGGAAAGCCTGCTCCATCACAGGGCAAAATCTGGACACATTGGAAGCTGTTGTGGAAAATAGGATGATGGCAAAATTGGATGACATCATGAAAAATATCCTCCAGGAAACACACTCTTGGAGGACTTTTAACCCCAGGCTATTTCCACCACAGTGTGCTAAGAAGCGCCTCTAGGGGTCTTTTCTTCCCACCTCTATCAGGCAATTCAATGCTTCCTCTCAATGTACTCTAAGTTCATTTTGAAATATCTGCACAATAAACACTTATTTTTATTTATTTTTTGCTTGATTGTCTGACTGTATTAATTGTCCTGTTGAGTATGTACCCAATTGAAATTCTTTTACAATTAAACGTTAAATATTTTACCTATATAAATAAGATAAATATCATAGTCCATCCATCCATCCATCCTCTTCCGCTTATCCAAGGTCGGGTCGCGGGGGTAGCAGCTTAAGCAGAGAGGCCCAGACTTCCCTTTCCCCGGCCACTTCTTCCAGCTCTTCCGGGAGAATCCCAAGGCATTCCCAGGCCAGCTGGGAGACATAGTCCCTCCAGCGTGTCCTGGGTCTTCCCCGGGGCCTCCTCCCGGTTGGAGGTGCCCGGAACACCTCACCAGGGAGACGTCCAAGAGGCATCCTGATCAGATGCCCGAGCCACCTCATCTGACTCCTCTCGATGCGGAGGAGCAGCGGCTCTACTCTGAGCCCCTCCCGGATGACTGAGCTTCTCACCTTATAGTTATATTTGTTTTATACTTTACCTTCGATTTTGATAGGTTAATTAAATTAGTTTTTTGATTATGAACGTATCAAAAAAAATGTAGGAAATAATTGTAACCCCAACACGTTAGCTACGATGTTGCAAAACAAATGTAATTTAGTTTATTAATGAATAAACAAAAATCACACAGAGAGCCACTGAATCCACAAAATAAATACAGGATGTTTATGGTAGATAAAAATAAAATTTCTTACTTATCTATATTTAATTAATTATTACTTATCTATATGTAATTTAATAGATAGCCAATTTTAATCAAAATATATTTGCGGAATACGTTCAAAGTAGTGGAAAAACAATTTTTTTTGACCGATTCATTTTTGTTTTGTGGTCTAGTAATAAGTTTTTACATGCAGAATTTTTGGCGACGTAAAAAAGTCAATTAAATTAATATAATTATTAGGTTGATTTAATTCAATTAGTACTACAACATTGTTACAATAAGAATAATGCAAGATTAAAAAAAACAAACATTAAATGGCAAACAAATAATAGTGCAGATTTTTCATTGCATTACAGAGCATAAACTGGATCAGGGTTGATTTCACCCTACAATATTTTTAATTGACCAATAAGAAACATGTACTAAGTTTCATGAAAATCGCTCCAGCCAATCGGAAGTGATGCTGGAACATAAATAAGTCAATGTGTGTGTATGTATATATATATATTTATATACACATATATATATACACATATGCGCCCATACAGTATCAGGATTTGATGTTCATTTAAATGGTATGTTTAGGTAATGTAATTGAAAGAAGGAAAAAAAAAATTACAATTTGACTTTACAATAATTTATTCAATGAAAAACTAACAGATGTGCCACTTCTAAATACACCCTTGGGTCTAAAAGCTGGCATTACTGCTTTGGCAGAAACAGCTTCAAGTAGGTGTTTCCTATAACTACCACCAGTCTCTGACATTATCCTGGAGAATGTTTTCACCAGTTCTCCATGTGTATTTTTTTTCAGCTGTGTGATGTTTGAGGGGAGTCTTGCATACACTGACTGTTTTAAAGCCCCCCCAGTTATCGCAATGGGCTTCAGCTCCAGGCTTTTGTTTGGCTATTCTAGAACCCTCCACATCCTTCTTTGGTGGATTGTATGTTTAGGGTAATTTTCATGTTGCAAGGTCGAGCTAGACTTGTCTGAGAGATGGTCTCAACAATATCCTCAAACACCCTCTGGTATAATGAAGAATTCACAATGGATTCTACGATTGCGGTGAGCTGCACAGTCCTGACAACCCAAATCATCTCTAAAATCAAAGACGAACTAGAGAATAATGAAAAAAATATGCTATGTGGACGTGGGTAGGATGTACAGTCTCAATACAGACTATAACAGGCCAAGTGAATTGTGTTGATTGCAGCAGAGACAGAAACACCTCTTAATGAACACTCTTTCTCTTACATACTACAAAATATATTTAAATAATCCATCTGAATAAATTCCCAAAGACAAAAGCAACAGTCATAATCTGAAATGAGCATTCTTGCCATCTTGACATTTTAATTAATATGACTTAAGTTTCAGATGACTGGCTAAAGATTTTACTTATAAAACTATATATTTGCCTCAATTTTCTTTGTTATTTTCTCAGCATAATCCTTGTGTTTGGCTTATGTTGCTATAAAGGTGATCTTTGGAAGTATGGAATATCAGACCTTAAGTTGATTTTGGTGGTGGTAAAACATTTTAATGCATGGTACACATTAATCTGGCAGGTTCATTGTTAGAAAACCAAAAAACATGGAGAGATTGCCTATGTTTGGGGATACACTAAAAGCACAAATAATTAGAAATTACTCTATTTTGACATTTTAGTCTATATCCAGTTTTCTTACTTTCTGGAAATATGTATTTGTCCTCACTGTTAAAAGTAAATAAAAACTACAAAACTGAAAAAAAATTCTGGAAAATGTTCACCCCTGTATCATATAGTACAATTATATAATTAAAGAGTACAGGCTAAATCTGTTGTTAGGAATCCATCTGCATACACTCACCATTTAAATTTAATCTCTCTCTTGCTCTGGTTAAGATAAACCCATTGCACAGAAAGCTTCCCCAAAAGAGGCACAGAGTTGTTGATACAGAAATAGATGGCATGTAAAACTAACACACAAACTTCAAAGAACATGCCAAAAAAGAAGAAGAATTCTTCAGAGAAACAGTCACAAATCCAAAAAAGAACTCTCAGGAAAATGCAGTGACATTAAGCGAGATACTCTTGTACTCTTACCAATCTGCATTTGACAAATATTGCATGAAATCCCATCTTGAGTTTCAAAAAGTTTGTAGAACCACCTGAAGGAATGTGTAAAAGATTAATGTAACTTAATACAAAACTCAAGCTATTTAACTTTAATGAAAATGCTATGTGTGGAGAGGGAGGAAAAAAAAGGACATTTTGTTGCAGTATATTGGTTTTTTTTTCGCCATCAGCAGGGTATGTATGATAGACTTGTAAAAACGGAGGATAATGAAAAATATAATGGATAATGGAAAAAAACCTTGAACACGGTAGTAGAGGTGCCTCAGCTTTTCAGCTTTATAAAAATATACTGGAAAAACACTACAAATTGTGCGCCAAATATACCAAAAAAAGACATTTGGATATTCATATACAGACTGCCCCTTTTTTTAAATGAATTTTTATTTTCCAACAAATTTGTTACCCTTTAAAACAGTTAATACAATCATCCATTGTACTGAAATGTTCTTTCCAGAGATGGTTTCAGTATGGCACCTATACTGAAGGGACAGAGCTCAGCTTGTGCTCCTGAATCATATTCATCATACAACAACTAAGGCAGATAACAACAGACAAACTCAAGTTAGCATGAATTAAATAAGAGGGTAACAATAATGTAAACAATCTTTGATATCAGCACTGAAGGACGTTTTCAACGTAGTATACAATGACAAATAAATATCTTAAATACACTCCAGCAAAAACATTCAGGTAAACAGTTTTTTTATTAAGATTCCAAAATAGAACATATTCTCTTCAAAGTACATTGTTATATAAACATGGATCCTTACTACAATAAAGTGAAAATGAAACTATTTCAAGGATTTTGTATGCTTTTAAAAATATGGACAAACTCTTCTCTTGGCATTTGTACCAGAGGGCATGCTTTGTTAAAATGTTTAGAAAGTAAATGGATATTTACTCATTAGAATATTTATTCACTCAATGATATCTTGTAGAAATTACCCATTTCTGAAAACCCTGATATGCTCATTGTTAATCTGGCCCAACTGCTTCTCAGTTTAACACACTGCTAGGCAGATATGCAGTCCTTGGGTGCTCGGGAATCAATCACATATTCAAGATTTGATAAAAAAAAAAAATAATCCCCTCTAAATTTTTATTATAAAATTGTCTAGACCATTAACAAGAGATATCTTACATAAAGAAAAATCCAAGTCACCCAGAATTCTTTTTCAGCAACACTGTTATCACACATTTACATAACACATTCAGTAATAATGCTGCTGCAGTATTGCTAAACATAGCACTGCATATTGTGCATGCAAATCATTTTCAATATATATATAGAAAACTACAATGATTTTTTAGTTTTCAACAGGCTATATTGAAAATAAATAAGGTTCATGTTTGAGAGGAAGTTACAGAACATTGTTAATAAACCACAAGGACAAGGAAAATAAATCTTCAATGGTAAGTGCAAATGAAGGTCTTCTTTGGGATGATGGGAGTTTGTTTTGGGATCACAGGGTGACCTGCTTTCTAAGATTAATTTGAGTTGCATGTAACAAATTTTAGACTGAGAGACTAACTCCAGTGTCAACCTTCAGATTGATAAGTGAATTGCTTGCCTGTGCAAGCTCAGCAATGGACACTCTGCCACGCTTTTTGATATATTCTGCAATGGCACACATCTCCTTCTGAGTAATGTAGATGAATTTTCCTCTATCGTCAATAACACCTGTGAGTGGGGACAAAAATAGTGAAAGTAAGAAATAAGGAAAGAAAGAAAGAAATCAAAAACATGAATATCGCAAGTAACATGTCTGGTCTTGCCCAAAAAAATAGTTACATATGAAAATATCTACAGAAGGTTTCAGAATTAACTATATCTTGTATTGCAATCTCAGATTCACCCTTTTCTTATAGAATGTCTAATACTTTTTAATAGCAAGGTGAAGAAGTTAGGTTTCTATTATTGATTATTAATATTTATATGTAATTATAAACCTGTACTGCATGGCAGACAGACAATGAGGAAAAGCGGTTATTCAATTTGTGAAAAGAACTTTTTAAAAAATAACTAAGTTAAATATGATGCCAGGTGGCTTTACACACTTTTTTGTATATCCTATCAGAGAAGTGCTAATGCATATAAACAATTTAGAATGCTCCCAAGGACAGGACTTGAGGCATTTCAATAGTTGTAGTAGGTGTGGCATTGCATGCCAGGATCTTGATCAAGTGCTAATTAGTTAAATTTGAAAAGTTCAGAAATATTGTATTTCAACAGCAACCTAATCTGAATCCTCAATAATGAATCTAAAGCACAATATGTAATAAAACCCTGTTTCAAAGTAGTTTGTTCTTGGTTTTTCAGTTTATTGGTCATACTATTAAAACCTGTTTTTTATATGTTGTATATTTCTGGCTCACTACATCTTTTTCATTGTAGCTCAGCAAAGTACATTAAATAATCCAGCAAGTAACTTTTTTCTTTTATTATTGTTTCAGTTTAAATTTCTGTCATCTAAAACTTACTGTAACATCCTTATGCCATGTGGGAGGGGCTACTTAGATACCTATTTCTGTCCCCAACCCTGACTCATACCCAACCCCCAGCCCTCACCCCCACCAATATCAAATGTTAGTCAAGATTTTGCAAGATGTAAAGTGAATAGCAAAAAGAAAAAAAATGGTTTCAGAAACAAACAGCAGGACCATAACACGAGAAAAAGGCCTACAGATAATTACTTTATTTAATATCTCCAGTCAGCTTTAAAAATCAGGAAGTGCAATTTGTATGAGGTGCAGTATTAGCCATTAAGAAAAATATCCTTGTACAAAAGCTGTTGTAATTTCCTCCAACAATTTTTGGCTTTTGGTGAAAAAAAGACTGAAAAGTATGCTGTTAACTACAATTAACTTTAATTTAATTTATACATCTGAACTACTGTAGAAGTAAATGCACTTTAAAAATAAACACATTGTCTATTCATTTTCAGGCTTTACTTCATCTTTTAATTATCTTCTGCATTTTTAATGCAAAAGTCTTATTTAAGGATACAGAATAAAAATAATTTTCCAGTATAGCTAACAAATTTCAGAATGAACACTTTATTAAATTTAGTATATACAGTCAAAAGAGCTAAAAATGTATACGGACTATACAAACACAAATCTCTCATTATAAAAGGACTGAGCAGAATTAGAGGAAGCAGCAAAAAAAAAAACAAAATTGGAGGCAGCAGTGTAAGGTTAGGACGAGTCTGAAAAAGGAATGCAAAGAAATGTTACAATTGTACTCTGTACACACACACACATATTATATATATACACTCACCTAAAGGATTATTAGGAACACCTGTTCAATTTCTCATTAATGCAATTATCTAATCAATCACATGCCAGTTGCTTCAATGCATTTAGGGGTGTGGTCCTGGTCAAGACAATCTCCTGAACTCCAAACTGAATGTCAGAATGGGAAAGAAAGGTGATTTAAGCAATTTTGAGCGTGGCATGGTTGTTGGTACCAGACGGGCCGGTCTGAGTATTTCACAATCTGCTCAGTTACTGGGATTTTCACACACAACCATTTCTAGGGTTTACAAAGAATGGTGTGAAAAGGGAAAAACATCCAGTATGCGGCAGTCCTGTGGGCGAAAATGCCTTGTTGATGCTAGAGGTCAGAGGAGAATGGGTCGACTGATTCAAGCTGATAGAAGAGCAACTTGGACTGAAATAACCACTCGTTACAACCGAGGTATGCAGCAAAGCATTTGTGAAGCCACAACACGCACAGCCTTGAGGTGGATGGGCTACAACAGCAGAAGACCCCACCGGGTACCACTCCATCTCCACTACAAATAGGAAAAAGAGGCTACAATTTGAACAAGCTCAGTGCAAAATTGGACAGTTGAAGACTGGAAAAATGTTGCCTGGTCTGATGAGTCTCGATTTCTGTTGAGACATTCAAATGGTAGAGTCAGAATTTGGCATAAACAGAATGAGAACATGGATCCATCATGCCTTGTTACCACTGTGCAGGCTGGTGGTGGTGGTGTAATGGTGTGGGGGATGTTTTTTTGGCACACTTTAGGCCCCTTAGTGCCAATTGGGCATCGTTTAAATGCCACGGGCTACCTGAACATTTTTTCTGACCATGTCCATCCCTTCATGACCACCATGTATCCATCCTCTGATGGCTACTTCCAGCAGGATAATGCACCATGTCACAAAGCTCGAATCATTTCAAATTGGTTTCTTGAACATGACAATGAGTTCACTGTACTAAAATGTCCCCCACAGTCACCAGATCTGAACCCAATAGAGCATCTTTGGGATGTGGTGGAACGGGAGCTTTGTGCCCTGGATGTGCATCCCACAAATCTCCATCAACTGCAAGATGCTATCCTATCAATATGGGCCAACATTTCTAAAGAATGCTTTCAGCACCTTGTTGAATCAATGCCACGTAGAATTAAGGCAGTTCTGAAGGCGAAAGGGGGTCAAACACCGTATTAGTATGGTGTTCCTAATAATCTTTTAGGTGAGTGTGTATATATACACACATATACACACACACACACACACACACACACACACACAGACACTCTAGGGGGTTTCGCTCGCCCAACCCCGGGTTTGGTTTACCAGATATACAATTTAAAGTGATTGTTAGTTTCATAAGTTGGCAATAATTAAGAACAGGTTTTGTTTGGACTATGGTACACATCCTGGTAAAGTTTTATTGTTGCAATATCACTTGACAAAACCTTTAGGTGTCTCATACAATTAAGATTTTGTCATTGCTAATAACATGCTTGACATTGTATTTTACTGTGTGAAGAAGCTGGCTCCTTAAACAAGTACATTAATTTCTGTAGGATAGAACTTCTGAGTTGTTTTGTCTTTTTTTAAAAGGGACATTTATTTTAGCAATTAAAGGGTTATATACCACGCCTTGCTATAGAGTATATTCATATAAGTTTAATACATCTATCCAATGTTACTTCGATTGCATTAGACTGTTCTTTTACACATTGAGGCTCATGTTTGAAAAGAAAAGTTGTTTTAACTGGATTTGTCTCCAGACTCTAGTTAATTTCTGTTGTAAGTGTTGCCCCTGCATTAAGTTACTTACCTGAGACACAACTTCAATGATAAAAGATACCCTCTACTGGGTTTACTTTAGGTGTTTTAACAGGGACAAAATCTTTACTAACCAAGGGGCAGTGCCAGTCTGCACTGTGTTGTTTTTAAATGAAACAACAGATGGGCAAAAATAGGAAGACTTGAACGTTTACATAAACGTATTACATGCAATTATAAGATAAAGCAATCAACTATCAATGTCGTAAGTTCAATTTTGAAAGAGAAAAATCATGTCCTTTAGTTCTGATGGGTATTAAACCTTTGTATGTGTAATTTTACATTACTTAATGCATTATTTTAAAAATCTCAGAGAATTATGGTCATTAGAGCTAAAAGAAAATTCAGCACTTGTTCAGTGCAAACAGGGCTCAAATCTATGCTGTGTCCTACAGCAGTACACTCTGGAACCACTTCCCCTAGCAGCATGCCTAAACCTCACCACATTGTCAAAGAGGGAGCACTGCTTAACAGTAAGGCCTTAAAAAATGAATATAAATCATTTCAGAGAAGTAAATGCATGGTAGATCGCTGTAGTAAAGTCATGCTTGTATTGTATACATACTTTTATATCAATAATCAAGGGGCTTAGGAATGCTGTTGACAATTGTAACATACAGAATTACATTATGTCCTTTAATTACAGCTAGTGTTGATTGGGGCAAAGTGTTTTTTGCAGCAAATATGTTATACTCACCAGGGATCTTGTTTGCCAAATATTTTCCTGGAAAATTTGCCAAGTGGCTGGCTTGGATGAACATTTTTTTTCCATTTCCCCATGAAGCTTTGCAAGTCCAACATGACATTACAGAGCTGTAGTAGCGCAATTAGTGACACGATACATTGACGAATCAAAACAAACATTAAAGTAACCCTCCACCTCCCATTCCCCAGTCAGAAAACACATAAGATCCTGTGAAATAATAATAATAACACAAGATTTGTTACTATTTATATTGCATTTTTGTTGTCTTGATGTCTTGTCTTGCTAGTTTGTGGCCATTTTTTGCATTTTGTTCTTGATCATCATTCATTCTATGCCTTTTGTTGTTTGAGGCAGCATGGCGCAGCTCATGGCGCACTGTGGCCTCACAGTTCAAGTCACATCTTTAGCCACAATAATCGGTTCAGCATAGTTGGCAAATGTTTCCCTAGCCCACAGGGACACTTAAATGACCATTACACCATTACAATCCACTGAAAACAAGTTCAGTTCATCCTTCCCCATTGACCACAATGCAAATTCCTTAACAATTCCACAATTTTGCAAACTTGTGGCTATGAAAACTCTTCGGGGTTTACTAATCAATAATCACAACTACTATGGTTATTCACATTTTTCACATTTAAGCACATTTAAATAAGAATTTTTTTAAATTTATAATTTTTTAAATACAGTGGTACCTCAGTACAGTAATCCCTAGCTATATCACGCTTCGACTTTTGCAGCTTCACTCTATCGCAGATTTTATATGTAAGCATAACTAAATATATAACACAGATTTTTCGCTGCTTCACGGGTTCTGCGGACAATGGGTCTTTTTACTTCTGGTACGTGCTTCCTCAGTTGGTTTGCCCAGTTGATTTCATACAAGGGACGCTATTGCCGGATGGCTGAGAAGCTAACCAATCAGAGCACGCAGTTAAGTTCCTGTGTGCTGAATGCGATGTTAACCAAGAAGTTTTGTCTTGCTCATTCAGCATCAACGTGTTTTGCTGTGTAAAGAGTTAACTTTTGTGCTCTTTTGTGTTTATTTTTGTGCATAGTCAAGCCCTTCATTAAGGCTCCAAAACGATCTGCTCCTGCTACTGCTTCAGGGTCTGTGCCCAAGTGCCAACGGAAGATGTTAACGATTGCCGAAAAGGTAAACGTTTTGGATATGTTGAAGGAAGGGAAAAGCTACACCGCTGTAGGACGCCATTACAGCATCAATGAGGCTACGATTCTTTTTATTTAAAAAGTAGGAAAGGAATATAAGATCTACGGCCGCAGTGTCCTTTTAACCAGGGTGCAAAACGAGTTGTAAGTGGATGTAATAAGGCAGTAGTCTGGATGGAATCTGCTTTAGGGATTTGGATTGAAGAAGAATAACGGCGGTGCTACACAGCTGCCTGAAGTGGCTCCTTTAGAAGGGCTGTAACGCTCTCCTTTGTTGTGCTGTAAAATTAAACTCATCGTTATCGGACAAGTCATCATGTCATTGCTGGTAAGTAACCATAATTAATTTTCTACTTACAGTACTTAGTACATGTACGTATGTTTAGTGTCACTGTACACCATTTTTCTTGCATTGTACGTATTTATTGCTGGTGGCCTGTCTATCGTAATGGCTGTAACATATGTGATATCGGAGACACTCGATATCTTTAAAATAATATTTAGGTTTTACTGTATATAAACAGTGTGTTTACATACATAATTTCAATGAATCTTACCTAATATCTAAGAGAATACAAAGGGATTATGCTGTATAGATGTGCAGGGAATATTTATAAACAGTGTGGGAGAGTTTATAAGGGCTTAAAATATATAAAAATAACCATACAAACATATGGTTTCTACTTCGCGGATTTCCATGTCGATTTTTGGGTTTGCGTTCCAGACCCCCCCGCGTTTGACGTAGGATTACTGTATACATCCTTAATCCGTTCCAGATCCTTTGACTTATACCAAACAGGGCGTATACCAAACAAATTTTTCCCATAAGAAATAAAGGGAAAATAATTAATCCGTTCCCATGAAAAAAAATCCTATTGTTATTGGCATATACATTGATGGGGTTGTAAAAAATAATTTAAACACTGCTTAGTACTAAACTACAAAACAATACAAAAGCAATTAGATGAAATAAATACAAATTTAACCTCACTTTACTTTTTAATAATGTCTTTGTTTTTCACAATCGTAGATACCGTCGTTCTCGGCATACGGTATGCAGCAGCCATGTCCCGGATACGCATGCCACCTTCATACTTTTCATCAATCAGTTCAAATTTACGTGAAAAAAACACAAAATTACCTGAATATTCACATAGTTATAGCGCGGGTTGTTCACTGAATGCTAGCAACTGGTGTACTGATGCTCATGGGCAGTCGTGGCTTTGTCTCAAGAGAGTTCAACAAGGGTAGTGCGCGGTGTTCTAGCACGTGAGTCATATTCCAAGAAAAATTTTTTTGCATCCAAACAGGACATATACCAAGTTGAACTTATTCCAAAGCATATAATATGCAAATCAGTCAACAAATTGCAATCTGCTATTAAGCTACGCTAAAATTATACTTTTTTAAATGTACAGTAACACTTAACATTTCTGCCGATTAAAAATACTGTGTATATTTTGCTTCATCATGTCTATGTTGTTACTACTTTGTATTATTATTCTATGTATGTATGTACAGGGTGGGCCATTTATATAGATACACCTTAATAAAATGGGAATGGTTGGTGATATTAACTTCCTGTTTGTGGCACATTAGTATATGTAAGGGGGGAAACTTTTCAAGATGGGTGGTGACCATGGTGGCCATTTGAAGTCAGCCATTTTGGATCCAACTTTTGTTTTTTCAATAGGAAGAGGGTCATTTGACACATCAAACTTATTGGGAATTTCACAAGAAAAACAATGGTGTGCTTGGTTTTAACGTAACTTTAATCTTTCATGAGTTATTTACAAGTTTCTCTTTGTTTACAGCCATTGACATGTCACAGAGGTTAACACGTGAGGAGCAGATTGAAATTGTGTTGATGTCTGGTGAACGCAGTAACCGGGTCATTGCAGCAGATTTCAATGCAAGACACCCTACGAGACCACCCATCTCCCATGCTATAGTTAGCAAAACGGTTGCTAAGTTTCATGAAACTGGTTCAGTGTTGGATTTGCCAAAATGTGGACGCATGAAAAATGTCACTAATGAAGAAACATCAGTGGCTGTCCTAGCTTCATTCAGCAAGAGCCCACAGCGTAGCACTCGCCGCATGTCACTGGAGAGTGGCATTAGTCGAACATCCCATCGGATATTAGCTACTCACAAATGGCACCCTTACAAACTCCAGCTACTGCAGCATCTCAACGAGGATGACCCAGATCGGCGCACTGAATTTGCAGAATGGGCAAAACAAAAATTGGAACAGGACCCTCAGTTTACACAGAAGATTTTGTTCAGTGATGAGGCAAACTTTTATGTGAATGGTGAAGTTAACAAACAAAACCACCGCTATTGGTCTGACACTAACCCACATTGGATAGATCCCTCCAAGACTGTTGGAACAAAAAATTGATGGTATGGTGTGGTATATGGGGTACAAAGATAGTGGGGCCATTCTTCATCAATGGAAACCTCAAGGCCACTGGATATGAGAAATTGCTACATGATGATGTGTTTCCCTCTTTATGTACTTAAGCTGGCACATTCCCCGAGTTTTTCCAGCAAGATGGTGCACCACCACATTGTGGGTGTCAGGTCCGAGCATTCCTAGATGAACAGTTTCCTGGAAAGTGGATTGGTCGTGGGCCAGTTGAATGGCCCCCAAGGTCTCCCGATCTGACCCCCTTAGACTTTTATCTTTGGGGTCATCTGAAGGCAATTGTCTATGCTGTGAAGATATGAGATATGCAGCACCTGAAACTACGGATACTGGAAGCCTGTGCTAGCATTTCTCCTGCGGTGTTGCTATCAGTGTGTGAAGAGTGGGAGAAGAGGGTTGCATTGACAATCCAACACAATGGGCAGCACATTGAACACATTTTATAAGTGGTCAGAAACTTGTAAATAACTCATGAAAGAATAAAGTTACGTTAAAACCAAGCACACCATTGTTTTTCTTGTGAAATTCCCAATAAGTTTGATGAGTCAAATGACCCTCTTCCTATTGAAAAAACAAAAGTTAGATCCAAAATGGCCGACTTCAAAATGGCCACCATGGTCACCACCCATCTTGAAAAGTTTCCCCCCTCACATATACTAATGTGCCACAAACAGGAAGTTAATATCACCAACCATTCCCATTTTATTAAGGTGTATCCATATAAATGGCCCACCCTGTATTATGAAAGGCTTATTATTAATGGGACTACCCAAGTCAGGTATCATTCAGACATCCATAGATGGTAGTGAAACATGGACACCACTAGCCTTTTGCTTAAGATGGCTTCATCCTTTAAAATCCCAAGAAATGCATTTTTTAGTCATCCCCCCCACCCCCATATTGAGTGATATCTCCCCAATTACTTACATTTTATAAAAATGAGGAAGTACTCATATGAAAACAATGTCAAATTACTATTTTTTTCTTTAAGTAATATTTTTAATGAATCAAATTAAAATACAAAAATGATGAGAATTTTTTAATGATATAATGTTTAAAAAAAAGACAGAAAATGTCAATGTGCCAACAGAAAATAGTTCTGTTTTAGGAATGTGTTTCGCTTGAAACCTCCAAATAATGTTAACACTCATTAAAACATCTGAAAACGCCTATTCTAAAATAACAAGGGGCACTAAAAGCAATTTGTCTTCTAATTTGGAAAAGGTATACATTTTTCAAGGTGATGGTCAAACCAATCTATGACTGATGCCAGTATTTATCATGAAGGATTTTTTGTAATGATACAAGTCACATTACCTGTCAAGGTACCATTAACAATCAGGTCCTGAAGTCTTGCAATGGCATCCTGTAGGAGACAAACAGTACAAAATAAATTAAAAGCAAGGTGAAGTGTGGTTACTGCAGCCAAGAAAAAGGGACCCACTGATTAATTAACTTTTAATAAGTATACTTTTGCTTGCATTAACTTCATTACAATTGCAGTTCTAGCTTTTCTAATCGGTAGAGAGGAGAAGTGGAAATTTGTCTGTTAACTGTAGCTTTTTCTTGTATGGTACATTAAAACATTTCCTTTCTACATTCAAAATCAACGGTAACTAATAACATTCTCAAACCCACTTATACCTGTTAAAGGACTGAGATGGTTTTGAACCCATACCGTTAACAGTAGGTGAAAGGTAGGAAAGAGCCCTGGGTTAAGTACCAATCCACTGCACAATCCACTCTTGTAAACACGCACACTCCCAGAGAACTAATACACCTAAAGTATGCATGTTTGGGGATGTGAAATGAAAACAGGAGTACCTGGAGGACCATCTATCAACCTAGAACTGTTGAGAACCTGTAAACTCCACACAGACAATGTGCATGCAAAGCAACTTCAAGCTAAGATGCTCAGTACTTAAGATACCAGCATTAAACATTGTGCCACCATGCTGCCCATCATCAGCATATATATTTCTGGAAGTCAACATATACTGGGGATGTTATTGTAAATGAGGCAGTTATTACAATGCAAATTCATCAAACCTGGAAGAAATTTATTCAAGTAAGTAAACCTTCTGTGTCTTCACCCACACAGCACATACCAAATCATTTCTTACAGTGTTGAAAAATTCCTGACGCAAACAGGACTGCATTTATAAAGTAGGATTGTACCATAATGCCACCTGCAAACTGACTGTTTTAATGATTTCTCTTGTTTAGTTTATCTAATAAACTGAAGTCATCGCCATCAAGAAAACTCTCTTGGGCATCAGATGTTTAATTAATGTTGTTGCTATGGATTCATATGTTTGTTAAGACTTTATTTATTTATTTTTTTTTAACACAAAGCAACAAATCACTTATGGAGGCAGAACATGAAAGATGTCTTTTATAAAATTCTGCAACTGTGATAATAACAATCCATTCCATTTCAAAACAAATAAAGAAACTGCATAATAATGAATCATGGTGGAGGCAAAAACAAGCTCATCACCACTAGAAAAAACAGCTTAGTTGTTACACTGTCGTACATGAAGAATCTATCTTTGGGTGCTGAAGCTTGACAAAAGGGTGCTTTGAAATGTTTCTAATTAATGATGTAATTTTTTTATGCAGAAAGACTGAGAAAATCACTGGTGATAACTTTTTGGTATTACTTTAGCTGCAGCAGCAGCCTGAATATATGTTGTGGTATAGATGAGAGAGTCTGTTTTTGCAGTGAAAGAGTGTTTTCTTGAGCAGTATTTGATATGTTGTGTTTTAGTTTGATAGCGTTTAACCTGTCAAGTTAATATTTTGCACCTTGGTAACGTACATATGTTTGCATAACACCTTTAATGGTTTAGACAATACAATGTTGTGATTGTGGTCTTCTCTACTTGGATTATTCTCTTTCTTTCCAGCTGCAAATGTAACAAAACATTCTGTATGTTAAAGGTGTTCGACACACTGGTTTTACCTTTGCTATATCTGTTTTACATTTCACAAAGAGGTGTGAGTATTGATCTGTGCCTTGCATGTTCATAACAGCATAAGGGATCTGGAAATACTCTTTTTATAGCATATTCCTGGTACTATTTTTCTTATGGTGAAGAAACATTTTCTATTATATTTCTCACATAAATACAGGTGACACAAAAAGTTTACTGTAACTTGGTTTGTCAGAAGGAAACCACACACCAGGGGCTGGCCTTCCTTTAAAATGGTTGAATCTCATAATACTGGTGTCTTTTTTTATTTCTCTCTCAAAAATGACATACATAAACTACTATATCATGTATGATCAATCACAAAATGTGGATCAATACGCAACTGTCTTGGCTTATAAAATGGATGTCTTTATTAAGTTTTTAAACTTTTCGTCAATGCCTCATAGACTGCAATGTAAAGCACCTGTGAGTGCAAGGTATTTTTTCTATTTAATTTATAGAAGCCAAATACGTTTAGAATACAATTTTGCATAGAAAATGCATGCATAGCATGTTTTTGAATAAATAACTGACTTGAAATATAGGAAACTTACCCTTTAATACTGAAGTACTAGGGTATTGTACCGTGTTAGCCCATATGAATGTAGAGAAAAGCCAAGCAAAATGACACCTTTTACTGGCTAACTAAAAAGATTACAATATGCAAGCTTTCAAGGCAACTCGGGCCCCTTCTTCAGGCAAGATATAATCAAGGGGCCCGAGTTGCCTCGAAAACTTGCATATTGTAATCTTTTTAGTTAGCCAATAAAAGGTGTCATTTTGCTTGGCTTCCCTTTAATACTGATAATTGTAAAAGTATTTAAAAACTGTAAAAAAGACATTAGTTATAACCACAAGATGCATGATAATGATATTCATTAAACAAGCTCTAAAAAATTAATTACATAATTTGTTGACTAGAAATTCTCTATCTCCGGACAATGTTCAGAGGGCAATTAAAAAGGAGAATAACATCATTTAAGCTGTCTATTGTAAATCAAACATTATTCTAACAATTTAGAAGGCACACTAGGATGGCACAGTAGTTAGTACTACTGTCACATTAGCTCATTGTGCTGGGTTTAAATCCTGCACCCAGTTGTTTTCTGTATATGGAGCTCTCATGTTCTGACCATGGCTGTTGAGGATTTTCTTTAGGTACTCTGGTTTTCCCACATCAACTAAGAGAAGCAGGTTAGGTGTAAATTCCAAAATTACCCAGTGTGAGTGTGTGTGTGTATGAGTGGGCCCTGTACTGGATGGTTTTGTGCCCTGTACCCACCCAATGTGCCAGAATAGGCTCCAGCACCCCACTGCCTTGAAGTGGATTAAATGGGTTTGATAATGTTATATTAGTGAAACCACATCTGCAGCAATGTGTGCAGTTCTGGTCACAAGGTAGAAGAACATCATGGAAGCTATTCTGTGAACAACAGAAAACAGAAGAATAGGAATGTGTACCCTTGGTCTAAAAGAAATGTGATACTTTAACACAACAAGGTCATGACATATAAGGAACAAATCGTCATTCATAGAGATCCATTAGAGCTGTTAACATTATTAGCTGAGATACATTTACCTAACCAAAAAAAATTAATCGACTTAAGGGATTGCTTTTATTTGTAAAGTCTTATTATCTTTAAGAGTAGAATTACCAAATCTTACGAAAAAACTCATGAATCTGGACCACCTTAAATCCACTCACACCTCTCCATTCAGCCTCTTTTGTCTAGTAAATGTGTTGATAATTCCAAGCAGCCTGCTATACCATCCCCCCACACCGCCGGAGAAACTGCAAAAACCTCTCCCAACTGAAGCCTTGTTTATTAGGGAGTCAGGTTCCTAGGCTAAAAAATATGATTGTTATTTGGAACACATGCATTTCATGTGTGTTCCATGTCTACAAAGATCTATGTAAGTGTAGGATGACAGAAATGTTGAACACATACCTAAAAGACAAGCTTTTTCAATGTTTTAGTACCAACAACAAAATGTAGACATGAAGTGTATAATGTGTGAAGACTGAAGTACAAATATCAAATAAGCACTTTCACAAAACATACAAGTATAACAGTACAAACACGCTATTTTTCAAGACTATAACCGAAGAAAAATAAATCAGGTTAGTGTGGCTTGTTACCCTGATTTCTTGGGTAGTACAGCGGGTTAGAGCTGCAGACTCCTATTTTGAAGGTCCTGGGTTCAAGTCTTAACGTGTCCCAATCTTTCCCAAACGGTGCCATCTTTCGCCTTTACACCTGGTACAGCTGATTTGTTCTTATATGTGAGCGGATGTTTCTTCCGGGGAGGGCTTATGTTCTCTTTCTCCGATCTGTGTTCACCTCTGTTATAGCTTTATTTGAAAACAGCAGTGTCAGATCGTTGCGAGCGTGAACGTGACAGAGAGCATAAAACTGACAGACTCAAATGAAATGTATGTTTTTATTGTATAATAGTAACAATAAGAGCAGCTCAGTACGCAAAACATTTTTTAGCCTAGGTACCTAACTCCCTGATAAACAAGGCTTCAGTTGACAGAGGTTTTTGCAGTTTCTCCGGCGGTGGGGGTGGTGGAACAGCAGGTTGCTTGCTGCTTGGGATTACCGACACATTTAGAAGACAAAAGAGGCTGAATGGAGAGGTGCAAGTGGATTTAAGGTGAGCCGGATTTACAATTTTTTTGGTAAACTTTGGTAATTTTATTGTTAAATCTGTGAGCTACATCACACAAAACACAAACAGTACCTATGACTTTTATCTTAAACTGAAAAACAGGCTAAGAACTAAGTAACTCTGGCACTGAAGTGCTTCTTTCAACAAAGTTCTAACTCGTGCACTTTCTAAATACTAATGATAAACATAAATATTTTATTTTTAAATGTAACTAAATTAAACAATATTAACATTGCTTGAACCTGAATATGAGGCATTCAATAAGTAATAGTCTCTCTTGTGTTTACCCCAAATGGTGGTACCCTGAAAGTAACCAGTTTAGGGAAAACTGTAATAATAAGTGCAATATTATAATAGTTGCTAATAAAAGGGTCAGAAATTATTTCTCTCTTATTTAACCTCCTCTGCACCCCCATCGACTACAACATTTTAATGCAGGAAAGATCAAGATCTACCAAAATCCATATCTAAGATGTCGGCCATCATTAATACAAACTAAAAACATTTTAGAATCCTACTGCAAGTAAGCAGTACATGTACAATTGAACAGGAACTTTATGAAAAGTAGTAGTAGTATTTATAATACTGTGCTACTTTTTTGTGCATCTCTTACCAGATGTTGAACAATTTTTTTTAAAAAACCTGTATTATATTTAGTCATAATCAACTCCAACTGTACCATATCATTACTCCATATATACACACACACACACACACACACAGAGTGAACAGTCTGCTAAGAAGAATCATTGGGCAACAGTTACACTTACCTGTGTTCTCAAGCCAAAATGAGAAGCTAGATCTTCCAGCAAAACAACTTTATTTCCCTGGAAAAATTATATAAGGAATGAAAAGTTTACATGTAAGAAAGGGAATCCAACAAAATGAAAATACAATTAATAAAATTACAATTAGTACAGAAAAAGTGAAACAGATAAATAAAATATATGTATTAAAGATCTGTGACCTATTTTTCAGTTAATATGATATGATAAAAAGTATTAATATGGATTATTTATAATTATTTATAAACTAAGGCCAAACTAGTTTTCAATCAACATTACTGAACCTTAAAGGCAATCTCGTTCAGATCAAAATAACATATTTCCTTCCTTAATGTATGAAAAACTATAATTGATAAACATTACTTTGCTAATCTGCCTTGGCATTTCTTTTAATTAAAAACTCCACTTTTAAATTACCTTACATATTAATGTGCTACAGTGGTGCTGGGAAGTTTGTAAATCATTTACAATTTTTTCTGTTTCTGCATAAATAACTTGATCACATTTTTGCGTTAGAGCTAAAACTAGATAAAGACTGATATAAATGACACAAAAAACATTTTACTTATTCATTTATGTATTGAGGAAAATGATCCAATGTTCATGTTTCACAACCATGTGTGAAAAAGTATGTGTGCAGCAATAATTTCAACTTAAATACTTCCAGTAACTCTTGATTAGCCCTGCACATTGGCTTGGAGGAATATTAGTCAATGCTCACTTGCAGAACTGCTTCAACTCAGGGATGTTGACAGGCTTCCTTGAATAAACATCTTGTTTTAGGTACTTCCACAACACTTCTAAAGGATTAAGGACTTTTGACTTTACAAAGACATGACATTTCTTCTGCCTTTAACTATTCTTTAGTAAAATAACCTCTGCTTAGTGTAGTCATCTTGCTACATGACCTTCTTGCTCTTAAGCTTACTTACTGGTACAATTCAGATTTCATAGCATCATCAAAGATAGCAAGCCATTCTAGTCAAGCACTATGTTTCACAAATTGGACAAGGTTCTTGTACAAGAATGAAGTTTTTAGTTTTCACCAAACACAATGATTCTCGTTCAAAGGAGAACCTTCTATTTTGCATTCATCTGTCCATTGAACATTGCTCCAATGGCCTACTGGCTTTTTAAACTTACTGGTCTTTCTAATTAAAAATATGAAGTCAGTTTTTGTACCTATTAGAAATTCTAAAATTTGTCTGATGTTGCATAATGTTAACATATCCTATTTTAGCTTAGCCTTTACAAATACATTGCAAATGAAGTATTTTTTGCATGTAAAGTGTTACTTTGAAATCAGAAACAAATTTTATAATACCTCAGATAAGTACTAGGAGGTAAGCACCGACTTTCACATAGCTCACAATGTTTTTATTATAATTAAATGTTCTCAATTTGATCTTGCTAATTTTCACACTTTCATGATTAGCCACCTTGTAATTATGAATCCTGCATTAAAGCATTAGTCTATTTCAAAGAGTATAATTAGAACCAAAACATAACCATTTTTTTCACACAATGATTAAAGCTTGGATGTATTTTCATAAAGTAATAACAGAGTAATAAAAACAATAAAAGATTCAAGGTGCTGTTGTGCTTAAAAAAAAAACAGTTGAAGTCTGATATGTGTGCCCAGTATATATATGTAGGTTTTGTATTAAAACTGAAAAAGTAGTATTTGACCCAGTATAAGTACCCTCTGTAAATTTTACAGACTGAATCAAATTCTGGGTCACAGAGTCCAGGTTTAATCTGGCAGAACTGGAAGCAAGGTAGAAACCATCTACACTCGGCACCAGTCCACCAAAGGGCACACTCATGTAGACACCTACAGGGCTAATTTAAAATTTACTAATTAACCCAACATGCACACAAACTTGTCTGAAAGTGGGAGAATGTCTAAGGTATCCAGAAAACACAGAGAAAGGCAGACTGTGAAAAATTCACACATATACAATGGATTGGTTAGTATTCAAACCCAGTATCTACAAGGTATCTAATTTCTACATGGTGTGTCTACAATGGATACAAATATCCTTAAATTAAAGTTTGCAATGCACACATTAATCATGTCTGAATTGTTTGATTTGTAATTTTAAACTCTGGAGCCAAGGGGTAAATCAAGGAAAAATGCATCTCTGGCCCAAATATTATGGAGGGCACTGTATATGAGAAAAGGGTCTAAAACTACCACCATGGAGCACAACAGTTGAACTTTCTATTCCATGGCAACCTGCCAAAGCATCCCAATGAAACCCCTACCCCAACCCAAAACCCCCACCCTTAAAAGAAACACTTCTCCCAGCCATTCTTCAGTGCAGTTGATCTTTATCCAATCCAACTGATCTTTTAAATTCACTTTGATGTCACACAGGACAGCCCACATCTGTTCAGTGTAGTCAGTCCTTTAACTCCATGCCAAAGGTGGGGCAGGCATCAGTGCTACCTGGTGTGTGTTAATCTTCATGGTTAAAGGGTTATTATGGATTATTAGTTGAAATTTTAAAAAGCAGATATAGCAACTCTGAAATTAAACTAGTAGTAGTATTTCTCATATAAATGCCTTTTGTAAAAGAAGTAAAAGAAAAAACACTTGGAAAATGAAACACAGCATTATGCTAACAGATGACTGTGGATCTCAAGTGATCCATTATTAGATTTAATGTTAGCAAAGAGGTCCTTGGCTCAAAACACTTTGAGTAACACTGATGTAAACAGCTAGGTGTATTTGTTTTGTCCATATCCATCATCTTCTTCCATATCTTTCTGTCCTCTGCATCTTGTTCTGTTACACCCATCACCTGCATGTCCTCTCTCACTACATCCATAAACCTTCTCTTAGGCCTTTTTTCCTCTTTCCTGGCAGCTCTATCCTTAGCATCCTCCTCCCAATATACTCAGCACCTCTCCTCTGCACATATCCAAACCATCATAATGTCACCTCTCTGACTTTGTCTACCAACCGTACAAGTTGAGCTGACCCTCTAATGTACTCCTTTCTAATCCTATCCATCCTCGTCACACCCAATGCAAATCTTAGCATCTTTTAACTCTGCTGCTTCCAGCTCTGTCTCTTGCTTTCTGGTCAGTATAATGAAATTAAAATGAAAATCTGTCAAAAACAGCAGAGTGTGCATTCATAAAAACTGAGAAAGCATGCATAAATGTGCCCTGCTATGAGCCAGGTAGTAGTACTACATGCTATTATTAGTCAGTCAGCAACATTTGTGCAATGTGGATAACAACATACATGCATGATATGATGTAACATTTAATGAAATCACTACTTCTGTTTCTGTTATACTTAGCTGAAGAGAGAAACCTTTTCTACACTATTCTCCTTCTGTAGATTACAACTGCTCCATGCACATGATCATGAAAAACTTTCATTTAAAAAAAATAAAAAAATACAGTCCCGAAGAAAGGATATCCACCAAAATGCCCACACTAACAGTTGGCCAGTAAGTGAACTGCTACATTAGCAGATGTTCCTGTCACATTTACAACACAAATCTTTTCTTCTTCAGAAGAATACAAAAACAGAATGTTTCTGCATTTTTTGCTTAAAAAACAGAATTAGGTTTACAGCTACTCCACAAATTAGACAGATTTTCTCAAAAGCTATCATAGTACAAACACATACTCTCCTCACAGTAAATGTGTTGGTTAAATTGACACATGTAGCCAATCAAAATTGTTATAGGGCTTGCCTGCAATGATATAGTTAAATTTATATGTACCACCACTAATAAAATTTCGGTTCTAAAAAGTCTACATCAGTTTATAAGTCAGTCATCATATTTAAATGCTGAAAAATTGTTTTTACACTTGTTTGTCTACATATTTTAATGGTGGCAAAATTGGTATTTTCTTGTTTTAACAAGTTAGAAACATTTGGGTGTGACTAAGTTAACTGATTTGAAAACCTGAACCTTTTCTGTTACTTAGATTAGTTAAACTTTATTAATCACATGGGGAAATTCACATGCATTTGCTTCATCAAAGATAGCAATATTACATTTTTGTTTTTTAAATATATGGTCACAATTTGACATGTGTAGTGGCTTTGCCCAGACAGCTATGCCACTGTTTGAACAGGCAGGCATAAGCCGGACTCACATGCGCCACCTTTCAACTGCTCATTGCTGACTACTGAGGACCTCGTTTGCCAACATAGGCATCTTTCTGGAGTGTAAAAGGAAAATACTACAGACACAATAAACAAATTGAAATACTCTCTCTCAAGCTAAACCTGAAACAGTGAACTAACCTGTAGCTGAAAGGGTACAGAGTATTTCTATATTTGTTTAAAGACTGATGACATTCAAGTAAGGGTTGCTTGGTCAGGACAAATTATAGTATTCGTAGATCCACACATTCTGTAAATCCACTTCTCCAGGGCAGGGGGCAGCTGGAATCTATCCTAGAAAGCAAAAGGTGCAGGTAGGAACAAATCCAAGATAAAGCATGTGCACACACAAACGTCAGAGGACAATGTAGCATCACCAATTCACCTAACCTGCATATCTTTGGACCGTGGCAGGAAACAGGAGTAAATCCATGCCAACCCACGTACATTTTCCATATAAAGAGTGCCAGGACACTACGCCTAGACTCTTTACTACGAGGCAACAACGCTACCACTGCATCACCATGTGCCCAACAGTTGATTAACATTAAATTAACTGTGGTCTTACTAAAAAAACCTTTATTTGAAACTTCTTTTATTAACAAAGTGGGGGTAGCCATAACCCCTGGACACTCCTCAAATCCCACCAAATATCAATAATACCACAAGTATTAAAAGTTTTGTTTTCTGTGCTTTCTTGTGGAACACAGCAAAATTTAAATCATGATTAGGTCATAAATATTCAGAAAGGACTTCTTTTGTTTTTTTTTTTTGTTTTTTTTTTAAAAAGCCACGCATGGTTACTAGAGGGAAGAGACAGGGAGTTCCTAAAAGCACATGCACATAGTTTTGAGTTGATTTGAGATTGGTAAAGGAACTTGGTGTGTAACCTAGTGTTCATATAGTTACATAACCAAATTTTTTGAGTGTATATCATTTTTACCTTTATAACATAAGCAAAATATTAGTATGGAATTTAAGCAAAGCTTTATACATGAAGTCCCTAGAGAGAGCAATCCACTCTTTTCTGAAAGAGAACCATGACCAGGTGCCAATTTTAATCCCAACCACTTCAAATCGGCAGCAAATTTCTCAAATGTTGTGCTAAAGTTCGCAATCAGATGGAGACAACAAGGATAAATCTGCATAAAACAATATGCATAATGTTACCCCAACTGGACACAATTACATCCTTGGCTATGCATTGATATCTTTTTCGTGAAAACCACAGGCAAGAGTGATGACAAGAAACAGCCTTGAGAGAGTCCAACGCCCACAGTGAACAAATTCGACTTAATGCCAAGTACTCAGACACACCTCTTACTGAACTTATAAGGGGAACATCTTGCATGCAAGAGTGGCCCTATTACCTGCAGTATCTCTCACAACACATGCCAATCTCGATCGTGTTCCCTTAAATCATGCTTCTTAGACTCTGTCATTTCAAGGCACCTCCTGTCCACTTTGACTACCACAAAGTCACAATCAGGAATTAAACTTTATTGTGTCTTCACGCCTACCCTTAAGTCACCAAAGCCATGCTTATCAATCAGAAAAAAGCCAAACTGACCAATGAGATTACTTTAAGAGACCGGAGACACACACATGCACACACAGACAGTAGCGTTTTAATACATAGTACAGGGGGGTCCAACTCCAAACCTGGAGGGCTACCGTGCCTGCAAGTTTTCTATTCTGCCAGTTTCTACTGTTAACTTAATTATTTTCTCATCATTTTATTAGCAGAGCTTTTCTTAGACTCAGTTCTCTGAATTACTTTTCTTTTTTTATTATAAATGTCAGCCAAAAAAAAACAGTATTGGATTACCAAAAAAAAAATTATCCGATGTGATGAGGAACATAAAGGATTTACAACAAAATGAATCTAGCTGCGAAAAAGTAGACCTAATTATCAAAAATCAGCTCCTCAGCCTGAGAATGGAATATACAAGGTTAAGCGACAAACTTTTATCCTTCCAGAGTAACTAAGATACACGGAAAATGTTACAAAAGGATTTTGATTCTAAAAATCATTTTTAATACATATTTGGGATGTACAATGAATTGGGTTATAGAAGTACTGTATGCCAAAATAAAAGCCTCAGCCAGCAATTTGACTTTTCCGGTAACCAATTCAGGGATTACAGAACAAAAGATGACATTTATCCAGAAGACAGTATTTCTCAGATTTCCACTCAAAGTAAAAGTTTTGCAAGCTCAGTGGCTAATTCAGTTAAAGACTCCCAAATTTCCGCAAAATCTAAAAGTCGCGCAAGTTCAGCGGCTACTTCAATTAGTGCCATCAGATCTCAAGAGGCAGCACACGCTGTGCTGTTGGCTAGAGCAGAGAATCAAAGAAAGCAACAGGCTCTAGATATTAAGGAAGCACAGTTGAAAGCACAGTTAAAGGCTAAAAGAAAACAACTGGTTTTGGAAGCAGCTATGGTAGAATCCGAAGTAAAACTGAGAGCTCTTAAAGGACGCAACCGCAGTCCAAGTAAACCAAATCCTGGTAATGTGCCTCAGAGATTAGATGTGAAATTTGAAAAGCCACCAGATGCAAGTAGTTGCAACTTTCCGGATATAAATGAAAGCAAAAACAATCCTCAGTAAACCCCTTTATGAGCAATAAAATAAAGCACCTGCACCTTTTCAACAACAGCATTATGAATAGGGTTATGATCAACTGAAAGAACAGCAAAACAAGGCACAACCGCCTAATGTACCCCATAGAAAGGTTCTGATATTTGATGGTGACCTATTGACTTATATGAACTTTATAAGAGCATTTGATCGAGCTATCGATCAGGTGGTGATAGATCGTGGAGACAAATTAGAGTATTTAGTACAATTTACCAAAGACGAGCCTAGAAACATTGCACAGAACTGTGTATATTTGTCACCAGAAAAGGGGTACAGAATCTTAGAGAAATGATCGAGACTTTTTATGGAAACCATGTACAAATAGGAGATGTCTATATGAAGAAAATCAGGAAGTGGCCACGGAAATGAATTCGATTAACAATTTATATATCCGTACTATGTCATTAAATCTTCCCCAAGAGCTATGAGAGCTCTGACAGAATAAAGCAGCAAAGATCAAAAGTAAAGAAGAAAGAAGACCAGGGGCCTCATGCATAACGGCATGCATAGAACTCACACTATAACATGACATAAGCACAAAAGCCGAAATGTGCTTACGCACAGAAAAATCCAAATGCAGGAATCTGTGCGTTTGCCAACTTCCGCATTCTTCCGCTACATAAACCCCAGTCAGTGTGAAAAGTAACGCTCGTGCACGCGCCTGCTGTCCCGCTCCAACTCCTCCCAGAATTATGCCTCTTTGAATATGCAAATCAATATAAATATCCCTGAAGCTCAGCGTTCTGTGAAAAGACAATGACAAAAGCAAGAGGGAAAATGGAAGAATTTCAGCGAATACCAAGTGGAGGCAAGGAAAAACGTACAATTTATTGGCTTAAACAGTGGTATAAACAACAAAAGGAAGCTGATAGAGTGACATAGCATGCCGGAGAAACTCAAAAGCTCAAGTTAACAAAGTCGCACAGTGCCCCAAATAAAAAAAGAAGATGTCAGATATCAAAGTCACCGTGAAAAGGCGAGTCGTAGCCCACTGTCTGAGTGTCATATGAAAGCTTATTAGGGTACAGAGAAAGAAAAAGGTACACAGTGGGGAAAAAGCCCGAAATGTCAACTTCAATCTCGAGATTTCCACTTTAATCACGTAGTTTATTTTGTCATTAAAGTAGAACATCACAAACTTCATCTTAAAATTGTTTAATTAACTAGTTTCTCAAATCACATTGTAAAAAAAGTAGCACGTTAAATGCTTTGTTTTGTAGGTGTTCTTCTATGTGCTCTATTTGTGTGAATCACCGGTGCTTCTTTTTCTACCTCCGTCAGGACACAGAATCCATTATATTTGTGATATTACAGGTCTCTGAATAACTAAAATACTGAGATGTATATGTGATATTTTCATGATGATGGGAGTTAAAGCACGTTATTAATCATGGAACAGGGTGGCCCAGTGATTGTGTACGACCTTCGATGAAATAATTTATTGCAGCAGTATTCAGGGGTGGCTCTAGGCTCGTGGCGACCCTGGGCAGAGGAGGAATCGGTGGCTCCTTCGCCCACCAATGTCAATATGGTGTCTTAGGCACGGCAGATGGCCACGTCTGCTGCAGACACTGCATAGCCGCCTCGTGCTCATGACACAAGCGTTTAACTTTTGCTGAAATTTGCTGCTGCGTTTTTAGCTGTGTTGTCATTTTCTCTTTCTGTTTTGTATTCAATATATATTGGTGTGGCAGCCCCTGGGATTTGGCGGCCCTGTGCAGGTGCACAGTTTGCACATGCCTAAGGCCGTCCCCTGCAGTACTTCAAACATACTAACCTCCAATTCCTGTCCTTCCTTTTCTTTCTCCAAGTAACCGATCGCCACACAATCAGCTCTGTAAAGGATGTTAAGCAATCTTTAAGCTTGTAACGCCGATTCTTCAAAACTTTTAAGGAACACTGAAATATCTTCGTAGTACATGTTTAATTATTCTATCCTTCACGCCAGTCCCAGTTAAGCATACAGTGCGAGACAGGAACAATCGTGAGCGGAGTGCCAGATCCTTGATAGCATAGCAACACTGTGTCCTTAAATTATTAATAATATAGATTATATAAATGAAGTTAAAGTTTTATCTGTATAATATAATAAACATATTTTGCTGCATTTCATCTTAAAAATGATATCGTCATCATATGTAAATACACTCTTTATAAAGTGGCTCAGGTTGTGCAATATTATAACTGTACTGCAAGTTTACAGTGAGGTAACTGTACTAATAAGTACTAACAGTTCTACAAGGAGCAGTTGATGGGCTGATTGAGTGTGTTTAGAGCTCTTGGGATGAAACTGTTTCTGAAGTAAAAGGCCCGTACAGGAAAGGTTTAAAGCGTTTGTCTTATTAGAAGCAGTTCAAATAGGAAGCATGGCTGAGGCAGCGTGTGCTTGATGCTGTATACCGATAATTCTCTTTCCGATCAGCTTCTCCGAGTGGTGCAGTGAGAGTAATATGGAAAAAGATGATTCGCTGTGGCAACCCCTAACGGGAGCAGCTGAAAGAAGAAAAAGAAAGTGCAGTGAGAGTTACAACGCTAAAGCAGCTATGGTATTTAGAATAGTTTGACCATTCCGTGGACCATTATATATTTACTGGTTAATTACAATCAGATGCATTAAACTAATAAACAATATGTGGTTAATTTCAGTGTATGTATAAAGCCGCGTCAGGAAAAGAAAGGATAACCACACAGGAACAGTAGCACTGCTTTGACGCTGGGTGCCACCAGTCTGCAAAACCGAGTGGAGAACTTGCATACGACAAGGTATGAGGTACCGTGGAAACGTGCGTGTCTTTATGCCAAGTTTAGGTTTTATACATCGCGATCTGAACGTGAAAACATTCTTAAGCAACATTTCTGTGCGTACACACCATTTATACAGGAGGCCCCTGGTCTTGCTGATTTATATGGATTTCTAGAAGGGCGGCTTATAGCTTCCTTGGATCCATTGTACGGTGCCTCCTACCAAAGTCATTCCTTCAAAAAGGAAAAAGAAAAGACTGATCATGAAAAGTATCCTGTGAATGGCAGAATGAGAAAGGGCAATTTTGCCTCAAATTTTGCTGTTACCGTAGAAAAGGGAAATAAAACAGAGACAGATAATTGTATACA
This sequence comes from Polypterus senegalus, assembly GCF_016835505.1. Classification (NCBI taxonomy): domain Eukaryota; kingdom Metazoa; phylum Chordata; class Cladistia; order Polypteriformes; family Polypteridae; genus Polypterus; species Polypterus senegalus. The sequence goes on from NC_053160.1 coordinate 99,224,964, forward strand.
CTGTAACCACTGTCCTTTTTGCGATAAAAAACATGATCTTAATGAATGCAGTGCATTTCAGAAATTAACTTACGAAAGTAAAATTGACTTTTTAAAATCTAAAGGCTTATGCTTTAAATGCCTTAAACAGGGTCATCTTAGTAAACACTGTAAAGATTAAATGTAAAATATGCTATTATTTTCATCCAGTCATTTTACATATGAACAAAGAAAAGAGCTCTGACCATAAAGCTACTCCTCATAAAGATGAGAATGCTAAATTGAAACAGAAAAGCACTTCTTCTGCGAATGTTCCCATAATACCAACAGAGACTTGTATGGCAACCAGGGCCGGAAACCATGGTGTCCTAGCTGTAGTTCCAGTCAAGGTCAAATCTAAAACGAGTGAAAAATGTGTAGAAATATGTGCTTTATTAGACTCATGCAGCAAAGCCACATTTTGCACAGAAAGTTTAAAACAGCAATTAAACCTCTCAGGAAGAAAGTCTCACATATGTCTTGGCACTATAGAAAGAGACAAAGAAAATACACAAAGGTTATTAAAATGTAAAGTCTTAACCGATTTGCAAGTCTGTGGGCTAGAAGATAACACATTTTATCACTTACCAGAAGTACATACAGTGGACATTATACCTGGGTATAAAGAGAAAATTCCTACTCCAGAAAATATGATGAAATGGCCTTATCTTAAAGATGTGCATCTACCCCAAATAAATGCAGAAGTAGGTTTGTTAATAGGTACAGACTCTCGTAAAGTCATGGAGCCAAAGTAAATCATACAAAGTGAAGGCGACGGATATTTCGCAGTGAGAACAGTTCTGGCATGGAATGTTAACGATCCAAGAAAGGAGTCTGACGAAGAAAGACTGCAAAGATGTTCAGTCAACATTGTGACAATAATGGAGACAGAACAAATGCTACTCCAGCAATACAGTGCAGACTTTCCAGAACGCAGTTGCAAGGAAAAAGAATAAATGTCACAGGAGGACATTAAATTCATGTGCATAGCTTCAAATACTGCGAGACTAGTAAATGGACACTATTGCATTAATTTGCCTTTTAAAGATTAAACACTTAAAAGATCCAAACAATCATTGTGCTGCAGAACAATGTGCTATTGGACTTAAATGGAAACTTAAAACATATCCAACACTCCATGAGGATTACAAAAGATGACATTTTAGACAAAGGATATGCCATCAAGGTACCCACTGAAAAGTTAACCCTTGAAAAAGAGAGAGTGTGGTACATACCTCATCATGGAGTATATCATCCAAAGAAAAATAAGATTAGAGTGGTTTTTGACTGTACAGCCACTTATCAAGGCTTTTCTCTAAATGAACAGTTGCTGAAAGGACCTGATTTAACTAATACACTCATTGGAGTTCTTACAAGATTCAGAGAGGAGCCAATTGCTCTAATGGCAGACATTAAATCAATGTTTTATCAAGTGAAAGTTCCAGATGAAGACACAGATCTTCTTCGTTTTCTGTGGTGGCCTGAAGGTAATTTAAACAATGGACTAGAGGAATACAAGTGCATCTTTTTGGTGCTACTTCATCAACAAGTTGTGCCTCTTATGCCTTAAGAAGAACAGCAGAGGATGCAAGAGGCACAGCTCTAGAGGAAGCAGTTGACACTGTGCTGCACAACTTCTATGTTGATGACTTGTTAAAGTCAGTTGCTACAGAACAACAAGCCATAAAATTGGCCAAAGATCTTCAAACCCTGTGCTTAAAGGGAGGATTTTATCTTACAAAATGGATAAGCAATAGCAGAACAGTCTTGTTGTATATACCTGAAGAAGACAGGGCAATTGATCAAAATAACTTGGACTTAAGCCATGACTTGTTACCAGTTGAAAGAGCCTTAGGTGTTCAAAGGTGCACAAAGACTGACAGTTTCAAGTTTTAGGTAAAGCTGCAAGATAAGGTATTCTGTCAGTGGTCAGTTCAATATATGACCCACTTAGACTTTTAGCACCAGTCATACTGCCTGCCAAGCTTACTCTAAGAGAACTGTGTAAAGAGAAATATGCATGGGATCAAGAAGTCAAGGTTAAGTATGTCCGGCAATGAAAAAAATGGATGGACGATTTGAAGCTACTTGTGGATTACAATGTAAACACGTGCATAAACCGCCTGTGTTTGGTCACATAATGTCTGCACAAATGCATCATTTTGGAGATGCTTCAGAAAACGGGTATGGCACAGTTTCCTACCTCCTCCTGACTAATAAAGAAATTAAGAGACACTGTTCATTTATTATGGGGAAATCAAGAGTTGCACCACTAAAACCTGTCAATATACCAAGGTTAGAATTAACAGTAGCAGTTGTAGCAGTCAAAATGGACAAAATGTTAAAACAAAAGCAACAGATTCCCCAGCAAGAATCAATCTTTTGGACTGACAGCACCACAGTACTAATGTACATTGCAAATGAAAGTGCACGCTATAAAACTTTTGTTGCCAACAGAGTGATAAGAGAGCACAGACAACCCTTGCAATGGAGGTACGCCGCATCTGCGCACAATCCTGCAGATCAGGCATCAAGAGGTTCAACAATAGAAAGCTTCATCAAAAGTAAGACTTGGATACAAAGCCCACATTTCCTGCTACAGCCAAAGCATGAATGGCCTAAGAGACCGGATGAAGTGGACCTGTGTATTAACGATGATCCGGAAATCAAAAAGTGTGTAGTGAATTTTACAAATGTGGAAGAAAAAAATCGAACCAGTAAAAAGACTTGTAGAGTACTATTCAGAATGGTACAAATTAAAGAAAGCAATAGCTTGGGTTCCTTAGATACAAAGAAGTGCTACTGCATTTAAAAGA